>NC_043712.1:5422766-5440774 GCF_006229205.1 Suricata suricatta
GTGTTGGGCTCTGTGCTGACAGCTCAGCGCCTGGCGCCTGTCTTTGGATTCTGTGTCTCCCTCTCTCTCTGACCCTCCCCTGCTCATGCTCTGTCTCTCTGTTTCTCTCTCTCTCTCAAGAATAAATAAACATTTTTTTTTAAAAGTTGTTGCAAAAAAAAAAAGAAAAAAGTTGTTGCAGAAAACAAAGAGACTTAAAAACCAAACCAAACTAGGGCGCCCGGGGGGCTCAGTCAGTTAAGCGTCTGACTCTTGACTTCGGCTCAGGTCAGGATCTCACAGTCCGGGATGGAGCCCCTTTTCGGGCTCTGTGCTGACAGCGGGGAGCCTGTTTGGGATTCTCTGTCTCCCTCTCTCTCTCTCTGCCCCTCCTTCTCTCTCTCAGAAAAAAAGAAATAAATGTTTAAAAACAATCATAAAAATAAAAACCAAACCAAACTCCAATCACTCCTCCGTCTAGATTTGCCTTTTTCTTCGAAAAGCCATCATCAGTTGCTAGGACTTGTGGGTGCTATTTTCTTCTTTTTACGGATGTACGAAGAAGACATTTCATTAAATCAATTATCTCTGTACCTGTCACTAGTCTTGAAATCGTGTTGGAGAACAAGGGTCTGAACTCTCTGGGGGCCAGGGGCCCTGTGGGAATCAGACAGAAGGCTACGGAACCGAGCGGGGGGGGGGCCAGGCCCGACCCCGAGCCCCCAGCTTCCGGCTGCACAGGTGTCTCTCGGGGCTGGCTGTGTTTGGGGACCAGCTCTTCGAGACAGGGTGGGGACGAGAGAAGAAAGTCACCGATTTGACAACTGCGATCCTAGACTTCTTTGAAAGGGAAAGGAAAAAAAAAGAAACCTGTCATTTCGCAAAGCAGCGAAGGCTGAATGCCGCTTAACAAAAACACTTCCCCAGCGCGCCAGCCTGGGCCAACGCCTGTGTCCCCGCCCCCCAGGGGACTCCAGGCACCTCGACTTCCTCAGTCCCGGCTGCCTCCAGCCCCCGGCACTGGCCTGGCACACAGTAGGTGCTAAACAAATGAATGAGTGAGCGAGTGCATAAATGAATAAATGAATGCTCGCCATGACGAGCGGACCCCTTGTCTATTGGGCTTCCTGTTCTCTGAGAGCCCCGAACATGACCCAAAGGCCCCCGGCTGCTGGGACTTCCCCAGCTCATAGCTCTCAGCTTCCATGACCTTGGTCCCATGGGAGCCAGCCCGAAGCCAGGCCGCATCTCCCTGCGTGCCCGTCCCTCCCTGCCCCGGGTACCTGCCTGCTGCCGCGGGAAAGCCGGGGAGCACAGGGGTCCACGTGGAGCATCACCCCAGCGGCAATGAGCCCCGGAGCCCCAGCTGCCTCGGCAGCGCCCGTGGTAAATTTGTCTCCCATTCTCTTTGCAAAGAGCCCCTCCCGTGGCGCCCCCTTCCCAGCGCCCATCCTGGAGGGGGGGGTCCCAAACACTCCCTGAGATGATGTCTCTTCCTTGCTCCCCTTCCCCACCAGACCCCCCGTTTTAGGCTTTGGGGGGTCCAGCAGGTGGAGCCCCCATGGCCTGAGCCGCGAGGTGGAAAGAGCTGGACCCGGACTCCACAGACGCGCATACAGCACCGGGCCACCTGGGGGAGGGTCTCTGCCCTTCTGAGCTTCAGTTTCTTCGGAAAATTTGAAAAATACAAGAGAAAAAGGTACTGCCACCCACTACACCGGCACCCAGTGCACCTCACACCCGGCCGGCTTCCCTCCGGTCTCCTGCGGCCCATCAGGGCCTGGGGCCGGGCTGGGGGTGCTCTCTGCTCTCCGAGGGACTCCCTCCAATTACAGATCGCTGCCCAGCAGCGCAGGGCCGTGCAGAGATGAGCGGCGGGAGCCTGATGCAGGCGGAGAGCCCGGATGACACTGGGCTGGGCACCCCCCGCTGCTGCGGCCTGGCCCGCACTCCTGACCACCTGCGCCCGGCCAGCACCGAGGTCAAGTGCTCCCTTCGGCTCTGTTTCCTCTCCTTGGCCGGCCCCGGGCCCATCACACAATCACTTTCGAGCCCTGGGCCTTGGGGCACCTGGCTGGCTCAGTGGGTAGAGCATGTGATTCTAGATCTAGAGGTTGTGAGTTCCAGCCCTACGCTGGGTGTAGCTCTGGATCTAAACTAAAATCTTTGGGGGCACCCAGGGGGCTCAGTTGGTTGCGTGTCCGGCTTCAGCTCAGGTCATGATCTTGCAGTTCATGGATTCAAGCCCTGCTGTGTGCTGACAGCTCAGAGCCTGGAGCCTGTTTCAGATTCTGTGTCTCCCTCTCTCTCTGATCCTCCCCTGCTCACATGGTCTCTCTCTCAAAAATAAATAAAGCATTAAAAAAAAAAGTAAAATCTTTGGGGGCACCTGGGGGGCTCAGTCGGTTAAGCCTCTGATTCTTGGTTTCAGCTCAGGTCATGATCTCACAGTTGTAAGATCGAGCCCTACATCAGGCTCTGTGCTGGGCAAGGAGCGTGCTTGGGATTCCCTCTCTGTCCCTCCCCTGCTCATGTTCTTTCGCGATCTCAAAATAAATAAATAAACTTAAAAAAAAAAATCTTAAAAAAAGCGCGCCTGGCCCTTGGTTCCCTCGCTGCAGAGACGGGGACTGGGTGGTCAGGGCGGGCCTACTGGAGGCGGTGCCAAGATCTGGAGGGGGTGGGTGAGTCCGGGAACAGACGGCAATTTGGGCAGGCCAGAGGGCAAAAGGAGTTTGCAGTGAGACTGAAGGGGTCAACAGGGCCAGGCCACAGCAGTCCTCACCCCCACATACGGACGTCACCTGAGCTCCAAGGAGAGTTTAGGCAGAAGTCTGGCGTTGTCAGGGGTTTTGGCCAATGGTGACTCCATCTGGCTGCCACGTGGGAAGGAGGGAGAGTATGTACAGACGGGGAACCCCAGAAGGCTTCCTGGAGGAGGTGACTTAGGAAAAGAGAGCTCAGAGAGCCTAGGAAGGTAGGAAAGAAAGGCAGGGAGTTCTAGAAGGGAGATGTGAGTAGACCAAGGCCCAGGGAGGAAGGGAGGGCAGGGGATTCTGGAAGGGAGAGCATTGGAGATAAAGACCCAGAAGTAGGATCCTTTCTGGAACGTACTCCTGGGGAAGCAGGGCAGTGAAAATGAGGTCAGAGGTAGATCAGACATACACGTTGGTCCTCGGGTGTCAGAGGGAGGTAGGGGGGGTGGCGGCAGCTGCTCCCCCCATGCCTGCTCCCCCATGGGAGCAGCCGGCCGGGTGGCCAGTGCGGGGCGGCAGAGTCGGGCAGGTCAGCCACAGGCCCCACCCTCTGCAGCCTGGGCTCAGGGACAGCAAGCCACACGGAGTGGCCCCTGGAGAAGGGGCAGTGTGCCCTGCCCGTCGCATGGCTCCCTGGGAGCCTCACGGGCCGCTGTGATGGGTGGGGGGGGGGCACACTCTAGGCCCCTCCTTCCCGTCCAAACAGCGCACGGAAGACCACTGCAGTGGCCGTCATCTCTTGGGCACTCTTTCACAGGGCACGCCTTCCCGCCGTACACATGGGGAAACTGAGGCTCAGAGAATCACCCTCGGTCACTCGGATCAGAAAGGCCAAGTCAGGATGCTCGAGTCCATTTCTAAACCACCAGCCTCCCCCGGAAGTCACCTCCTCCCCTCCCTCACCCCTACCCTCGGGTCCACCTTAGCGGGGGAGTGGCCCCTGTCAGCCCCACGCTCCATGGGGGCCACGTGCCGCCCCTCACGGCCCCTTCATCCCTCGCTGCCGTACTTTCTGTTCACACCATGACACGCAGCCTCAGAGTCCTTAACACGCACCCGGGCCAGCCGCTGCGGCTCGACACGAGCTGGCATCCGAGAGGAGACCTGTGGGCCGTCCTGGGTCCAGTCTCACCCATCACTTTAGAGAAGGGGCGCCTGAACCCCAGAAAGGAAAGAGACTTCTCACAGCCACCAGCGGCTTAGTGACAAAGCCACAGCCTGGGACCCGGTCTCTTGACTCGGCTCCGGTCCAAACCCCTCTCTTTGGTGAGCAGGGCCCCAGGGGTCCCCCGAGATGCCGCAGAAAGCAAGGAGTCACCAGCACCCCCTCCCTGCCCCAGATCAAGTAGCTCTAGCTCAGCGCTTCCCATCAGCCCTTTGTGAACAAAGGAACCCGCCCCCTCGGATGGTGGCTGAGCCGCTCTCGGAAGCCGCTCCGCCTGCCCCTGTCCTGAGCAGCCAGACTGCGGTCCCCTGAGCCCAAAGCCAAGGCCCCCAGGCCTCTCCACCACAGCTCGGAAAGGCACGGTTACTCACCACTGCTGCACCTCCTTCTCGGTAACTGCAAGAGAAAAAAGAAGCAGCCTTTTAGTTCTAGGAGGTTCTTGGGGGACGGGCAGCCCCGGGGGAGCCTCCTTCCCCGCCTCCCCGCCGGCCCCATGGGGGCCATGTTGGGGCACCGGCTGGTTCTGAGCAAGACCCTGCCCCAGGGGTGGGCGGCCCAGGTCAGGAGCACCCCTGCAGGGCCAGCACCGGGCTTCAGGGGACCAGCGAGAACAGCCCCCCACGTGCAGGGGGTGCAGGAAGGAGCATCACACCCAGGCCAACATTGAAGATAACTGCTCTCCACCTCGCCACCCTGGCACAGCGCAGCCGAGCCAGAGAGGGCCCTCGGCTGTCCCGCCTGTGTGCCGGATCGGTGCTGGGAGGGGGGGGTCCCAGGGCAGAAAGGCTGAGTCCCCCCTTGGGCCTTGGCAGCACCCAGCACCCTCCCCTCCTGGGCCCGCCCCTCTGGCCCCCCTCCCCTCCTTAGCCAGCTCCCCTCTCCTCCTGGGCCCGCCCCTCTGGCCCCCCTCCCCTCCTTAGCCAGCCCCCCTCCCCTCCTCGGTCCGCCCCTCCGGCCCGTCACAGCGTCAGTCCCAGGTTCCATTTCAGGCAAGACGAGAACAGAGCCCAGAATGAAAACCCGGGACAAGCCACACATGCTCGAACCCCAGCCAAGCCCAAAGAGCCGTTCTTTATGGAACCACAACACAAACACAAATCTTTTTTTCTGGAAAGTACTAAATCGGCTCAGGCTGGAAGCAAACCAGTGTCTCCCCTACAGTCACTGGGTGAGCACGCAGAACCGCCTCCAAGGCCACCCTCACTCCCCTGGGAGTGGCCTCAGGAGGCTCCTCCAGCAAGCCGTGCCTCAGTTTCCTCGCTTGTAAAGAGGGAATAACAGTTATGGTAGCTGCCGGCGGTGGAGGTTGTGGGGGAGCTATCCTGGGAATTCAATCAAAACTGACGTGAAAACTCCGGATTCTCTGGCACAGGCCCGGACTCAGGACAGGCTTGTGGAAGGAAGGAAAGACGGAGGGAAGGAAAGAGGGAAGGACAGAGGCAAGGAGGAAAGAAGGAAGAAAGGAAGGAGGAAGGAAGGAGGGAGGGAAAGGAGGAAGGAGGGAAGGAGGGAAGGGAGGGACGGACAGGAAGGTGAGTGGTGGCTGGCGGTCAGCGGAGCAAAGGAACTGTGATCTCTTCCCAGGGAAAAGGAAGGGAGGCCCAAGAGGGTGTCCCCGAATTGCTGAGCCTGATTGGACTTGAGGCCACCTTTAAAAACCGCTCACAGGGAGCCTGTAACAAGCGCCAGGTACCCCGCGGCCGCTGGAAGCCCGGCTCTGGGCCAGGACCGGCTCGGAGCTCTGGCTCGGCTGCCCTGACAATAGCTCCGACTGCTGGTGTGACCCTGCCCTGGCTCCGAATGGGGAAACTGAGGCACGCAGGGGTCAGCACACGGAGTGATGGGGTGAGGGTCGGATCTCGGGGGGTGTGGCTTGGCCGCCTGACCCACAGCCTGGAACCCGGTGGTCAGACATGTGGCGGAGCCTGGAGGCTGCTGCCAGTCCCCTCCCCCATGAGCCCACATGCCAGGCGCCTGTTCTAGAGCGGGCATGACCACAGGGGGAGGGGTGGGGCAGGCTGGAGCCGGTGTAAAGAATGCAATTTTCCAAGAGAGTTTGGGCAGAGGGTAGAAGGAGGGCAGGGGGGCAGGCGGGGGGTGGAGAGGGACGTTGACCTTGGTCTAACGCAAGCCGAGCTGTCCTAGACTTGCCATGCTTCCCTGGACGTGAGAGGACGATGCTCCAAGCCTGCACCGGAGAGGCTCAGGAAACCCACGAGAGCAGGCGGGACCACCTGGATTCAAATCCAGCTCCACAGCTGTGAGTCCTTGGTCAAAGCACCGCCTGTCTCTGAGCCTCAGCTCCCTCATCTGTAAAACGGGCTACAGTAAAGACAGACTTGGCGCTCCGCACCTGCACAAGAACCCATCCTACAAGTAGGCGGTGGTTCCGCTCTCCCGGTCAGACTTGCCGGAAGTTTCCCAAGGTCACCTTGCCAGGAAGGGGCGGGGCCAGAATGGCCTTTGGAGCCCAGCACACTGATGAACTGCAAGACCTTGTGTGACCTTGGCATCGGGTGACAGAAATAGCAGGAACTGGGTGGCAAGAGCTTGGGGACAGACCCAGTGCTGACCTCTGGCCTCGCAGGCCCAGAGGAGGCTCCCCGGGGATCCCCTAGCTCAGAAGTTCCCTGCCCCCAGCCTCCACGATGTGGCAGCCATGGGGGGGGGCATAGTCGGATGTCCGTCCCCCATTAGAATGGTCCCCAACACAGAACCCTGGCTGATCAGCAGACCCAGGGTCCGGGAGACAGGCCTTACTGACGCTCTAAGGAGCCAATTAACGCTTAGGAAGCAGAGGAGGCCATGAGGTGTCCCCTGGCACCATACCAGGGCCAGCAGGTCGGCACTGGAGGTTGCCATTGTGCCACTGCCTGGAGCCAAGGACGGTCTTGCACGGGGCGGGCATCAGGCAGCCCTCTGGGCGCCCAGCCAGCCGCCCCCAGCCTCTCCACCAGGGTCAGGCGACCTGGAGGCGACCAGTGTGAACCTCACTGTTCAGGTGAGGAGGCGGAGCTGGGGACCTGAGGGAGGGACCCAAGGCCATGGCCAGAAGGAGGCACGGCAGGATGTCAGGTCTGCCCGGGGCCGAGACCATCCCGTCTGGGCTTCCGGGAGCTCAGCCAGTCCCACGCCACCTTCTCCAGTCTTCCCTAACCACCTGTCCGGTGATTCACTCGGGACGCTTCTGGAAGTCAGCTCACTCCTTGGCCTGATGTAGCCTCTGCTAAGCACTCACAGGCCTAAGACCACCCGTGAACGTGTGCTGGTCGTGTCTTTTCTAATACGTGATAAAGACATAACCACGAAGACGACCGTCCTTGACCGAACCTGGCCTCCGATGGTGAAACACGCCAACACCAGGTGCCCCTCCCCCTCCCCCACCCCCGCCCCATCTGGTGCTGTGGGAGGACGGGGTATCCACAGAGTGCTCTTGCCAGAGACAAGTCTAATCATGAGGGCATCCACAGACAAACCCAGAGGGCGAGACAAGTCTACCAGACAACTGGCCAGGACACTTGAGAAGTCAGCCATGGGATTGTTCCAGAAAAAGAGACACTGTCAAATGCAACTCGCAAAGCCTGGATCGGGTCCTGGATCTGGCATTAGACACCAGGGATGGCAAACCTTATTCGGAGCGGAGCGCCGGGGAAGCTCGTGGGGGGAGGGGGCGGGGGACGAGGGTAGATGCCCAGAGGGACTCACGGCGGCTGATCTTCGTAGGAGCAGCACCGAGGTTGTGTGGGACAACGTCATCGCAGACGCGCCCCCAAGAACCTAGAGGTGAGGGTCAGGATGCTGCAGCTTCGAGGGAGAGGCATGTATTTAGAAAAAGCAGCAAACTCCGGCAAAATGTCGACCGCCGGCAAATCTAGATGACGGACACACAGGAGCTCGCTGCGCTGTCCTCTCAATGTTTCTCTTGATTTTTCAAAATAAAAACTCAGGGGGGAGGGGAGAGATTTTTATACCCCTCGGTCCACAACCTGTGTGCGCAGCCCCACCGCCAGCACCAGAAGGGCCGGGGGTCCTGGGGCTCTGACTACCACAGACCCTGGGAGGGAGGAGGGGCACGGGGACATCATGGGGTCCCCTTGCTCCACCCTCCACCCAGATACCAGAGCGACATTCCCAGGCTCATTCTCCCAGGGGGGAAGGGAGGCCTCCATCCAAGTGTGAAATTAACAGGCGTCCGCCCACACGGCGCTTGCAATATACAAGTCCAAGTTTAAGGCTGGGAGCTCAGGGCTCAGGAAGGAAGGCTGTCCTCAGGGCTATCTGCCCGGGGACCGCCGCCTCCTAGCCCCTTGAACTAGCCCCTTGAACCGTCCCCCAGCCTCCTGGCTCTTGTACGTGCTGCTTCTCCCCCCAGGACACTCAGCCTCCCCTCTTTCACCTGGGTAACCCCACGAACCTTTCCAATCCCCGCTGGGATGTCCCTGTCCTGCAGAGCCCTCCGGCCCTGCCACAGCCCCCTCTGAACGCCCTGATACGGGGCGGTGGGGGGGGGGGCATCAACGCCTGCCACGGGGTCTGTCCTCCCCTACGCTTCCCAGCAGGGGGTCCGCCTGGGCGCCGCTTGCCCAGGGCCAAGTCAGCCAGGGAGACAGCAGTAAAGGGGAGGGGTCCACAGCAGGGGCTCAGGTTGGTCTAGCCAGCATTCTAGGCCAAGGTTCTGCTTGTGTGGCCTGGAACAAGATCTCCCCACCCAGAGCCTTGCTCTGCTCATCTGAAACTGGGACAAGGGACAGTCTCTGTCTTATAGGGAGGGTGTACTTAAAACACATGGCAGGAGGGCAGGAGGTCTGCCGGCCAGCAGAGGCACCGCTTTCTCCTCTTCCCACTGGGTGCCAAGCCCTCAGAGACGAGGCATACCCTAGCATCGCCCTCAGCCCCCTCCCTGCGTCCTGCACCCCAGAGGCAGAGAGTCCACCCTGGCTGATTCCCCATCGTCACCGAGTCACTTGGCTGCATTTGGGTTGGGACACATCCTACAATACGTTTCTCACTTACACGTTTACCTTCGCACCCGTGACCGGCTTTGCCCCACTTTGAAAACGAGCTGCCCTTCTCCAGCCCACACCTGCCTGCAGGCCAGGGGGAGCCCAGGCTCGTTAGGAGGCCAGTATTAAAACCCCAAGGCTGAGGCGTTGGGAGGCTCGGGGTCAGTGTCCTGTCTTGGCCATTTGTAGGCTGTGTTACTCTGATCAGCTTACTTAACCTCTCTGGGCCTCGATTTACATGAACTCCCACTAGACAGCCTCTGGGAGGGCTTCTTAAGAGGTGGATAGAAAACTCCCAGCTTCCAGGAGCCTGGCTGCCTCAGTCGGCGGAGCACGTGACTCTTGACCTCGAGGTTGTAAGTCTGAGCCCCACATAGGGCATAGAGATGACTTAAAAACAAAAATCTTAAAACAAGAAAAAGAAAAGTACCAGCTTAGAGAGGGCAGAGAACCAGGAGGAGAGGGGTTCGGTGTCCTCTCCCCTCCCCTCCGCTCCCACAGACCTCCCTGAGAAGCGGGGGCGGTGGGGAGAAGGCCTGTGGGTAGCTCAGTGGCCCCTGAGTCAGGAGGGGCCCAGCCTCTGCCCAGGTCCCCGCCCCCGCTGGCTGCTGCCATGAAGCTGTACCCCCTGCAGCAGGGGTGCAGACAGAGCCCCTCTCCTTGCCACGCCCAGCAGGAAGAGCAGGAACAGACCTCCGGCTCCCTCCCTGCGGAGGTGGCTCCCAGCACCTCCTCCCCCTGCACGCAGCTCCTGTCTGCCAGGAATGAACGCAGAGAGCCGGTCCCTGGAGCCCAGGATAAATGTTGAGTCTGATTTTGATTTCCCTAAAGCAAAATACCTCGCTCCTGATTGAAGCTCAGCTCAAACACGGCGGGCACGGGAAGCAGGGGCTGGCGGCCCCCACACAGGCGCAGGGGGGATGGCGGGCGGGCTACGCTCCTCCGGCTGCTTCAGCCACGGTCCTGGGACCACGCCAGGCCCGGTTCCTCCTCCAGCGACAGAAGCTGGGCCGAGGGCCGGTGTCACCCACGCCTCCCACCCCCACGGCAGCAGGAAGGCCTCTGGTTTGATTCACGCAAGCAGAGAAAGTGGGGAAATTCGGGCCTAGCCACCAGCAGCCCCTGGTCACTACATCTGACCCTCCATCCCTCCCGACGCCGCTGGCGGCTCCAACCAGGACAGTGCTCAGAAGGGAAGGACAGCGTCCAGGAGTGTGGCGCCCTTGGCCCAGGTGCCCCGCCTCTCCTCCGCCCAACCTCCGAATACGGGGCTCCCTCTGAGTCCCTTCCTCACAGGGCTGTCTGGGAGGGGGGGCCTGTGCACCCTGCACCCCCTCTGGCTCAGCCCGTCTACACTCCTCATGGTGGTCCAGGGGCCCCTCACGCTCTGTGTGGCCCCAAAGGACCCCCACCTCCAAGTGCACCTCCCCTCCCTCTTACTGCTCTACCTGGCAGAAAACACCGGAACACCCACATTCCAGGGCCCGCTGGGTGTCCCTCACCTGGCCCCCCACAAGCCCACCACCTGCCTCCATCTCGCCCCCCAGCAGCTGTCAACACCCCTGATTT
Source organism: Suricata suricatta (assembly GCF_006229205.1). Classification (NCBI taxonomy): domain Eukaryota; kingdom Metazoa; phylum Chordata; class Mammalia; order Carnivora; family Herpestidae; genus Suricata; species Suricata suricatta. The sequence goes on from NC_043712.1 coordinate 5,433,239, forward strand.
GGTGTGTCCACCCCCGCCCCCCGCCACCACGCCAGCAAAGCTCAGAGAAAGGAGGGAAGCTGGAGACAGGCGCGCCCACCCCCAGGAGGGACGGTCCCCTTATAGGGAAGGCAGCTCAGCAGGGGAGGCTCTGGGGACCTGCTCCCTGGCTGCTCAATGGGTCACGGTCACTTTTCTGTCTACGAAAGGGGCCACGGCTCCTCCCACGCCCAGCAGATACAACCTGGCAGCACTCACTCTGAAGCCCCCCCCCCCCCACAGATGGGAAGACCAGAAAGGGCGTTAAACCCAGGGCTGGGTGAGCAGACGCTTGCACCCCCCATGCCTCCAGGTGCCTCGAGCCCCGAGCCCCCCGCCCCCAGCCCTGAGTCATTTTCCAACGTGTATCACTGCCCCTGAGCTCAGACAGCGGCAGGAAACACACTGCTGATCCTGGGGGCAGGGGGCTCTGCGCCCCCTTGGCCACCCAGTCTCTGCTCTCTCTAGTCTCCAGAGACCTCCAGTTCCCAGCTTCCGCGCCCCATGAAGTGACCTGCAGGCAGGAAGCCGATGGCCGGGGACCCCACAGGCCCTGTGTCCTGGGGAGCAGGCAGTGGACACCCCCAGGGGCGTGGTGGAACCAGGAGAGGGGGGCACATGCCTTGGGCCAGACCACCGGGGCCAGGTCCCAGATGCACTACAGCGCTGGGTGCCCTTGGCTAGGGGTGGGGGGTGGCCAGGCTCATCTGTAAGAAGGAGCCTCCTCAGAGATCAGATATAAGCCGGTGACAGGCACAGGGGCACGAGTCCCTTCGCTGCTGCTGACTCCTGCTCATGCCCCCTCCAGGGTGGGGACACAGACCGCCAGCCCTGTACCCGCCCCACTCCTGTCTTCCATAAATGCCCAGCTGGAGGGAGCCAGCCTGAGCTCATCAGAAAGGCGCCTGGCCTCCTGCCCAGAATTCCAGGGCGCTCCAGGCTGAGCCGGGTGCCGTGGGACCCCCCTCTAGCTGACCCAGAAGGAGTGGGTCCCTCGGAGCCCTGGCCCAACCACCTTCCCCCACACCGCCCCCCCCATGGCCCTCCTCTCTGGGCCCCTCTCCCCACTGGTGGTGGAGACCTGGACAGAGGCCCAGCCTCCTCCGCATTATCATCACCCGCGTTGGCCGGGGCCCACAGCGGTCTGCAGGGGCGCGCACACCGGGCCCGGACCTTCTGCACGGGCCTTGCCTGCGGAGACTCATGGGCACCTGCAGGCCCACCGCCACCAGATCTGGAAGCTGCTGCCACAAGGCTAGTCCCGTCCCGAGCCCTCTGCCCACGGGGTTCTGTAAAGCCTCTCAAAGCTCGAGGGGACACAGCTCTGGCTGGCTCTAGGCCAACTGTCCCCCAACTCTAGACCTTCCCCCTGCCCCAGGACCGCCTCTGGCTGACCTGTCTGTAGCCCTAGCTGGTAGGCTCTGCCTGACCACAGGCCTTGTGCAGACAGGTCCACCACTACCTAGCTGCTGTGTGACCTCAGTCAACGTACTCCCCTCTCTGAGCCTCGGTCTCCCCTCCCTCATGAAGCTGCTGTCAGAGCCAAGAAGAAGATGCAGGACACAAGCACGGAGCCCAGCATGTGACGAGTGACATGGAGACACAGACCATCATGATGACAGCCATGGTACTCAAATATGACGTTACTGCCTTTGAGACGGCAGCGGCTGGCGGGGCCGGGCGGCGGGGCTGATGGGACATGCCCCAGGAGCCAAGCCCTCGAGAGAAGTGAGGCATCTACAGGTGTTCGAGGCTGCTCAGGGCCACTCAAATCCCAACTCAAACGCCCCTGTTCCCTCTTGGCCCCTCGGGATCCTCCGGAGCCCTAGGCAGCTCCGGCTCCGGCTCCGGCTCGTTAGCTGAGCTGCCGTGTTGCACCGGGCTCTGTGCTGACATGTGGGGGTCCCTGCCGGCACACCTCGCTCCTGAAGATACTGAAGCTTCCCAGAGGCAAAGGCAACTGTCCAAGGTCACAGTCAGTGCTGGAGGAGTAGACGTAGGTGCCCAGGTCCCTCCACCTTGGTCACCTGCACTCGAAAAGGCTATAGCCTAGGGATGGGTGTGCTCAGGGAGGGGGCCGCCCGCTGAGGCGCACACTCGCTGAGCACCTGCAGGGGCCAGGTGTGGGGGCCACAGAGTGTGAGCTCCACGGTCCTGCAGGGAGCAGGGGCTCCTGTCCGTCCCAGCGCCCTTGCCCCTGACACCTTCCCCACGTTTAGAGCCTCCAGATAAAGCTCGATTTGTGTCATGCCTCTCACGTCTGTTTTCTCCTCTGACAAACAGGGTAAGACTGCTTACTCCAAGCGGCTTGTGGGGGCACGGAAGTGCTTGGTCCCCGGAGGAGTCCAGGGGCTCCCCAAAGGCACCCTCCCCAGAACCCCTGAGGGCAGAGAGTGACCAGCACCCCCCAGGAGCCAGGGCAAAGTCGCAGGCAGCCACCAAAAGCAAGTGTAGTTCAAATCTTATGTTCCATGGTGCCTGGGTGGCTCAGTCAGTTAAGCGTCCGACTTTGGCTCAGGTCATGATCTCCCAGTTCATGGCTTTGAGCCCCACGCCGGACTCTGGGCTGACAGCTCAGAGCCTGGAGCCTGCTTCAGATTCTGTGTCTCCCTCTCTCTCTCTCTGCCCCTCCCCTGCTCACGCTGTCTCTCTCTCAAAAAAAAAAAAGTAAACATTTAAAAAAAAAACAAATCTTACTTTCCAGCTCAAATATTTCCACGAGTTTTGCATTCTGCTCCATCATTTATAAATACCATACCCTAAAAATAAAGTCATAAAATATTTTTTTTAATTTCCATATAAGTTAAATAACTCCCCCGCCCCCAAACTGTCAAAACTGCACAGATGTACTCTGCCTTGTGGCTTCCAGGTGCGAAGTCTCCATTTATTAGCATTTACTGGGCGCCCGCCTGTCCTAAGCACCTGGCAGGTGTGAATCACAACCGGTGCCCAGACGATGCTTCCAGACAAGGACGTCGTGTCCCCCTGCTACAGACCCGGAGACTGAGGCACAAAGAGGTCAAGCCACTTGCTCCAGGACCGAAGTCCGTCGGCAGTGAGGCTGGGACCAGAACCAGGGTCCGCGCGAGCCCCCGCGCCTGCTGGAGAAGCAGAGCGTGTCAAACGTCACACAAATGCATTCTGGGAGTCTCCTTCTTCACTTCCTGTCTGACTCATGAACTGCATCATCCGGTGCCTCTCTAAGAGGAAAGGGCTCTCAGGACAATGTGTGATGGGTGGGCAGCCCTGGGCAGGCAAAGAGGAGCGGGGAGGGCTTTCCAGAGATGACAGGGAGGGTGGCGAGTCCCCCGACCAGAAGCCACATCTCGCGGGAACGAAGAACTGGCCAGAAGAACCCGGGGTGGTCCGCCAGATGGAACATGTGAGGGCCCTCAAATGTGAACAATGACTACCATTATCTTTACAGGTGTCACAGCACCCAGAGGCAAGATGACCAGAGTCAATACCGCGGGCACTGGGATCGGGGGTGGGGACGAGAGGCCACATCTCAGGGGCCCCGCGCCCACTTTTCTCCGGACCTGGGAGGGGTGGGGTGTGTCAGGCCGGCCTCTGTCCCCGCTCAGACAGGAGCCAGGTCAGTCACAGTCCTCAAGTCACAGCCACCGGAGCAAGGAGACTTGAGGACGGGTGTGGGGGAGGGGCAGCCCCCCACACCAGGCAGCTGGAGGCCACACAGGCAGGAACACGGAGGCTACGCAGTGGCTGAACCCGGAATGGAAAGCAGGCAGTCTGGGGGTCACGGGGACCCAGCCCTACCTCCACTGCCAGCACTGTGTCCTTCCCCTTCCTGTCCAAGACGGGGAGAATCCCACAGAGAGCAACCAGCCAGCAGCAGGTGGCCAGGTCCCTGCGCCCCCCTGGGGTGGACCAGCATCACAGCGCCACTAACCCCAGGGCTCCTGGTGGCCTGAGGGCTGGACCTCCAGGCACGCTGGGGTCAGCGGCGCTGTGGGTTCTGGCTCTGGCCCTTTAAGAACCAAGGGCTGGGGATGCCCGGCTGGCTCAGTTGGTGAAGCAGTTAAGGCTAAATGTCTGACCCTTGATTTCGGCTCAGGTCATGATCTCAGACTCACGGGATCCGTCGCTTAGCCAGGAGCCTGGTTCATTCACTCTCTGCCCCCTTCCCAGCTTGTGCTCAAGAAATAACAACAGAAAGAAAAAAATAATAAAAGAACCGAGGCCAGAGGTTGACCTTGACCTTCCCTCCTCCTGTCCGGGTCCTTCTCCTGGTCCAGGGTGGCAGGAGGACCCCCACCCTGGGACTCCAAACAGTCACGGGGCACAGAGAGATACAGCCATACAGCTAGCTGTCAGCCTGGCCAGGACCCACTGGAGGCCAGATGGAGGCCTTGATCACACTTCACCTGCTGGTGTCTTCTTCGGCCAAGGTGGGTGCCCACCTCCCCTGGCGTGCCCGGGGCCTCGTGTGTGGCATACCTGCTTCCCAGGACTAGCCCCCAGCTGCGCGCCCCCCAGATGGGGTCAGCCGCGCCCCCCACAGGGCTGGCTTGGCCGACCTCTGCCTTCCCACGGACCTCCCCTCCACTCCAGCTCCTCAGAGTCGCCACACCCCGGGGCCTCCAGACCTGGGACACGTGCTCCTTCTGCCTGAAACACTCTCAGCATCCCCCACAACCCAACCGCCCCCCCAAAACCTCCTTGTGCCCTTCTCAACTTCCCCCTCAGGTAGGGTCACCCAATTTAACGCATAAAAATACAGGCTGCCTAGTTAAACCTTAGATTTCAGATAAATAAATAAGGATGGCTGGCAACTTAACCCTCAGGGTTCAGCTGAAACATCACCGCTTCCAGGAAGCCCTCCCAGATGCCACCCTCTCCCCCAGACCCGGTAGCCCCCCACAGCATCGCAGAATGCCCTGCCTTGATGTTTATCCTGGTTCCCATCAAATTCCAAATGCCAGGAAGGAAGGCCACAAAATTCATCCCACTGCCGCCCACAGGCCCTGGCAGGAGTCAGCTGTTCCACAGAGGCGCTCAGTCTCTGAAGTGAAGGGTGGCAAGGTGGCCCAGGGATGCCCGTGGCCAAACTACCCCCACAGGGGCACCCGGGGCCTCCAGCCGCTCCCTCCCGGCTGGCTGGGCCCCCTTCTCCAAGACGCGCCCGGGACCCCCAGCTCCAGAGCGAGGGCCAAGGAGACACATCCAGGCGAGGGCAGCTCGCTGCCTCCTCTATTCCGACGGCCGCTGTTAGTTTTAATTAAGATCATGTTCTGCTCCGGCCCAGCAAGGGCCGCCTCTGCCTGGAAATAACCGCCCCGTGTGGCTGTGGGGGCTGCGCTGGGGCCGGGGGGGTGGTGCTGGGACCCCCCGAGGCCCTGGCAGCTCGGGCTTTGAGCGCTGTCGAGCCCCGTCTGCCCAGCACACACACCATATATTTTTGAACAGAAGGGAAGCATTCGCTTTTCCCCCCACGGTGCCAAAAATAGCCCCGTCTCCTGCCTTTGAACAGGAATCTCTTGGTTCCTAACAAAGAGCCTGGGGGGGGGGGGGCGGGGGGTGCCTGGAAGGGGCGGCCGTGTGGGCTGGCTGGACCCCTCCTCATCTCCCAGCCCCGGGAGGAGAGGGGGGCCCGGGTCCTCGCCAGGCCTGACTTCTCAGGGAACCCCCGCCCCCCTGGACAGGGCCCGCGCCCCGGCCCCAGCCCGGAGGTGGGAGGGGGCCAGGCGGGAACAGAGAGCGGAGACCCGAGGTGCACGAGGAGCTCCGTGCACTTGTCAGCGCGAGCGTTTTCCTATCTGTTCATTCGTTCCAACACATCCGTGCCAGGCTCTGTTCTTTCCAGGAGCCGGGGGACAACGGTGACCCTCACGACCAGACAGGCCCGTCCTCACGGTGCTCACAGCTGAGGGACAAGTGGAGGAGCTGAACGTGTCCTCGCCACCCGATCTGGGGAGGCCGCCGGCCGGTCCCCGGACACCTCGCATAGCGGGGCCACTGCGCGCCGGCTGGAGCTGAGCCTGGACCGGACAGAGGGGAGGGTCAGGTGGGAAGCGCCTCTGAGCTGCCCCTGGCCCAGGTCGGCCCCTCGTTCGCCCTGGCAGCGAGCCTACAAGAGGCATTCTCCCCTGTCCCGGGCTCAGAGGAAGGGGTTCAAGAGCTTGGGACACACCAGGCCCTTTTGCCAATTATTTTCACACTCATTCGGGCCACAAACCTGGGAAGGGGAATTGTCATCACCTGCCCATTTTACAGGTGGGAGGAGGCTCAAGGGAAAGCGCTTGGCTGGGGGTCCCAGCGCTCGTGAGAGGAGCTGGGGTTCGCACACAGGCCCGGCCGGTCCGGAGCAGGGGGACAAGCCATCTCAACTCCCGTCAACCTCCCCCACCACACCCCTGCCCCCATCCCTCCCACCCCTGTTCCACCAAAGACAAAGCAGAGAGAGTGAGGGTAGGAAGTCGGGGCTGGGAGGTGGCAAACAGGGGATGTGACGTGAACCCAGCTCTGCCGCCAAATCCAGGGCCCTTTCTGGTTCCTGCAGAAGCTTCTTAGTTTACAAAAAAAAAAAAAAAAAAAAAAAAAAAGAGGCCACCTTCTGTCCCCAAAAGGCCAGAGCAGTGGGGGAGCTGGGGAGGCTGGAGAGAGAGAGAGAGAGAGAGAGAGAGAGAGAGAGAGAAGCACTTTGAGTCCACTTCCTAGCTGAAAACCCGAGCCTGAAATAAAAAAAGCAGAGTGCTATTTCTGCTTTGGGTTAAACATTCCTCAAAGCCACATTCCTGCCGCCCTCCTCCTTCCCCCCTGCCAGGGGATCTAGAGCACAGTGACGTCCCGCCAGCTTCCGGGGGCCACCGCATGGGGCCAGGGGTGCCAAGGCCAGCAGCTGCCCTGTGCCCCTTCCTGGGCACCCCCAACCTGGGCTCACTAGGTGGGGGTGCCGCCCCCAGGTGACCCGGTCAGGATACCCTGGTGCTAAGAAAAGGTAACATCCTGTCACACAGAGAGCGGGACACTGGAGAAACGGACGCCCGGAGGGGGCAGCCAAAAGCCACAGCAGGGCTGGCTGGAAGCAGGACCCCAGACTCGGGTTCCATGGAGACCCTCCGCCTCATCTGGTTTGCAGGTCAGGAGCACGGTCAGGTCCCGCCCAGGTCGGCGGAGGATCGAAACAAGGCAACACGCGGACAAGGTTTTGGGAAGCCTGAAGCCTTACACAGAGGTGTTCATAGGCCTGCCCTGTGCACGGCTCCAGGCTGTGCACTGCACAAAAACAAATCCACCACATGTGTCCCAACCTTCAAGGAGCTTATGAGACCTCTGGCCTCTGAGATCCCCTCAGAGCCTCACCCTGCACCCGTGGTCTCCTCCTTTGTCCAAGAGACCTTTCTTGAAGTCCCCGGGGCCGGCACCGGCAGGTCTGGTAGGCCAGGGTGGCGCTCCAGGGGTATTACTGGTCTCCACGGCCTTTTCCTTGGGCTGCCTCCTGCTTCCCAGCCCAGCCTGCAGGTCCCCCGAGAGCAGGGATGGTAACAACACTGTCCC
>NC_043712.1:5440874-5450594 GCF_006229205.1 Suricata suricatta
GGGGGAGCACGGGGGCTGGGAGGACTCCAGGGAGGGAGCACGGGAGCTGGGAGGACTCCAGGGGGAAGCACGGAGGCTGGGAGGACCCCAGGAAGTGAGCACAGTGCTGGGCACCTAGTGAGCCCCAGAGCCTCCGCTGGGATGGGTAGAGGCTGAGAAAGAGGCCCGACCCCCAGAGAAAGCCAAGGCCGAAGCTGCCCCAGATCCTTTTCAGGAGGCACAACATCTGGAACCAGAGGGTCATGTGTGGGGTGAGGAAGCCAGAAGGATCCTACCCGCACCGTCCAAGCTCACACCCAGCCCAGGAACCCGGGATGCCCGTCCACCTCTGATGGCTGCTTGAATGCCTCCAGTGCTGGGCTGCTCACTACCCTCCTCAGCAGCTCTAGGCTCATCAGGCTCAGGGAGACTGGGAGGCAGGCACACGATGGGGGCAGGGGTGCGCATTTCTTTGCCAGACACAGAGCCGAGCCCGTTTGGTGGCTGTCTGGCTGGGAGGCCTTGGGCCTGTCTCTGACCCTGCCCGGGGCAGATTTCTTCTTCACCTGTGAAATGGGCACAATAGTCCCGACTCCCAGGGTCTCATGGTCACACCATAAGTGGGTAAATCTGTGCCCCACGTGCTCACTTGGTAAACGGGGGTTGTCACTTTCGTTCCTCATCTCACACACCCCCCACCACTGCCCCAGAACAGATGGGGGTCCCGCAGACCTCGGGGGGAGGGCAGAAGGAGGCCGAGAAGGGCCAGCCACGCTGTCCAGTCCTGGGGCCGCCGACGGCGCGATTGAGTTCCGACTCCGGTTCCCGGCCTGGCTGAGCCTGCCGGGCGGAGGGGCCCGGGCCGCCGTGCGCACCGCATTTACAACCGCACAGGGCCGCCCTGAGCACACCGGCGTGCGCCCGCGTGGGCACAGACGTGCCGGCTCACCCACTCATGACCCGCGCCGCGACCCTGTCACTCACCCGGAGCACGCCCACGTGGACCAGGCTCGCGCATGTGATCCCAGCCCCCGCCCCGCCGCACGCCCACGCCAGGCGCCCACGCGTGCTCACGATCCCCGGGCACACACGCGGCAGCTGCTCCGCACCGCCCCCCGCAGGGCCCACTCTCGGCCCTGGGTCGAGCGCCCCCTGCCCCACTCACCCGACGGGCGGTCTCGGGCCTTGGGTCCCCTGTGAGCCTCGGTTTCTCATCTGTAAGTGAGGCCTCCCCCAGAACTCCTGGGGGAGCTGGTGATGGGCGCATGGGGACCCTGAGCTGGGCCCCGCTCACACGACCCTACCACAGAGACGGGCGTGGACCCCTGTTGATCACCGACTCCCCCTCATCACTGACGAGCCGCCAAACTCATGTCTCTGCCAGTCCTCACCTCACCCACCACAGACCCAATTCGCAGATGAGAAAACCAAGGCACAAGCAACTAAGAACTGTACCTGTCGCCCAGACAGTCCGTCAACACAGGCCAGCAGACACTGGAGCCCGGGCCCGTTCGGTCCCTGGGGCCCCGGCATAGCTGCCCCACACCGGTCTCATCAGCTGGCAATCTGAACATGGCATAGAAGGGGAAACTGAGTCCCGGGGGGGCACTGGTGACTCCACAGTCACTGCCCAGGCTCTGATGACTCTGGGACAGGAGCCCAGGCAGGCGTCTCTCTGGCCCTCCAAGGCCACGTCCATGAGAGATCAAAGGGCCAGCATTCCGGAGCCTTCTTCCCTCCCCGACTCAGCGAGCCAGGGGCCCAATGCGGAATGATCCTGCCACCAGGCAGCGCGGCCAAATACAGAGGCCGTTCTGTTTGCCACTCACTCCCAATTCAGCAGAGGGCTTGTGACGGTCCGGGGGACGGGCAAGGGCTGCTGTCCCCAGACCCAAACAGCTAAGCAGCCTCTTTCCTGTGACAGTATTTACTGAGCACTTACTACATGCCGCCCCTGAGTCTGCGTGTTGGGAAAAGCACCACTGTCTGTCCCCGTGTCACACACCAGACACCCAGAACCCAGAGGGGTCAGGGGTTGAGACAGTCACAGCCAAGAGACAGCACGCCATCCCACAAGCCCTCGACACGCTGCAGTCCTGCCTTCAGCCAGGCACCTGACCCCGATTTCAAGTTACCTGGAAACCTGGCACATTAATTCATGACGTCTGCTGCCGTGGTAAATAGACCACACCCAGGACGTGCAAAGTATTTCATCTCCTGATGCCAGTAACAAGGATGCTCTTTTTAATTGAGGCTGGTTTGTTCCTTACCTGAGGGTAAGGGATATTTAGGGCAAGATGAACTGTATCAGAAAAAAGCAAGACGTCGCCATCTCTCAACCCCGAGAGCCACCCCGTCGTGGCTCCGTGGGAAGCACCCCCGGCAAGAGCCAGGCGTCCCGGGTCCCTGCCTGGTATCTGCCACGCACAGAACCTTGGAAAGGACACGTCGCCTCTCCGAGACTCGGGTTTCCCATCTGTAAAATAAGGGCAGGGGACTACGTGACCCCAGAGCATCCTCTAGCTAGCCCAACGACCCCAGAATTCTAATTCACAGGCATCAGGGCGCCTGGGGGGCTCGGTGGGCTAAGCGCCTGACTTCGGCTCAGGTCGTGATCTCGCGGTTTGTGAGTTCGAGCCCTGCATCGGGCTCTGTGCTGACAGCTCAGAGCCCGCTTCAGACCCTCTATCCCCCTCTTTCTCTCTGCCCCTCCCCTGCTCATGCTCTCTCTCTCTCTCTCTCTCTCTCAAAAATAAACAGTAAGCAAAGGAATGAACATTGAAACAGCGACCTCCTCTTTTCTTCCCCACAGAAATCAGCAACCATCAAGAAAAGCAGTAAGACTCAGTGCTGGCAAAGACGCAAGCAAACAGGCACTCTCTCATCCATGCGTCCTGCAAATGTTAATTGGAACATACTTTCCGGAGAGCGAGTTAACAATTTTTCTATCAAAATCCTTTTCAGATGTCCCCCAGCTTTGGGGCGCCTGGGTGGCTCAGTCGGTTAAGCGTCCGGCTTCGGCTCAGGTCATGATCTCATGGTTCGTGGGTTCAAGTCCTGCGTCAGGCTCTGTGCTGACAGCTAGTTCGGAGCCTGGAGGCTGCTTCAGATTCTGTGTCTCCCTCTCTCTCTGCCCCTCCCCTGCTCACACTGTCTCTCTCTGTCTCTCAAAAATAAATAAAAAACATAAAAGAAAAATAAGATGTCCCCCAGCCTTAACTCCACAACTTCGTTTGCGGATGTTTCCTTCAAGAAGAGACAGGTGTAAAAACTTACTGCAAAGCTGTTCTTACAAAGATTTCGTACAAAAATGTTCGTCACAGCAGTGTTGATATTGGCAAAAGAGAAAAGAGAGACAGAGAAAGCAAGGAAGAAAAAAAGAATAAAAAAGAGAGACAGAAAGAGAAAGAAAGAAATTAAGAAAGCAACCTAACTGTCCTATGGCAGGAGATCAAATGAAATGTGGCATTCCGTGTACACCGCTAAAAAATAATGTTTTGAGGGGGCGCCTGGGTGGGTCAGCCAGTTAAGCATCTGACTCTTGATTTCAGCTCAGGTCATGATCTCACAGTTTGTGAGTTCAAGCCCCGCGTCGGGCTCCAAGACGAGTCTGGTTAGGATTCTCTCTCTCTCTCTCTCCCTCTCTCTCTGACCCTCTCTGCTGGGGTGCATTCTCTCTCTCTCAAAATAAATAAATAAACTTAAAAAAATTTTAAATCATGTTTTAAAAGAATAGTTAATGATGTGAACAACTATTCACAATATGATTATTTAATTTTTTTTAGTTTTTAAAAAATGTTTATTTATTATTGAGACAGAGAGAAGCAGAGAATGAGTGGGGGAGGGACAAAGAGAGAGGGAGACACAGAATCCAAAGCAGGCTCCAGGCTCCAAGCTGTCGGCACAGAGCCCAATGCAGGCACCCCACTAGCCACTAGGCACCCCAACTTGCAGACTTAACAAAGTTAGAAAGTAGGGGCACTTGGGTGACTCAGTCGGTTAAGCATCTGATTTCAGCTCAGGTCATGATCCCGCAGTTTGTGAGTTCGAGCCCCGTGTTGGGCTCTGTGCCGACAGCTCAGAGCCTGGAGCCTGCTTCGGATTCTGTGTCTCCCTCTCTCTCTGCTCTTTCCCTCTTGGACTCTGTGTGTCTCTCTCTCAAAAATAAATAAACATTAAAATTTTTTTAATTAAAAATAAAAATAAAATAAATAAATTGATTAAAAAGTTAGATTACAGAAAGTATGTAACCCTCAAATTTACAAGGTAATGACACCCAGACACCAAGTCCAGTTGAGTCTTCCTTCTAGATAAAACCCAGGATCTGTCCTTCAGGCTCCCCCCACTGATGCCCAGGTCACTGCCACCACCACGGCCACCCCCCCCCCCGCCAGCCCTGATGACCACCAATCCATTCTTGGACTAGAGGTAAGAACTCTCTCCAAACACACATCCAACTTTCTGCACCACCTCCTTCCACGGCCGCCCACCCATCTCAGAAAAGGTGCAACTCCCTTCCCGTGGCCTTCGGGACCCTTGGTGAGGAGTGACAGGAGCCTGGCCCGCCCGCCACCTGCCCAGAGGGGCAGAGGCCCGGCTGCAGGAGCAGAGGAAGCTGGGTCGGACCCCAAGGCGGCGGCCAGAATCTATGGGGTGGGGGTGGGGGTGGGGTGGAGACGAAGGAGCCAGAGGAGACAAAAAGAGCCAGAACAGGTGTGAGGAGGAGGCGGGGTCTCCCGGCAAGTCCCTGCCCTTCTCTGGCCTCTTCTGCTTCTCTCCGCACAACAAGGGGACAGACCCCCTGGGCGTGTCCTGCTCTAGAAGACGGAGGACATGCATCCCGGGACCCAGTGCCACCGGAAGTTTAAAGGGTCCCCTCAGAGCCAGAACCCTTCACATAACCGTGGATCCAGCTCTGGGGCCTCCGTGATGCCCATTTTCCCCGGGAGGAAAGTTAAGCTCTGGAAGAAAGCCTGCACAGTCAGGGGCCACAACGGCAGCACAGGGGCCCCCAGAGGCCTTCGATCCCCACCCCCATCCCCGCCCCACCCCCCAGGCCCTGCTGTCGCACAGCCCCCCTTCCCTTTCCGGCCCCACCCACGCTGGACCTCACAGCCTCCCATTCGGACCCCACGGAGTCTCCTGAGCAGGGACGACAGGCTGAGCAAGCTGGTGCTCAGAGAGGGTAAGTGACTTGCCCAAGGTCACAGAGCCCGACTGGAGACCCAGCGCCCTTCTCCAGGATCCTGTGCTCTGTCCTGACAGCCTGCCTGGTTTTTTATTTGCCCAGAGGCCCACCCTGGTGTACAGACTCGGATCTCAGTTCCTCTGGCTGCTGCCAGGTCTCGCCTTCGGCAGAGAAGGAACAAGGGTCCTGTTCTCACCCTCCCGCACCAGGAGGCGTCGGGACTGCAGAGGCCGACTTCCTCCCTCTCCTGGGTGGCCGCGGGGCCTGTCACACCCCAACTCCCTCGTCTGTCCCAAGCAGGGTACCAGACACCGCCCCCGCCCACGGCGACGTCTGGCCCCCTCTGGTTGAGCAGCACTGAGCTGGGGGGGGGCGATCATCAGAGAATATTCTTTATCTTCCACGAAGGGGCGCTTCCTAAAGCCAAGGACACCCAGCATCTCCTACACCCCAGGCTCCTGCCCGTGGACGAGGGTCGTCCCCTTCCCCGCTCCAGGCGGCAACGGCTTTAGTGGCAGGCTCCCATTCGGATGCCCCTCCCCTCCCCAAGCTACGGCGGGTCGGGCACCATTCTGGGCATCAGGAAAAAGGCTGCAGAGACTCAAGGTTGGCAAGCAAGGTCAAGGCAGAGGCTGGGCTGACCAAGAGCAACAAGGAGCAGGTGACCTCCTCCGGGTCCCGGGCAGAGGGTCCCCGGGGAGGGCCGTGAGCAGCGTGGGGCCATCAGGCTAAGGGAGGCAGGGTGGGGGCATCTGCCTCTTGGGGCCGCCTGGCTTGGGCCCGGAAGCCTTCCACCCAATGCGGCTCCAGCCACAACAAATGACTCGAGTCCCTCAAGGCCAGCGTTTGGGGCCACCTGGCCGGTTTCCATCCGAAGGCAAGAATCACATCTCTTTCTGCATTTCAGCGTCCGCGCCCAGCACACAGAGGGTGCCCGGAGAACGGCAGGTCCAGGCAGACCAAGATTTAACAAGTAGGGGTGTGGGGAGACCACCGCCGGTAAAACGGAAGCCTGCTGAGGTTCGGGAGCACCACAGACCCCCCTCTCTAGGCCTCCCGCGGGCCAGACACCAAATCCAGGGCTGCGGGAGGATTCCTCTGCGGAGAGATGAGCTTTGCCCACAAGACGTATTTAAGACCAATTCAAGATGAAACCTCAGGACTGACTGCACATGTGCATCCGTGACCATTGGGGTCACGCACTAAGGAGGACCCTGTACCCCACAGGCCACGTCTTAGGCTCTCAGGGAATGATCCTGCTGGCCACTTACATCCCCTTCGGCGTCAAGTCCCACAAGCATACCCATTTTGCAGATGAGGAAACCGAGGTTCAGTTCCGACAGGGGCTGGCCTGGCCCCCAGCCTGGGCGCGCAGGCATGGCGACGGCCCCACCAACGAGCTGGGAGAGAGTGGGCCAGACCTCGAAGAAACTGAGCTGCCGGCTGACTCCTGCTCTGGGCAGCAACCCCCCCAACCACCCATGTCGGAACTCCTGCTGCTTCCGGATACGCACTGTGCCAGGAAGGGCGAGGATCCCAGGGCACGAGGATTTACAAAAATCGTATCTGCAGAGGTGGAAAAAACCTCTTCTGCAGCACTCAGCCTGAAAGACGGAGGGTTTCAGCGAGGCTGAATCCAGATGCAGATCTCCTCCGGCTTACACGGCTTACACACGCGTGTGCACACACACACCACCAGGACGGCCCTTCCCTCCGGGCGCCGTGGCCAGCTGTGGCATCCGGAGGTGGCCCAGGACACCAGGTGATGCTTACGCATGCCGGGACCCCCAGAACCAGCACGGGTCTGGGTCCTCCACTGGGGCTCCTGGGAGCCAAGGTCTACATGAGAGGGAGGCAAGGCCCTGGCCCCAGCCCAGACAGTAAGCCTGAGAACGAACACTCAGAGCGAGGTGACCTGGCACTTGGTATTTAAACGGCTCCACAGGAGACGCGGACATCTGACGTGTCCTTGCTAAGTGCTCCTCTCCTGACCCCACACATAGAACCCCCACCCCCACCCCCGGACAGAGAGCAGATGGCTCCCGTCCCCATCAGAAGGAAGCCCATCTGGGGCCTTAGAACAAGCTGGAGGCTTTTTCTGCTTTGCCTGCCGGGAAGCTTTTCATCAGCAAGTATCTGTGGCCCTACTAAGCGCCGGCACAACCAAGCATCGGCCTGCGAGACAGGAGGCCGGGGAACCCACTGCCCCCTCCCCCAGCCCACAGCTAATCAGGGCTCTACCGAGGAAAGTTCTGGGCTCGCTCTCTAATCAAAACTGTTCCACGTCTCCAAAGGCCTTTAAAAATAGCCCGGGCCAGCGCAGAAGCACCAGGCCCCTTCCTAACAGAGCCTTGTTGACTCAACTTCTCCCAAAGTTGACAGACCTGCCCAGAGGACGGGGGGTGGACAAAATGACCACCCACACCCCCTTTTCCCATCCACAATCCACCATCCCCGCTGACAGCAGCACCCAGGCTGGGACCCACGGAAGAAAATCCCACCCGGACGTGTCGGCAGGAGCCGTGAGGTCTTTCAAGGGGCATAACTCCGGAGACAGGCTGGAGTCTGAGTCCTGCCACCACCGGGTGACCGGCCGTGGGTCCCGGGCACACGACTTCACCTCTCCGAGGCTTTTAGTTTCCTTCTCGGCAAAGGGGATTGGTCACAGGGGCACCGGGGGGCTCGGTCAGTGGGGGGGTCCGACTTCGGCTCAGATCTTGATCTCATAGTTGGTGGGTTCGAGCCCTACGTCGGGCTCTGTGCTGACAGCTTGGAGCCTGGAGCCTGCTTCCAGTTCTGTGTCTCCTCTCCTTGCCCCTTCCCTGCTCACGGTCTGTCTCCCTCTCATAAATAAATAAATGTTAAAAAAAAAAAAAGGGGGGGGAAGAGGCTGGTAGCCGAGCCCACCATGTGGAGGCCGGCTGAGCTGGTGATGCAGAGGCGGGCATGGCAGGTGCTCCGCAGCGGGCAACCTGGCTTCATTCAGCTCACAGCTCGCTCTCCGACTCCACCACGACGGGGACGCCCTGGTACAACTGAAGCCCACCATCCTGGTAAAGCCCTCGGTGCCCCCTGCCTCCCGGGGCACGGGAACCTGGGACGTCCCACTCCCCCCGCCTGCGGACAGTTGCGGCCCCCATCTGCACGGAGCCTGACGGAAGGCCCAGCAAATCTCACAAAACAGTAGCCAAACTCCGAAGCCCCCCCAACACCCCAGGAAAGAGGGGAAGAGCAGTAAGGGCCTGAGTCTCAGTCCTTGGAGCCTCCACGTTTCAAGAAGCTACTGGATTGTGAGCTCCTTGCTGGAGAATTCCACTGCTGGAGGACCATGGGCTCTCAGCAGACTAGCGCCCACTCAGGAAAGCCCCCCTTTGTTCCAGGCACATGGGGGTGAGGGGGCATGGAGCTGAAGCGTGGGCTCGGCCAGACCTGCAAACGCGCCCGGAAGATGGATGGAGGGGGGAGGGGGCCCGAGGTTGTGCAATGCACCACCAGGAGCTGCCTCCCAGGCCTCCGTCCACGCAGGAGACTGGCAGTCCCTCTGCGGCCTCCCGGGAGAGGGCAGAGGGGCTAGACCCCCGCAGCCTGTGCCCAGGTCCGGGCTCTGAATTGCAACCCATATTCCGGACCAGGGCTCCCTTCCAAGTCAGACACCCAGGCAGAAGCCCTTTCAGGCCACGGACTGGCCCTAGCCCCTCTCCAAAATGAAAAAGAGTCAGTGGTTGGGACTCAGCCCCCTTAATCCCTGGCAAGCTAGGGTGCCCCCAGAGAGGGCCGCAGAACAGGCAGGAGTCTGTCATGGAGAAACCAAAGATCCCAGGGTCCAGGACAGTTGTGAAGTTGGGCCAAGTGGAAAGCCACACGGAGACAGCGCTAGGGAAGTCTGAAATTGGCAGAGGAGGGTCTCGGGGACACCCCGAATGGCTGCTACCTGTTGAGATCGCCCACTCTCCCGCTGTATAAACCCATTTCCCGGTGTGGCAGACAGGGGATAAAAACGGCGAGGTGGGATCCGGGCCAGGCGAGAATTCACCCTGTAAATCACGAAGCCCACGGGCGCCCCAGCCTTGAGCTCCCCGACGAGTCTCACCTCCCCCTCCCTCTCCCCCCCCACCGCACACGATCCGGGCCAGGGAGGGGGCGACAGGCCAACCTCGCAGCAGCAGCAGCAGCACCAGCGGCAGTGGCATCGTGATGCATGAATCACCCACCCCGCTGCGCCCGTGCCAGTCGGCTCCGCGCAGCCCGAGCCACCGATCCCCCTCCCCGCCCCCTGCCCCCTCGCCCTGGCACCCCCACCCCCACCCCCCCGGCTCCTTCGGACGGCTCTGCAGAGAGGGGGCCGAGGGTGGGACGGAGCTGCCGGCCCTGGGGTGGCCCCTCGCGCGCCGGCCCGGGGAGGGGGGGGCGGGGAGCGGGCGAGGGAGGGAGGCGGGGGAGGGGTGCCCAAGAACAATAGGGCCAGGTGTGGGGCCGGGGGCGCGGCCGCGGGCCGCAGAGGGACCCCGCGCCGAGGCCGGACGCGGAGGGCCCGGAAGAGGGCTGCGGCGTGC
>NC_043712.1:5450694-5477578 GCF_006229205.1 Suricata suricatta
AGGGGGCGGCCCCCCGCCCTCGCCGCGGCGCCCCGCGATCCGCCCCCTCCCCCCGCGCCGCAGCCGGGGGGGGGGAGGGGCAGGGGGAGGGGGGAAGGCCCGGAAGATCTGACGTGAATGAGGCCGAGGCTCTGCGCCGAGAAACTCATTCATTCGACGCGGATTTGTCGGGCGTTGGGGACACGCCGTTGAATGGGACGGGCGCGGTCCCAGCCCGCACGGGGTGGGGGCGGGGGGGCACTGCAGGATGTCACATGTATGATGGGGGATGCCTCCTGCGGCCTGGGGGAAGGTGACCTCCGCGGCCAGGGGAGGAGGTGGGGGTTGATGAGACCGCGTTCCAGGCCCAGAAAACCTGGAGGAGGGAAGGCCTGAACCCCAGGGAGCGCTCCTAGCACGGCACCGGGCCGCAGGCGCAGGCGGCATGCCATCTGATGCCCGAGACAAGGACCAGGGCCGGTGGGGTCAGGCCTGACCTGTCCCCAAAGAGTTGGGCCTCCGGGCTTTACCCAGAGGGGTGACAGGGTCAGATCTTCTCCAGCCTCCATGCAGAGGGGGAAGTCAGGCTGAGGCCAGTGGCCGGGGCTCTACCTAGATAAACAGGCAAGAGAAGAGAGTCCACAGGGCTGTCCGTGGCCACCCTGTCTACAGTGTCAACATGATGGGACCTTTTCTGTCCCCTCAGCAGCTTTATCCTTTTACGCCTTAGCAGCCACCACAGATGTGTTATTGGTCGTATCTCTTTCGTGTGTCCCCTTCCCCTGTGGCGTGAGATCCCCGGGGGCAGCGTTCTTGTTTTATCTGTAGTTGTGTCTCCAACACCTGGAAGGCACCCGACTTTGCAGTGGTCACTCGGCAAACCTGTGTGGCGGCCAGGGCAGGTGCTGGGGGGCGGGGGGGGGGCAGTGTGGGAGGAAGAGGCAAGGATGAGGTGACTGGTGAGGCGGGGCTTAGGGGGAGGGAGATCCGTTGATACTTCAGTTGATACTTAAGCAGATTTCTCGGTGACTTCTGCTCAGAGCGGGATTCCGGGCAGGCCTGGGCGGAGGCAGGACCCACGGGGGAAGAGGGGGGCGGTGCTGTGTCGCCAGCCAGGGTGGCTGGTGGCCAGTCCGGTGAGGCAGGCAAGGACATGGAGCAAACTAATTAAGAGGTAATATTTTGAAAGTAGAGACGCTGAGATTGCCTAATGGACTGGGTAGGGATGGGGGCAAAGAGAAGGCAGTCAAGGTCAAGGCCAGGGATTTGGACCCGAGCGACTGTTAGAACAGGTTGTCCACTGCTCAAGTGGGGAGTGGACAGGTGTGGAGGCGGCCAGAGCAGGAGGCCTGCTCTGGTCGTGAAACGAGGATGCACATTGGATGAGATGCCGAGGATTCAGGTCATGCTGGCACCTGGAGTTCAGGGTCACGGGGGCTGTGGGGATCAGCTGGGCACCGTCCTGGCACAGATGGAATTAAGAGCTGTGTGGCAGGATAAGGTCACTAAGGAGGGAGTGTCGGCCAGGAGGGCCTGGAGAGCTTGAGGACTGAGCCCTCAGAAAGAGGGATGGGCCCCTGGGTGGGGGACGGGGTCAAGGGCGGCTCCCTGACAGTTATACACCAGCGTGTGTAAAGTCATCGAATTAATTACAGACCCCTGTGGAAAGCAGTCTGACGGCTATGCCTCCAGGGTGATCTGTGGGTTGTTACCAGCATAGGTGGGATTGCAAGTCACTTTATTTCCTGCTCTCTTTTGCATTTTCCCTTGTATTAAAAAAAAATTGGGGGGCGTCCATTGAGTGGCCAAATCTTGATTTTCAGCTCAGGTCATGATCCCAGGGTTGAGGGAGTACCCCCGAGGAGTGGGGAGCCTGCTTAGGATCTCTCTCTCCCTGGCCCCTGCTTGTGCTCTCTAAAGATAAATAAACTAAAATTTGGGATGTAGGGCGCCCGGGGGGCTCCGTCGGTTAAGCGGTCAACTTCAGCTCAGGTCATGATCTCGCGGCTTGTGAATTCGGGCCCCGCGTCAGGCTCTGTGCTGACAGCTAGCTCAGAGCCTGGAGCCTGCTTCGGATTCTGTCTCCTCTTTCTGCCCCTCCCCTGCTCACATTCTGTCTCTCTGTCTCTCAAAAATAAATAAACATTAAAGAAAGAATTTTTTTTTTAATTCGGATGTAGTTCACGTAACACAAGATGCACTCTTCCAAAGCATACAGTTGTGTGGTTTGGGTACAGTTGCTGGGCTGTCCCACCATCGCCAGGACTAAATTCAGAGACTCCTGTATTTTATACAGCTTGTCTTCTACAGGTAAACACATTGCTTTTGAATCTGCCAAACTTGGGTCAAGTCATTTTGCTCCTCTGTGGGTAGCCCAGGGGTGCACTGAAGACCCAGGTGCCCACGTGCCGTGCAGACTGGGCGGGACTGAACGAGATGGAGGCCAGGCCTGGGAATCTGCATCTTAACCCAGCCTCCCCCTGGACCTCCCCCTGCCTTTCCGCAGAGAATCCCTCCTCTTGGGTTTTTCTTTTTCTTTTTTTAATGTTTTTTATTTATTTTTGAGAGACAGAGACAGTGAACAGGGGAGGGTCAGAGAGAGAGGGAGACACAGAATCGGAAGCAGGCTCCAGGCTCCGAGCTGTCAGCACAGAGCCCGATGCGGGGCTCGAACCCACGAATCGCAAGATCAGGTTCTGAGCCGAAGTCGGACGCTGAACTGACTGAGCTACCCGGGTGCCCGGACCCTGCTCTCTAGATCCAACCACTGCACTAAGGCCACGGGATTTCACTCCCTAAATAGACCCGGAGGCCGAGCACCGGGCTCCATCCTCCGGCGCCAGCCACGCCCGTCCAGGCTGACTCTCGTCTTGCTCCCTCTCATAGGCTTTGCTCCGCCAGGGCTGTTGTCCCCTCCTGTGCTGTGGCGACCACCGTGACGTGCAGTGTCCCACACGGGGACCCCTCCCACACAGACGCCACCGAGCAAAATAAAAAGAATGAAAACTATCTCGTTCCTGTTTTTCCAAAGCTAATTGCAGATTGAGCTGGTAATGTTTTGCATATAAAGTTTCGCTCTCTTGACTTCTTTTAATGTTTTATTTATTTCTGAGAGAGAGAGAGAGAGCGTGTGCACATGTGAGTGGGGGAGGAATGGGGCGGGGGGGGGCGGATAGAAGATCCAAAGCAGAGTGGGCTACACGCTGACAGCACAGAGCCGGATGCGGGGCTCGAACTCAGGAACCGGGAGATCATGACCTGAGCCAACATTGGACTCAACCAACTGAACCACCCAGGAGCCCCTTGCTATCTTTACTTTTAAGCACCTGCTGGAAACTTAAAAATCGTGCATGTGGCTCACATATTTCTGTTGGGAGCACTGTTTGAGGTCCCGTCAGGTCTCCACGGAAACATGGCCTCCATGGAGGCTTCTTGGTTCCCCCGGGTGAGCTCAAGCCCCCCTGGGGTACAGCTACCCACAAGCGACTGGTCCTTGGGGCTGTGGGCACTTGATAAGATGAGGTGTGTCAGGGGGGTGGGGGTCCTTTCCCCAGGCCTGGGGTCGATCGAGGTGCAAACAGAGGCTGCTCAGGGCAGTGTCAGCTGGTGGGGGGCGGGAGTGCTGGAATTTGGCCCCCTGGTCAGTGGAAGGGGAGTGGGGGGAGGGGGGAGGGGTTCCACTGAAACCCCAGCCTGGAACGCAACCAGCCCCCATCCTGGTCCTGTCTCTGAAGAGCTATGTGACTTTCCGCACATCACTTCCTGTCTTATAAAGTAATCTGATCTTCTCATGGGGGGTGGGTTTATGAGGATCAAAAACGCTTTGCACAAGCACAGGGCAGAGTTAATGCCTTCAACCTATTAAGAACTTTCTAGGGGCGCCTGTGTGGCTCAGTCGGTTACGCGTCCCACTTTGGCTCAGGTCATGGTCTCAGGGTTCATGAGTTCGAGCCCCGCGTCGGGCTCTGTGCTGACAGCTCGGAGCCAGGAACCTGCTTCGGATTCTGTGTCTCCCTCTCTCTCTGCCCCCCCCCCCCCACTCTGTGGCTCTTTCTGTCTCGAAAATAAATAAACGTTAAAAAAAAACCCACCAAACCTTTCTAAGCCAATAAGAGAAAGATGAGGCCTCTATAGAAAGTTGGGGGAAGAACTGGGTCAGACAACGGGAGCAAACGCAAGCGGCCACAGGAAAACGGCCCTTGCAAACCAGCAGAGAGGCACAATATGAATTGGCAAAAACAAACAAACAAAAAAAGTTACTAATCAGACCCAGTGTTGGCAAAGGAGCGAGAAAATGGGCATCCGGATGTTGCCAAGCGGGGTGCCAGTTGGTACATCCTTTAGAAAGAACGGCTTGAAATAAAGACCCATATTCTCTGACTCAGCAATTCCATTTCTAGGAAATTATCCTAAGCCAACAATTAGAGGTCTATACAAATGTTAAGCCTCAAAGATGTTGCCGCAGCAGCATTTATAATAATAACAACAATTTAAAAAATGGAAGTAGGGGCGCCCGGGTGGCTCAGTCGGGTAAGTGCCCAACTTCAGCTCAGGTCACGATCTCATAGTTCGTGGCTTCGAGCCCCAGTGTCGGGCTCTGTGCTGACAGCTCGGAGCCTGGAGCCTGCTTCTGATTCTGTGTCTCCCTCTCTCTCTGCCCCTCCCTGCTCATGCTCTCTTGCTCTCTCTCAAAAATGAATAAAAACCTTTAAAAATTAAAAGAAAATAAATGGAAGTAACCTACAGATCCCAAATGAGGGGGTCCATGATGTATGAAACCAGGGAATCCTATATCGCATTAAATTAGGGCTCAGCTGGAAATCTATTCACAAGGTGCAGTTCTGTTTGCAGCATAAAAAAACCCCAGAAAGATTTCAAAAGCTTAAAGGATGATCCCAACTGTGTTAGGGGGAAAATGTGTGTACCTCACTATTTCAATTAAGTAGTTTTTATCATAGTTTTCTCCAAATTAAAAAAGAATTGTTAAATGTATGTAATTCAGCGCCTCCTAAAAAACCAGTCTGCGTGGTATGTATGTCCCGAGGGAAGACAGGGGTTCCCCTGCTTGTGGGGAATAGCCATGCCCTGAACGGCTCCCTCCAGAAGTCAAGATGTATGTTAACATCATAAAGGCTCTGAGAAGTCCTGCAGAGAAGGAATCCATTTTATTTAAGTATTTTCCAAACTTATTTGGCATATTTTTTTCCCTTTAACTCCCATTAGCATTTGAAGAGCTGGTGTTCACCCCCCTCCCCCCCACCCCAGGAGAAATGATGCGGAGAGCATTCCCTCAAGGTAAGTTGGGCTACACAGAACCCTGATGAGGGTTAAATGGCTGGAGGTAAAGCAGCCAACCTTCTGGAGGGTGTTCACAGGGTGGGCATTGCTAGAGAGAACCCCCCCTGAGGTCCCGCCCCCCGTACACACCCCACCATCAGCCAGTTCCTTCACCACCTCAGAGCAGACACGGGTGCGTGGCCCACAGTGGGCGCTCCATAACCCTGCACTGGTCTCGGATTGAGCTGATCCGCTCTGTCCCCACCACCTGCTTCATGCCCATCCGGTGGCTGCCAGAGCTCGGGTCAGGAGGAAACGAGGCACGCTCGGGTGTGGCTGGAGAGAGCACCATGAGCCTTCATGCTAGGGGTCACGGTCAGGAAGGAAAGGTCAGCCTGGGCCGTGAGTCTCCCAGGGTCCCCGCAGGGAGAATTCTCCGGTCCTTCCCGCCCATCTTGCCTGCCGGGAGCCCGCTGCGTAAATGACTGTCCACTCAGGACAGGTGGTGGCTGGAGAGGACCGGGCACCCTGGGCTCCCAGGGGACCGGGAGCTGGCTGTCCCTCCGTGTCAGAGCTGCCTGCCGCAGCTCGCCCTCGCCGGGCCCTCTGGCCAGCCTCGTGCTCCCGGGCCTGGGGAAGGGGCCAGTCATTTCCTCCCAGTGGGGGGAGCAGGGCGCGACAGCGCTTAGCACAGCCCCGAAGCCACTTCCTGGTCCTGTGGCCTGAGGTGAGTTACTTAAGTCCTTAAGCCTTAGTTTCCATATCTGGAAAATGGGCATAGTAAAGATACCACCTCTCCACAAAGTCATTATAAGAATCAAGGTGGGCGGGGGGGCTGGGTGGCTCAGTCTGTTAAGTGTCCGACCTCGGCTCTGGTCATGATCTCGTGGTTTGTGGGTTCACGCCCCGTGTCCGGCTCCGTGCTGGTAGTGCAGAGTCTGCTTTGGATTCTCTCTCTCCCTCTCTCTGCCCCTCTTCTGCTTACGTGTTCACACATGCTCGCTCTCAAAAAAATGTTTTTAGAAGTTAAAAAGAATCAAGTGAGGTGATGTGTGTAAAATATTTTGTACCACTCAGTAAAGATTGGCTGCTTTACTGACGGATACTATTTTATTTTAATAATAGTAACATTGTTACTGAAAACGGGGAAAGGCGAAGCCGCGTCTGTGGAAAGGGCCCTAAGCTGGCAGCCTGAGTGCTGGTCCGCCTGTGGGATCCCGGCTCAGGCGAGTGGTCTCTCTGGGCCTCGGTTTCCTCGTCTGTACGTGGGCACCGGGTGCCCGGCTCAACGCGGCTCTCTCTGTTGCAGGAGGCGTGGAGCAGCCGAGCGGCACATCTGTGAACGAGAAACAGGTGCAAAGCCCATCTGGCCTGGGGAGAGAGGCCTCCCTCCTCGGTCCTCTCAGCTGCCCCGGGAGGACAGGGGGTCCCTGCGCTCCGGGAGTTCATGGCCGGCCTGCCAAGGACAACCGTTAACCGCCAGACGGTTCATTCCGGTCCTCACGGTCTCTCCCTGCCCCGCGAGCTGGGTGGCATGAACTTCACCTTCTGTGAGGAGGCAGAGCCGGCAGAGTGTAGGGTCAGCACGCTCAGGGGACTGAGGACGGCCCCCCGGATCTCCGGGGTGTAGGACCGACCGGCAGAGATAAGGTGTCGCCAGCCTCCCAACAGCTCCGGTCCCTTCCTCCGTCTCTGCAGGCCTGGTCCCGAGAGAGCTGTGGACCGTGCGGGGCTTCGGGACCACACCGGACGAGGGGTGCGGAACGCCCCCCTAAGCTGGGTGCTTCTTCCAGGAGGATGGGGAGTGAATGTTGGGGCGCTGGGGTGGGATCCGATCCACACCCGGTGGTTTCTCTGACTGTAGACCACCTCCCACCCCAGACTGGGTCTTGCGTTCCCGCTGGGCGCCTGCCCACCCGGTGCGTCCAGGAGCCCAGTTCTGGGAGAGTCGATCTGATTGGCCCACATGGTGAGGTGTGTTCGGCCCGGTCCAATCAGCCCTGGCCGACGAGGGGCGGGTCACGGAGGTATGACTTCCGGGGTCTGCTCTCAGGAAAGGGGAGCTCGGTTGACCCACCGGATACCACGAACCACAGAATTTGATGAAAGCCACGCCTTCAAGGTCACTAGGTCCAACACACCCATCTTACAGATGGAAGCGAGGAGGCGGCCACGGCCCGTGGCTTCTGCCGGATGCAGGGTATCAGCGGGCTCCCCCAGGGTCAAGTTCAAACACGTCCAGAGCAAGAGTGTGGGGGGAGGGGGCAGGAGGTGATGAGCAGCTCTGCTGGAGGCCCAAGGCCTGGAGCCCATCCGCACCCTGGGCCAGGATACGGACCCCCCTGGGCAGATCCAAGGGCTGGCTCCTAGAAGAGCCCCTCACGGCATTGGGGCCTGGTCCCCTCTATGTCCCTTATCTCCAAGCCGATGCAGGGGCCCCAGGAAGCCTGGCCCACATGCGTCTTGTTGGGTCCACCCAGAAAGGAAGCTCACACAACAGTGATAAATGGGTTGGGGGCCACTCCCCAGCCCCCCGCCTCCTCACTGGCCATGACACCAGGTCCATCTGTCCCCTCGAGTTCAGTCACATACAGAATCCAACAATGCCCCAGCCCACCAACTTCTGGTGCAGACCTAGACGATTGTTCTCACCCACTGGACCTCAGTTTCCCTGTCTGTCCAGGGAGGGGCTTCGAGGTTCCTTCCAGCTGGGCCGCTGCGTGCCCTAACGGTTCTGAGTTGGGGTCCAGTTGTGAAGGGTCAGAACCGACCGTGATGGAAGCAGGACCCCTTCTTTCCTCTTCCCTCAGCTTCTCTGGCTTTCAGACTTGAACTGGGGGAAGGGTAGGTCCCTGGTGTAACCGCCGCCACCACCGCTTAATGGCACCCTTGCAGGGTCAGCCCTGGTGCTTTTGCAGGATCCTGTGAGTTACGCAGTGAGGCCCAGAGAGGTTGAGCGGCTGAGTCTGGGTCACACAGCTGCTGACTGGCCCTTAGGGATTCAAGTCAGGCTTGTCTGCCCCCCAGCCTGGGAGCTCACTCCGTAGCACAAAAGCATCCTGGGATCTGGTTGTGAAAAAAGGGGTGCTCTGCTGAGCCCCACATTTAGGTTGCTCTGGTGTCTCTGCTCCCCAGCCAACGCTGGCCGAAGGCAGGGGTTCCGCGTGATTCGGGGCCACCGAGGCCTAACTGCCACATGGATGAGCGATCTCCCCATAGCCCCCGCCTCCCAACAGCGCTGGGGGGGCTGGGGGTGGGGCCTGCTCTTCACCTCCTGATGTTTGGCGGATGGGGCCTGACAGCCCCCTCTGGGGGGCCCAGCAAGCAGGGGACAGCCATCATTTGCGGCGGCCTCGGGACATCATTAATATACTGACCTGCTGACGGTGGGCACCCGTCCGCCCCCACCCCCAGCACCGGCTCCACGCCCTGCGCCGGGCTCCTGCTCTGTAACGACCAGCCGGCTGCGGGGCTCACACTGGTCTTCCTGTGAGTCCTGGGAATGTTGTCCATTATGTTGCAGGAAAAGGTCCATTGGTAGGTGGGGGGTGGAGCACAGGGCTGCGTTTGGGGGTGAGGTTCCAGAAACGTCTTTCCTGGACTCACAGCCCCCATCTCCTGGGGCTTCCTGCCCCAGCCACTCGTGCTCCTGGCTCTGCTTGAAGGAAGCCCGCCAACTCCGAGCAGCCCCCCCTCCCCCGGCCCCAGTGCCCTTCGGTGGGGCCGGGAAGAGACTGAAGGTAAGCCAGGTGAGGGGGGAGCAGGTGCAACTCTGGCTCCTTCCAGGTGAGCTGGTGGCCTGGGCGTAGCCACCCCCCCCACCCCCCGCCCCTTCCGGGTTGTCTCAGGGAAGCCGGGTAATAACAAGGCCCTTTACCGCTGGAGGGACCCGATCCTCCCGCTGTGCTGCAGGGCCCCATTCCCCCGCGAGTCCCTCCGGAGGGGGGAGTAAATACAGCCTTGTTAAGATTCTGTCTGAACGACCCTGGCGCGGGAGCCTCTGGACAATCATGTTAGGAGTAGTTCATAGCGGGCGCTTGGGGGACTCCGTTGGGTAAGCAGCCGACTTCGGCTCAGGTCATGATCTCATGGTTTGTGGGTTCGAGCCCTGCATTGGGCTCTGTGCTGACAGCTCGGAGCCTGGAGCCTGCTTCCGATTCTGTGTCTCCCTCTCTCTCTGACCATCCCCCACTCATGCTCTGTGTGTGTCTCTCTCAAAAATAAAATATAACATCAAAAAATTAAAAAAAAAGAGTAGTTCATAGGGGCCCGGAGAGACTCCTCACATGGAGGTAAAATGCGGCCGAGAGTCAGGGAGGCCGCCCAAGGACAGGTTTTATGAGGCCCGGACATTGACAGGGCAGGTGGCCCACAGGTACAGGGGGCGGGGCCCACTCGGCCCCTGTTGTGCTCCGCGGGGCTCTGGGGTGAGGACCCTGCTCTGACCAGCCGCCTGCCTTCTGGGTGCTGACGAGGCATGAGCGCCGTCAGCAGATTCTCAGGAAAGACAGGGTACAACAGTCCGTTCCTCTCCGTGACGCCCTTCCAGCCCCTTTGCTGATTAACTCCTTCTCATCTTTCAGAATTCTGCCCTAGCATTTCCGGGCGGTCTTCTGGGGCCTTTTCAGGGCAACCTGCGTCCTTCCCCATCTCTTCTGTCAAGTGCTTTGTAGTAACAGAAAACCTGACCGAAACTAAGGCAAAAGGGAACTTGATTGACTCATGGAACTCAGGATTCCACCAGTCTCTGCTTTCAGGCAAGGCTTGATCCAGGCTTCAGCTTTGAGAGGAACTGGGTTTCCCTTCTCCATTTCTGGCCCTGCTTCCTCAGCATTGGGGCCATTCTAAGGAAGGCTCTCCTACTTGGCCTCAGGCAGCAGCACCGGGCTTCCCAGTGGCTCACATCCTGGACAAAGTGACCCATTTCCTCCCCACCCTGCTGACCGTGACCCCAAGATGGTGGAAGGGGGCCATGGGTCCGTTCTCCAATCCGTGGAGTGGGGCAGGGAGACGCGGGACACGCTGATCAGTTGAAACCGATCAGGGCTCAAGTCTAGAGCCAGGAATGTGGGGTCAGTCTCACCCAGACCAGAATCCTGAGCACGGCGAGGTCCAGTCTGGGATAGAGAAGTGGGGATGGAAGCCAGAGAAGCAGCCAAGAGATGTCCCCCGACGTCCCTCCCTTGAGCTATAGTTCACGGTGTGCCCACCACGGTGCCGTCGGACCCTCTCACTTCCCTGTTCAGGCCGCCCTCAGGGGGTAAGTCCGAGGTCTAGCAGTCAAGCCACACCTGCTTTCCTAGTGTCACCTCTTCGCTCCCCACTTCCCACTCATGGCTCCAGCTCGACTGGGTCTGTCCACATCTGCCAGGCTCGCTCTCATCACTGGCCTTAGCACATGCTGTTCCCCCTGCCTGAACACCTGTCCGCCACCACCGGCTTCCTCGAGCTAATTCCTCCTCTACAGGATGGTGCTTCCTCCCTGAAGCGCTCCCTTGACTGAGCGTCGGCTCAGGTCACGATCTCTCGGTTCGTGTCGGGCTCTGTGCTGACCGCTCGGAGCCTGGGGCTGCTTCGGATTCTGTGTCTCCCTCTCTCTCTGCCCCTCCCTGCTCACGCTCTGTCTCTTTCTCAAAAACAAAAGTAAACATTAAAAAAATAAACGAAAAAACAAACACCCCCCCTTACTTCCTGTCTCTACAGACTTGCCTAAGACAGACATACTACATAAATGGAGTCATACGGTAGGTGGCCTTGTGCGTCTGGCTTGTTTGCCTAGTGTAATGTCATCAGGGCTCGCCCACGAGGTGGCACATGTCAGGTCGTCTTCCCTTTTTATGGACGGATAATACAGTCCTGCGTTTGGGAGGACCGCTTCTTTGTAGCCATTCATCGGTGACGGACATTAAGGTTCTGCTTTCTGTCCTGCTGTGGACAACTATGTGTCAGGTTTTGTGGGGACGTCTGTCTTCATTTCTCTTGACTATGTACCCAGAGGTGGCAGGGTCACATGGCGACTCTGCTCGATCTTTTGAGGAACTGCCAGATTTCCCCAAAGCATCCGTTCGCAGGCCCGTCAGCCATGGACGAGGGCTCCCACGTCTCCACATCCTCCGTGGTTCTGGTTCTTATGTCTTTTTTTTTTAATAGCCATCCCAGTGGGTGTGAATCAGCGTCGCACGAATTTTGACTTGCATTTCGCTGATGAGTAATGATGGGCAGCATCTTTTCTTGGGCTCGCTGGCCGCCGATTCAGATGCCAAGACCATCTGGTGGGGAAGGATGGTTGTTCCAACCATCAGTGCTGTGACAAGTGGGTCTCCGCCTGCACAAGAGTGAAGCCTTTGCCTCACACGAAGTACAGAAATTAACTGCAGATGAATCAAAGACCTAACCTCGGAGCCGAAACTACAAACCTCTCAGAAGAAAACGTAGAGGAAAAGCTTCCTGGCAGTGGATTTGGCGGTGATTTCTTGTACATGACGTCAAAAGTGCAAGCAATAGAAGAAAAAATTAAAATAGATTAGGCTTCATAAAAATTTGAACCTTTTGTGCCTCAAAGAACCTATCGAAAATGAATGACAACCCACAGAGCGGAATAAAATATTTGCAAATTCTGTATCTGGTAAGGGATTAATATCCAGAATATATAAAGAACTCCTACAACAATGCAAAATCCAGTTCAAAAATGGGCAAAGGCAGGGCACCAGGGTGGCTCAGTAAAGTGTCCAACTCTTGATCTCAGCTCAGGTCTTGATCCCAGGGTTGTGAGTTCAAGCCCTGTGTTGGGCTCCACGCTGGGCGTGACGCCTACTTAAAATTTTTAACTAATTAAAAAAATAGGCAAAGGGAATCTTGAGGACATCATGCTGAGTGACATGCTGAGTGACACATGACAGTCACAGAACAGTCACATGACAGATACCATAGGACTCTATTTACAGGGGTCCCTCTAGCTGTCAAATTCATAAAGCCAGAAAGAATGGAGGTTTCCAGGGGGTGAGGGGGTGGGAATGGGGAGTTGTTGTTTAATGGGTGTGGAGTACCAGTTTTGGAGGATGGAAAGTTCTAGAAGATTGGTTGTACAAGGTGAATGTACAGAACACTACTGAACTCCACACTTAAAAATGGTTAAGACATTAAATTTTATGTTATGCATATTCTGCCATAATTAAAGTCAAACTGAAGTAAAAGAAAAATAGGCCAAGAATTTGAATATTCATGTCTCTGAAGGAGAGATACAGATGGCTAATACACATGCAAAAAGCTGTTCAACCTCCAGGGGCACCTGGGTGGCTCATTCGGTTAAGCGTCCGACTTCGGCTCAAGTCAAGATCTCCCCATTTGTGAGTTCAAGCCCTGTGTCGGGCTCTGTGCTGACAGCTCGGAGCCTGGAACCTGCTTTGGGTTCTGTGTCTCCCTCTCTCTGCCCCTCCCCCGCTCACACTCTGTCTCTCGGAAAAAAAATGTTCAACCTCCCTGGTCACTAGGGATATGCAAATCAAAACCACAATGATACACGAAATCACACGCATTAGGATGGCTATGATAAAAAAAATAATAAGTGTCGGCAAAGCACACTGGTGGAGAAACTGGAACCCTTGGGCGCACGATGCTGGCGGAAATATAAAATGGTGGAGCTGCTATGGAAAATGGTTCTGGCGGTTCCTCAAAAAAATTAAACACAAAACTAGCTACGATCCAGCAATTCCACTTCTGGGTTTTTACCCAACAGAACTAAAAGCAGAGACATCGATAGATATTTGCACACTCATGTGTGCAACAGCATTATTCACTCCAAAAAGCGGAAGTGATCCAAGGGTCCACTGGTGGACGGATGAATACACAAAGCATGGTCGATACATATAACGGGGTGTTACTCAGCCTTCAAAAGGAATGAAATTCTCGTCCATGCTGCAGCATGGATGAATAGGACGCTACGTGAAATGCCTGTTCAAATGTTTCGCCCATTTGAAAAAAAAATGTCTATTTTTGAAAGAGAGAGAGGGAGACAGGAGATCCAAAGTGGATCTGAAGTGTGCTGAGAGAGAGCTCAGCACAGGGCTCACACTCACGCACTGTGGGGTCATGACCTGAGCCGAGGTTGGATGCTTAACCGACAGAGCCACCCAGGTGCTCCCTGTTCCCCATTTTTATTTTTATTTATTTATTTAAAATTTTTTAATGTCTTTTATTTATTTTTGAGAGACAGAGAGAGACAGTGCGAGCAGGGGAGGGTCAAAGAGAGAGGGAGACACAGAATCGGAAGCAGGCTCCAGGCTCTGAGCTGTCAGCACAGAGCCCGACACGGGGCTCGAACCCATAACCGTGAGATCATGACGTGAGCCGAAGCCGGACGCTCAGCTGGCTGAGCCCCCAGGCGCCCGTATTTCATTGATCTTTATACATCTATACTCACATCAGTGCCACGCTCTCTTGATCACTCCAGCTCTGTGGCAAATTTTGAAAAGGAGAAGTCTATCAGCTTTTTCTTTTTCAAGACTTTCTGCTAGTCTGGATCCGTTGTACTCACATATGCATTTTAGGATCAGCTTGTGAATTTCTGCCAAGAAGCCAGGCTGGATTTTGGTAGGAACTGCACTGCATTTGTAGATTGATTTGGATTATCATTTTAACAATATTGTTTTTCCTTAATGTTTATTCATTGAGAGAGAGAGAGAGTGAGTGCAAGTGGGGGAGGGGCAGAGAGAGAGGGAGACACAGGATCCGAAGCAGGCTCTGCGCTGACAGCAGAGAGCAGGACGCGGGGCTCGAACTCACAGACCATGAGATCATGACCTGAACCGACGTCAGACGCTCAACAGACTGAGCCACCCAGGTGCCCCAACAACATTGTCTTCTGATCCATGAACACTGATGACTTTTCATGTATTTGGATCTCCTTTTCTTTCTTTTTCTTCCTTTCTTTTTTCTTTCTCTTTCTTTCTCTCTCTCTTTCCCTGTTTCAGTTTTCAGAGTTTAAGTTTTGCCCTTCTGTAAATGTATTCCTAAGTATTTTACTGTCTCTGATGCTACTATAAAAGGAATTGTTTTTATACGACTTTATTTATTAGATTCAGATGCTCAATGGACTAAGCCACCCAGTCACCCATGAAAACAGAACAGTTTTAATTTGATTTTTGGGTTGTTCAGTCTATTGATCTGGTATCCTCCTCACTGGCACTGGTGTCTCTCTGCAAACAACACAGCAGGCGGGCACCTTTTAAAAGGCCCCTGGGCTGGGGCCTGGTGCAGGCTGCAAATGGGACAAGACTGGAGGTCAGCCCTCCGGCCGGCAGGCAACAGCTGGTGATGTAACCAGGAGTGGGTGAGGGTGGCCTGCCTGGGCAGCGGCAGCAGGGAGCCAAGTAGGTGCAGGGATGGGGGCGGGGGTGGGGGATCAGGAAGGGTCAAGGGTCAGGCCCAGGGTTTTGGCCAGGGGTGCCTGGGCGGCTCAGTTGGTTGAGCATCCGACTTCGGCTCAGGTCATGATCTCACGGTTTGTGGGTTCAAGCCCTGCATAGGGCTCTGTGCTGAATGCTAGCTCAGAGCCTGGAGCCTGCTTCAGATTCTGTGTCTCCCTCTCTCTCTGCCCCTCTCCGTTCATGCTGTGTCTCTGTCTCTCAAAAATAAACAAATGAAAAACAAAGTTTTAAAACAATAAAATAAATAAACTAGCCCCGGAGACAGCTGGACAAGTGCCAGCAGGGGCTCAGAGCAGCATCAGGCTGGAAACAGGATTCCAGGCTCCGGAGAGCGGGAGCAAGGCTGGGACGGCAGGGTGAGCCCGGGGCGGCGCCGAGCAGCTGGAGGACGGAGGGAAGCGGCAGGAGGTGGAGCCTGGCAGGTGCACAGGAGCGGGGGGTGGGTCAGGAGGGGAGGAGTCCTCTGTCTCACAGGCTCAAGTCCCGCAGAGAGTAACGGACCCCAAGGGGCTGGAGGGGACTTTGGCTGGTAGAAATGGGGCTGCGGGGGGTCGGGGGAACCAGAGGATGCGGTTGGGCCTTCGAGCCGGAGGTGTGTTTGGAGGGGAGAGACCTGAGCTTGAGCTGTGCCTGTCCACACGGAGAGGGTGGAGGCGGCGGCCCACGCGGGGAGGGGAGAAGACGCGTGTGGCCCCCAAACAGCGGGGAGGGGAGAACGACTCTCAGGCCCAAGTGTCGCTCTCGCTGCGTGACAGAACAGCCTGGAACAGCAGACGCGGCACCTCGGGCTCCACACATCTGTTCTCTTTCCCCTCTGAGGAGGTCAGCGTCCCCGCATGAGGCACGGCCCCTGAGCAGGGCACCCCGGCCCCCAGCTCGGCTTCCGGGCAGGTGCCCCAGGGGCTCTGCGGATTCCCGGGAGGCCCCGGCGCACACCTGTCCTCCCAGAAGAGCCAGGTGCGCACGAGGGACGCCAGCACTTTCCTTGTGCCTCTTACCAGCCTTGCTCTTCTGGAGCTGGCGGCCTGACAGACTCCCCGGGAAGGGGGCGGCCCACGTCCACGTGGGCACAGGGCGTCATTGGGGTCCCCGGCCGGGGGCAGCAGGGAGGCTCCCGACTTCGCCTGCTCTGCGTATCATCGGAACAGGGCCCAGGCCTTCCTGACGCGGGGCCAGGTCCTGAGCTGCAGGCTCTGCGGCTTCGGGCCTGGATGGCTCTCTTTCCACCACGAGAAGCCCTCCAGCCCGGCTGTCGGGGAGGAGGGAGCCCATGCAGATCGCAGGGAGCAGGTCAGGCCAGGCCAGCGGGCCTCCGTGCTCACCGGCAGGCCCGGGCCCAGGGCACCCGCAAAGTGTGGTCCGCGACCGGCTGAGGCGGCATCACCTGGGAGCTTGCCAGCAGCCACGTCTCAGGTCCCGCGGGAGACTCTGCCCCCCGACCCCCACGCAAGGGGGACTCTGACGCTTGCTCAAATGGGAGAAGCGCTGGATGAGCTGGTCCCCAAGGTTCCTGGGCCGCCCTTCGGGGGGGGGGGGCAGCATCGCTCAGCCTTCAGAGTCCCGCCCAATCCCTGGGACCCCCAGTAGAAGCCCCGTGGCCACTAACTGGAAAGCCTAGGCCAAATGACACGATTCTAAGGCCCTCTCTACCTGGTCGTCTCCGCTGCGGTGAATGAGATCACCCCACGGTTCCCGTGCACGTGGCAGCAGCACCAGCGGAGCCGTCACTGGGCTGGGCCCTCGGCTTAGTCCTCACCCCCCAACGGGGCTGGAGCCAGGGGACCCGGGGAGGGGGTGCGCCTTCTCCAGCCCCAGCGGCTTTGAAGCCAGGGCACTGGATGGAGAGATCGCCACGCAGCGTGCTTCGTGGAGAAGCCAGACATGAAGGACAGACGGACGATTCCATCCACGCGAGGCTCTAGAACAGGCAGAGCTGGGGTGTGGCAGTGCCCGAGACGCGGCCCGAGGGAATTTTACGGGGTCTGGAAACGTTCCATCTGACTACGGTGGAGGCCAGAGAACCCCACACTCGCCTGTCAAAACTCCTCCATGCACACTTCAAAGGGTGGGTTTTCCTGTAAGTCACAAGTCACCCCTTCATTTAGAACACTTGTAGTCAAGGGCACGACTTCTAAAAACCACTAACCTCTTGGAGTTCTGTGACTCTGCTGTGGGAGGACTCCGGGGTGGGTGGGTGGGTGGGTGGGTGTGTGTGTGTGTCCCCGCGCCTGTCCCATGGAAGGCGCTCATGGGCCCTGTGGAGACAAGGCATTCCGGAGACTGCCAGGGATTTCAGGTCTGTTCCCAAACCGAGCCCCCCGGGGCTGGAGTCACGAGTGTGCTTCTCGCCAGAGCCGCTGGGTCGGCTGGGGCACACGGAAGTTCTTGGAGTCGCTGTTGTCAGTGCGAGCAGAGAGGAGGCAGTTAACTAATTTAATTAACAAGAATCACACACACACACACACACACACACACACACACACACACACACACGATGAGAGGGAGGAGGGGGAGGAGAGGAGGGGGAGGAGGAGGAGGGGAAGGGGGAGGGGGAGGGGGGAAGGGGAGGAGGGGTGGACACAGCAGCTGGGAGTCCGAGACTCCCTCCAGGATTACAAACATACCGTTTCCGTCAGAGAATCTTTATTGTACATGTTTGCATCACAGCAAGGGGACCCATCCCATCTGTCACCCTGATCGGAACCCCCACCCATTACACGTCTACATAAATACTTTCCGTGAGTATCAGTGTTAAAAAAAAAGTACTGCGAACTCTTGCATCCCAACCTACCCTGGAAAGCAGATGCGATTTACAGACGTTTTCTCCCCCAAACGAACCTTACTTCCAGACTAGAAGCGTCTGACTCCTTTTGAGGTCACATGACCAGGTAAACCCGAATCACGGTGGGCAAAAGCTGCTTAGGGTGGCAAGAACCGCCCCGCCCCCACGTGGACAGGATCCGGGGATCCTTTTGCTGCGGAGGCTGAGGCTCCGGGCCCCTCTGACCTGGCTGTCCACTGCAACACCCCACGGCCTGCCTCAAAATGAGTGTCCACTCTCCGGAGTGAGTTAGCTTTTCGGTCTCACTGCGACCCTTCCTGACTTTGCCCAGAACCGCTCCCTCCCAGGGGGCCTGCCTGCAGACAGCCTGGCCCCGGAATTCCGACAGTCCCTGGTGCAGCCCGACCGCACCCCTGCTCCCAGAAGGCCCAGGGCTTCTCTGCCAGGCTGCGCTCCACTCACAGTGCCTCCGGGGCTGTGCCCGTGCCATGGCGTGGCAGAGAGCCGTCGGGAAGCATTTTTCAAGCACAAACCCCACGGTGGGGACAGATGCACGCCCGGGCTACGGGAGAGGGGCCCTGGGGACCCTGGAGCGGTCAGCACACCAATCAGTAACCACATTCCTAGAGTGACCAGGATTAGCATCAACTCAGGTGCGTCTCTTTAACGACCTGCTGCCCACGCAGCCTGGAGTAAAGAGCAATCTCAGAACACACGGACGTTCCCGGTCCAGGGCTTCCCGACAGACCAGGAAGGAGCAAAGTCGAAGCCTAACTTCTTTAGTGGGGAAGCTACTCATTTACCGGATCCTGAACGGGAGGAGCAGGCAGGAGGCCAGGGGACCCGGCACACGGCCATCTGTGAGAAGGCAGGGGAGCAGAGCGGGGAGCGTGGGGTGTGGGAGTGGGCTGGGAGGGGCGGGGTCTGCTTCCCATGGAACCCAGCGCCTCGTCAGCCAGAGCCCGGCCATGCCCGCCGCCCCGTGGGCTGTATGGGGCAGGACCAACCACCTCATCGGACTATATTCTAAGGACCTTCCTTGGAGAAGATGCCGAAGGACGTGGGAGAGACCAGGACGCCCCTCGCGGTTCAAACAGGCATCTTTCATGCGCTTCTTGGTCTGTAAGGAGCGGCTCCCGGGACGAGACTCGCCAGTGCTGATCTGAGTGCAGGGGCCCAGAGCATAACGTGCAGCAGAGCATATGCGTCTGGACAAAGCTCTCCTTGGCTCAGGAAGCACGCCCTTCACACGGCGACTGAGAGGAAATGCTGCAATGCACCAAAGCCTTCAGCCCGGATTCCCAGACTGAGCCCATGTGCGATCGATAGCCGGGGGCTGACGGGGAGGGGGCGGGGGACGGGCCGTGGAACAAGACAGGGCAGATCCCGGATGAGTTCATAACGCAGGGGCAGAAATCTCACTCCACAGGCTCTCGGAGCAGACGTCCGACGTGACCGCGCCGTGGGGCCGCTGGCTGTGTCCAAAAGGCAAACCAGACCTGGACGCCTGACTCCAAGGTGGTTTCTGGGAAGAAAACTGAACGGACTCAGGCTGTGACCTGAGAAGCCATCTTTTACACTAGAGGAAGCACCTCCTAAGGGAAGAACGGGCCTCCGGGTCACCTGAGTTGCATCCAGCAAGTTCAAGTGCGCTGCTACTGAAATCTTAAAGCATCA
Organism: Suricata suricatta; assembly: GCF_006229205.1. Classification (NCBI taxonomy): domain Eukaryota; kingdom Metazoa; phylum Chordata; class Mammalia; order Carnivora; family Herpestidae; genus Suricata; species Suricata suricatta. The sequence goes on from NC_043712.1 coordinate 5,469,835, forward strand.
AGGAACCAAGAAGCAGGCTCCCCTGGGTCTCCCGCCACTGTAAAAAGCCAGGACTAAGGGATCGATGACTGTTCTTATGGTCGAAGCAGGAATTTTCTAGCAAAGTGCACACATCTCGCTGGAGGAAAATAGACCTTTACTTCCTGAACCTGCGCGGCCGGCTACACTTCCGGTCCACAGATTTCTCAGGAAGCAGAAACAGGCAGCAGGAGCGCAACGCAAAGTTATAAACACTGCCGATCACTCCATGACGCGCGCCCGGTCCCTGAAATACTGAAGGGCTTAGCGGTGGCAGCCCCGTGTCACATGAGCCCCCGCGGCTGTGGGAACCCGGCCGTTGGAGGGGCCTGCACACCTGTCTGGCTTGGGACCCCAACCGTCCCCTTCCCTCAGGGGCACAGCCGAACGCTGGCCACAGCTGCCACGTTGACGGACGAAGAGAAGACATTTTCCCCGAGCAGGACGGAGAGCACAGGTACCCTGCACAAACGGGGGAGAGGCAGCTTTGCAGGTCTCGGGCTGGGGTCTGACATCTCGTGATCGCTGGCCTCACTTCACTGCTGCCGGTCACAAGCGGGGGGTGGAGGCCCTGCTTGTCAGCCCTCTTTCCTAAATCCCTGCCTTATCTTGCCCGCACCTTCCGGTTCCACAGGGGTCGGGGCGCCACAGGCGGCCACTCGGCTGCGGTGTGCACGGCGAGAGGCACCGTGTTGCATGGAGAAGCCCAACCCTCAGGCTCTCACCGCGCCGTGGTGGCTGAGGCCTGGGGGCTTGGGGCTCCTGACGGCTGGAGGCGCCCAGGCCCGCTCGCTCCCGCCCTCCCTCCTTCGCTTATGCAGGGACCCTTCTAGCGGGAAGGCTGCATCCCACCTGCCAGGCCCTGCCAAGAAGTCTACGGCCTAGTCAGGCACATCTGCTCACAGGACGGACAGCAGATCCGCCCCTCAGAGGGACGCCCCTAGGGGGTTAGGGCCACAGCACGAGACACACGTCAGAAATCCTAGAACGGTGTTTACGCCACGAAAACAAAGCCTTAAAATTCCCGTCCTCCCTGTAACCTCGTCCTCCTGTCCTGCAGCCCCAACCTAACCATGGACAGAAAAAGGAGAGAGGGAGGGAAGAAGGGGGGAGGGAAGGAAGGAAGGAAGGGAAGAAAAGGTCCCTCACAGAAGCACTTAGGGTGTATTTCCTCGCCCCTGAAGGTGGGGAGACGCGCGGCCCCTTCCCTAACCTCTGCGGTGGGGTGCACAGCAGCCGCGGGGCCGCGAAGGCCCCTGCCCGCACTGCAGGCCCTGCCGCGGTGGAGCTCCGAGCAGAAGAGGCACGGACCACAGAGGGGACTTTGGTGGGCGCTCCCGCCCTGTCGTCCGGGAGAGAAAACGGCTTTCTCTCCAGGTGGCCAAACCCTGGAGGCTGAGCGCCTCCCCCAAACCCTTCGGCTTCTGAGGCACTCTTCAGGCCAGGGGCGAGAAAACCACCCGGGAGCCGGCCGCCGTCCACCCCCGAGAGGCCCAGCCAGGCGCACTTCCCTCCACGGTCCCTGAGCCGTGACACTTGACGGGGACGTTCAGCCCTGGAACGACAGAGCCCTTCTGGGAAGAGGAGCACTGTGCGTCCAGAACTGCGGGCTCCGGGTCTCTTTCAGAATCTGGGACCAGGGTCGGGGGGACACTCGGGGCCAGGAATCAGGGGCCAGCTCCATACACCAAACTGGGTTTGGGCTTTGGTTCCCTGACCAGCTCGGGCCCCGCACCGCCGCCCCCCTGCCCCCTCCCCCACAGTCTCTGGCGCTACACACGGCGGGGCATGGCTGCATACCCCTGGAGAGTTCCCAATGAAGGAAAAGAAAGAAATAGAACTTAAACGAGTCTTCGTTTTATCCTCCCGTCTATGCTCCCCCCCCACCATCCCCACCGGAAGGAGATTTCTAGCTGCCTATGACCAGCCGCAGATCCAGTTTCCATAAAAGAGACTAAAAAAGTAGGTTTCCGTGGCACCATGTTCCCAGCCACGTGCTCTGTGGTGTCACCGCCGGGAGGTGCCGACCCCTCGGCTCACCACCAGGACCATGAATAAATTAAATGTTCTCTTCGAGGGTCCCCGCCTCCAGGCCGCTCGGTCACGTCACGCGGTGCCTTCCCAGTCGCCCTGGGGCTCCACCGAGCCGTTGGTCACCTTCTTGACCTTCTTCATGTTCTCCATCACCCCCGACGTCGTCACTCTGGAGGAGGAGCAGAAAAAACGGGGAAAATCTCAGCCTTCAAGCCAACAGCCATTGTCACCACGGCGCAGGGGAGTGGTTACGCGTGTTGGCTCTAGAATCAGCCAGTCCTGAGTTCGAGTCCTGACCCCGCTCCTGCCTGTGTGACCCCTGCCAAGTCATCCGACCTCCCTGTTTGTAAGCATAACAAGTGACGCCCGCTTCTCAGAACCACCGGCAGGGGACACCGAGACTCCTCTGAGCCCCCGAGCAGCGCAGAGCAGCTGTTCCCAGCACAGTCAACGCGGACCTCTCTCCTCTCTCCCCGTCGAGGCCCCCACGGGGTCTGACGTGGCAGTTCCACACGGATTATGATCATGAGATCAGCGTCTGTGTCAGGACTTCCCGGGAACAGAGCCAATCCGGTATCGCCACTCGTGACCCGCCCCCCGCCCCTGGGGACCCTTCCTGAGTCAGGAGACACAACCACAGATCCAGGGGAACCTCTGGCCCGAAGGCTCTCTGGTCGTCAGGAATGGAGGCGGCCGCTCCCTGCAAACCCGCTGGACCTCGCTGCACGGCTGTCGGCACCGAGGAGGCGCACGGAGCCCCGCGCCGAGTGGGTCGGTCAGGCACACGAGAACACCTGCCCGAGCGTGTGAGGAGCCCAGCAGGCGGCCCGCTCCAGACGGGGGCCCGCAGCACCTCGCGAGCAGGTGGGGTCGGCGACGACCCCCGCCTCACAAGCCGGGAGCTGGACGGGCTCCAACGCTCCCTCCACCCAGGGGGACCCGGGCGGCCTCCGAGCAGGGGACGCCACGTGGACAGACAGCTCAGCACGCACAGCACAGCGGAGTCACCCAGCAGTGACACTGCTCTGAGTCCGTCACGGAGACACGGGCCAGGACACATCTGTCCAAACCCACAGAGCACGCGGCGCTGAAGGAGCCCCGGCCAGTAGCAGGCTCTGGGCATCACGGTCGCCGGCTGCCACCCGCGGACCTGCCCCCCCGGCGGGGGCGCTGACAAGCAGGGGACTGTGTCTGTGTGGGGCGGGGGGCACACAGGAAATCTCTGGAAACCAGAGAAACCAGGGAGACTGCAGGCTCAGCGGGAGAAGGCGGCCAGGGCCTGATCCAGAGGGGTGGGGGGAGCACTCTCCCCCGGGAGGGGCACGGCCTGTCCTGGGCTCGACCGGCAAGCCTCCCCTCCCCTGTGCCGCACTTCAGAGAAAGGTCGTGGAAACAGGGAGAAAAGGAACCTCCCGGAACCTCAAGTCAGTAAGGTCGGTGAGTGGCCCAGGTCAGAGTTCGTGTGCCTCCAGCGGGTCAGGTTCGTTAGGAAGACTTGTTCAGGGGCGCCTGGGTGGCTCAATTGGTTAAGTGTCCAGCTTCGGCTCAGGTCATGATCTCACAGTTCGTGGGTTCGAGCCTTGCTGTGCTGACAGCTCAGAGCCTAGAGCCTGCTTCCGATTCTGTGTCTCCCTCTCTCTCTGCCCCTCCCCTGCTTCCCTGCTTGTGCTCTGTCTCTTAAAAAAAAAAAAAAAAAAAAAGGAAGACTTGTCATGTTAGGAAGACTTGTCATGTTCGGGGTGCGTGAGGCCGAGGGAGTGGCCCTTCCCCCAGAGCGGAAGTGACAGCTATTCCATTGGGAGGATCAGATCAAGCTCCTTTCTTGGGGAAAAACACCCTCCAAGGGGGATGACAGGGTGCCCCTGACCTTCTAGAAAACACAATGGCTCTGCCTGCCTCTGACTTCAGTTCTTTCTGGAAGATTTAAGAGGTGTCGTCCAGGAACAGCGCTCCAAGCAGAGGACGGAGCGGACAGCCTGGGGCACGGCGGCCCCCACAGGGCAGCAGGCTGACGCTGGAGCCTGGGCCTGGGCCGCCGTCGCATCCAGTAAGTCCAGAGCTTTCTCCACGGCAGAACCTCCGCTCAGCCAGGAGGGGCCCCAGGACAACCTCGGCCTGAGTCGGGTCCCCAGCTTTTTCAGAGGCACCACCCCAACAAAGCCTCCGTCTGGCCGGACTCCCTGTCCCACACCCTCGGCCTCTTGGCCACGGAAGGCCCCTTCGCTGCCTCGGGAAGGCCCTGGCTCAGGTGGCTCACCGGACTGACTCTCATCTCCCTTGCAACCGAGTTATCTGCTCAGGTTCTGCTCCTTCTAGAAGAGGCACATGTGGTGGTCCCACCACCTCCCCCCTCTGCACAGAGAGCTGCTGATCAGGGCCCGTCTGCGATCCGCCTTCCGGTCGCTGTCCACGCAGTGGGGCCGAGCGCACACAGCTGTCCCTGGCTGGAGCGCACACAGCTGTCCCTGGCTGCCTGGCGGCCTCACTGGGCCCAGCGCGAGCAGAGGCTCAGCCCGGGAACCAGGACGTGTCAAAGGGTCACCTGTCGTGCCAGAGGGAGCGCCCCTGAAACCTGGCCTCGGGCTGATCGTCAAACACCTCAAGGGACCTGGCCCATCGGAGCTCAAATATTCTCAATCACTATTCCTTTTCTAGAAAATGGGGGCCCTTTCCCAGAAAACAGGGCCCCAAAGTCACGAGCCCTGTGACTCCGAGAAGCCCATTTTTATGCTCTGATAAAGGTCAGGCCACTGCACTTGCTGTGAAAGGCCATTTCGTTACCTGATGACGGGGGAATCTGAGGACAATTAGCCGACTTACAGGCGACTCAGATGATCACGTTTTCAGACATCGGCTCCCCGCGGCGGGGACCCGACGGGAAGCGGGGCTGCCCGTCCCCAGGGCCGCTCCGAGGTGCCTGACCTCCCCCGCAAAGACTGGGTGACACGTGGCAGATACCGTCCCGCAAGCCGAGTGACAGCCCTACGCGTCCACTTCCGTCTGCTAAAGACAGAGGCCCCATCTCCGGGCCGCAGAGGGGCTGCCCTGACTCACACCGCGCTGGCGCCGCTGGGTCCGGGGCGGGGGCAGGGGGTTCTTACACGGATTCCATTTCCAGGTCGTCCTCCTGAGACAGCTGCAGGTAGGGGTTGTCCGAGGCCGGCCGGAACTTGCACCCCGTCAGCACAAAGAACACCAGCGTGGCCGTTTCATCCAGGAGCTGTGAGTCAAAACCCGCCCGAGCGAGGGCGTCAGCAACGCTGCTCTTCGGAAAGCCGGGGACGCGTGCAGAGCAGCGCAGCCCCCCCCAGCCCCCCCTTGCTCGCCCCAGCTGGGGGCGGGCTCAGAGGCGACTGTCTGAGCGGTCCGCGGTGGCCTGTCCTCACAGGTCGTTTTAAGAGCCCCTCACACCCCAGTCTCCGCAGTGCCCCCGGCGGCCGCCCTGTCGCTGCGCTATCCGCCCGAACTAACAGCACCGAACGCAGACTCTGCGCTTCGAGAAGCAGGGAGAAGGCTCGGCCTCCTCTGAGGCTCGCCCCAGCAGTTAACTGGCCCACGGACGCTGTAAAGACGTCTGATGAAATCTGCGCTACTGGAATGCTGACGGGCCCCGGAGAAGGGAGCTCTGGATTCCAGGCTCTTCTAAGCCCCAGAGCGGAAGGACAGACCCCGTCTCCCCGGCCTTCAATTACACGGGGCAAAATCTCACGCCCTCGGCCTGACACTTTTCTCTTCAAAGTCTTGTGAAACTGAAAACTAAAATCAATAATGCAATTACTTCTGGATTTTTCACGTAATCCGGCAGCTTTCCCAGACAAACAGATAATCTTAACCGTGGGTCAGAAGAGACCGACCGAAAGTAGCCGCCGCCTGCTAACTCTGGCGCGACCTTGAGCCAAGACCCGAGACCGCACGCGCAGCCTGCAGGTCCCTGGCGCTGCCCCCACGAGCGGCACACCTGGTACAGCCATTTCCACTGGAACGGGACGGCCAGTTTGAGGAGAAAGGCAATGATCCTGGTGAAGTAAATGTAGCAGACGATCTAGAAGGAGCCAAGAGAAAGGAGAAACAAAGTCAACGGAGAAGTTACGGCCCTTCTTCCAACAATCTGCTTTCACAGAGGAACCGCAAAGGAGGCACAGAACCACTTGAAGACAGCCATCTGACACTCGTGGTGCCAATTAATACCCGTGGCAGGGGGGCGCCTGGGTGGCCCTGTCGGTTAAGCATCTTGATTTCGGCTTGATCATCTCACGGGCGGGAGATGGGAGTCCTGTATCAGCGCAGAGCCCAGCTGGGATCCTCTCTGCCCCTCCCCCGCTCACTCTCTCTCTCACGATAAATAAACGAACATTATAGAAAACAGATGTGGCGGTGATGGCTTCTCTGCTGGCCTGACCTACAAGGCCTTCTGCTTCGTCTCCACGTGACCGCCCAACACGGGGGGGCTATGAAACGTTCGGTGCGGCTGCTCTGAACTCTCCAGTCACCCCTTCCTCGCCTTGTCCACACACGTAACCCACTCACCTCAACCCCTCAGAGGAAGTGTTTTACTCCCAGGCTTTGAGGAACGCTTGGGAGGAGGAACAGCGACACGACGCCCACAAGGCGTGAGCCTGTCGAGCGCACGCCCAGGGCACTAATGGGGCAGAGGGGCGGCAAGGACTCGCTGAGCGGCCGCTGAGACTCCGCCACAGTGGCGGGGCCTGCAGGGAGGGACAGGTCCAAACACAGGTGGAAGACGACTCAGGAAACGAACTCCGGGAGGGCTCACGCCTCACGCATTCCAAGAACTCACTATCCTAACAAGTTACGGCAAGTCCTGCCTTTGGTGGATGCTCACAGGGGCTCTGCACGTCCAGATTCTAGGTGTGATCTCGTTTTTGTAAACGGGTACACTGAATAAGCCAAGGGGGCCACGACGCAGGGCATGTGGCTGGATGTGCGGCCAGAGAAACCACCACCGAACGGTGAATGGTCATGACCTGGGGGGCGGGGGCGGGGGAGAAGGCCACAGTCCGAAAGGCCTTTTGCTCTGTCTCTCTAGTCCCTGCAGTGTTAGAAAACATCCAGCATGTGTCACTCCTCCGAGTATTTAAAGCCCATTTTAAAACTAACACTTAAAAAGAAGGGACTCAGCGGTTTAATTTCCTGCATCAGAAGACACAGTTCGGTCTGAGAACATGAACCTCCGGGTAACGCTTCCTGGGAAGTCCGTTTGCTCTGCTCCTTGAACTGGGCTTATTTACAGATTTAGAATTTTTTTTTTACTCACCAAGACGTAATAGTGTCTGAAAAGTTTCAGCTTTGCTAAGTTGATAGCAGCTAGGGAGAAGAAACAACAAAATGAAAAGCACATTAACTTCTTTTCTCATTTTTAAAAGCAAGTGACGTTCCAGCGCCCTCTGTCAAGAGGCCAAGGCTAATGGGAGCGGTGTCCGGGACACGTCCACACTTCTGGAGTCGCCAAGCTGGGCAGGCTCTCTCCCCGGTGCCCCAGGGAGGAGCGGAGAGCTGCAGGAGCCGCAGGCTGGGGTCCCCGCTCCGGCACTCTGCTGGGGTACACCCCCACCCATTCCGGCGCTCTGCTGGGGCACACCTCCCCCGCTCCGGCGCTCTGCTGGGGTACACCCCCCGCTCCGGCGCTCTGCTGGGGTACACCCCCCGCTCCGGCGCTCTGCTGGGGTACACC
>NC_043712.1:5477678-5528913 GCF_006229205.1 Suricata suricatta
ACCCCCCGCTCCTGCGCTCTGCTGGGGTACATCCCCCGCTCCTGCGCTCTACTGGGGTACACCCCCCGCTCCTGCGCTCTGCTGGGGTACACTCCCCGCTCCTGTGCTCTGCTGGGGTACACCCCCCGCTCCTGCGCTCTGCTGGGGTACACCTCCCCCCTCCGGTGCTCTGCTGGGGTACACTTCCTCGCTCCGGGTTCAGCAGCTCTGACCTCGCCACGGTGGGGGTGGGCTGCCACCACAGAAATAGGCAGGGCCGCTACATACAGATCAAGACCCTCTGCCCCCTCCAGGCTGATAGTAAACACTTCAGCCCCGCCACCACGGCCGCCACAGCTGCTCTCTCCACTAGGGACCAGGGCCAGTCCCCGCACCTCCCACGGGCTGAGGCCACAAGTTCCATGAACCCACAGGCACATCTTGCAAATTTCCCTTGTAACAAGCCCTTTAAACGCAACCCTCCTGACTGTGTCCTACCTCTGGATCGCTCAAGGTCGGGGAGCCAGGCCAGCTAACTTCCTGCCACCGCCTATGGCCATGAAATATTGATGACCACAGAGGGTAGCCTGGCTCCCTCCCTGATTAGCAAGCCTTTCATTCATCATAAACCTTCCTGCAGGAGGCAAATTAATTTGGCCTTAATAGCATTCAATTACTGGTTCGGTTAAGAATGGCACCCTGGGTGCAGAAGGCTCTCCTCTTCCCCCACCCCTCCGGCTCTCGATGAGTGGGGGGCAGTCAAGCTCCGGGTTCCGAAAGAAATCCCTGGAATCCTGATCTCCGACACGATTACCAACTAACGGCATCGGCAAGAGGCTCCTGGGAGTAACCAATGTCTCCATCAGGGGACGCTCTGAGAACCCACAGAAAGTCTAAGCCGGTGTTCGGTCTAGAGGCCGTACGTCCACGTCTCGAGCTAGAATGGACTCACGTACGCACGCCCCCTTTAAAGAAGCGAAATTAAAGCAGGCTGATCAGCCTTTAATTTTAAAAGCTTTCTCATCTAGCAACCTCTCTGGCAGTCTTGTTAGGTTTAAAATGAAATCTCTCGGGCTCTTACCCACTTTGCCGTTCCCTCTGCCGCAGGGCGGCTGCTGTCCCTCAGGGAAGGGGAGGCACAGAGGCGCCTCCAGGACCCAGCGAGGCTCGCAGGTGTGCCTGCCCGGCTGGGGACTCACAGAGCTGTGCCGAGGACCGGGCACTGAGACTGAGAAGGGCTGGAAAGTGAAACGGCTGCGGATTTAAAGCTTTGCGCATCCGTGTGGACCTGTGTTCCTTTCATGTTTCTTTGTCACGTGGTCAAGAAGGTGGCCGCCCTCCCAAACCAGCCCACCAGGTCTTGAACGTGAATGCGCCATTCTCCCTGGAGTCACTGGGAAAGGACAGTAATCACAGTGGGACCATTTAAGTAGGAAAAATGCTTTCAGAGTCCCTCCCGAATTTCCTTTGCGGAGATAAACCCAACAAATGACACTCCCGCCCTTCAGCCAGGCGGAGAGAAGCGTCGGGACTGGAGTCCTGGATCCAAGGGGCCGTGACAGGCGCTGGCTGCGGAGGCCCCGACCAAGGAAGGGCTCCCAGCAGGGGCTCAAGGGCGCGCGCGAGGATTCCCATGGGAGCTGGCGGCGCAGCCGAGGCCTGATGGGCCCGGGAGGGAGCAAGAGCCGGGAGGCCGGTGGGCAGCGCGCTCGGAAGGGCAGGTGTGGGGGCTCAGCAGGGAGAGCACCGCGTTGGGAGGAGGAAGCGGCTGCACCAGGGAGAGCCGAGGACAGAGACCACCGGCCGTCCTCCCTGGGGGAGCCGAGGGCCTCAGGGAGCCCCTGCAGGCTCCGGAGCAGGGGCTGCCTCGGGCACATGTACGTTTAGAAAGGATGGAAAGAACCAAGAATGAGAGCCCAACTGAGGCCCAAAGCCTGGACCAGGTGGGAGGCAGAGCCCGCCTGGGAGGCGGCGGACGAGGGAGGCCTGACGTCACAGCCGAGGCAGCCGAAGCAGGGAGGGAGGGAGGGAGTGGGGGCAGCGCGGGCGCTGCACATGTGAACGTCCTGGGTTCAAGTGCCAACTGTGCTGCCTCTTGGGCTGTGTGACCTCAGATAAGCCCCCTAACCTCTCTGAGCCTCAGTTCTTTTTCTTCTCTTTTGGTGCGAAAATGTGGTTTTGTTAAAGCACGAGGGCAGCCGAGAGTTTCCTCAGGATGACGGGCCTGCCCCAGGGTCGCGGGCGGAACTACAGAGACAGCCAGCAGGCGCGGTCGGGGTCCAGCGTCCCAGCGCGAGGGGCGTGCGGCATCGACCCACTCCCAGCCGGGCTGCCCAGGGCGCGGCAGCCACGGCCCCATCTGGCAGGAGTCCGGGCTCTGGCGGGCACGACTGGGCCGAGCGGGAGCCGGTGGGGGGAGGGGCAGCACGCCCCAGGCTCTCCTGGCGGCAGGGCCACCATCTGCACAGTCCGCTGAGCTGGGGGGGGGGGGGCAGTATTCCAGCCCCAGAGGGTGAAACCTCACCAGCAATTATGCAGCGAGCAGAGAGAGGCCCTCAGGAGCGGGGGCGCCCAAGCCCAGGCCGCTGCTTCTGGCCCCACCACGACGGCAAATACGGCCACAGAGCGCCTGGTGGGCGGAAAGTAGGCTCGGACAGGAGTCCAGAGCCCCAAGTTCTCGTCCCCGCACCCCCGCGGCCCGTCCGTCCCTTCCCAGGCCCCGGGTCTGCTCACCGGCAGGAGGAGGTCTTCGTGGTCCCTGGGGAGAACCGCCCTGGGGCCCCTCCTGGGGCCGCCCCTGTTGCGGAACAGGGTTGGCCGGAAGGGCCCTGAAGGACCTCGCAGGGAACCAGGAAGGTCAGGGGCTGGCGGCAGGGAGGGAGGCTCGGGTACCTACCCTCCGGGCCCTTGGGAGGCCAACCTCCTGCTGCGGGCTTCCTCCCCTGCCACCCGAGGAAGAGGCCAGGACTCCATTTCAGGAACTACCCTTTACAGATGCAAACGGAACTGGCGTCCCCAGCCGTTTCAAAAGTTTACCGAGGTCGCCACCTCTGTGCCCGTCCCGAGGAGGTGCTGGCTCTTCCCTGGACTCTCACCTTTCCTCCCTGCGCCTGAGAGGAACTAAGAGCCGGCAAGGGCACAGATGGCCACCTCCCTCTCCAGGGGACTTCCCCGGGGGTCGTGGGACCGGGCCATCGGTCATCACAGTAACCAGGCACCGCTCACGCGCTGTCTGGTGTGACCTCACAACGGCCTCCGTGAAGGAAGGAAAGCGCCGTTACCACGGCCTCCCAGAGGACAGCCTCGGGCCCGGAGAAGTCTAGCAAATCGCCAAGGTCACACACAGCTTGCAAGCGAAGAAGCCGGTACTGCAAACCCAGTCTGCGTTTCCCTAGAGGCCACACTCCCCATGCCCGCGCTCTGCACCCAGAGACGGGCAGCCACGGTGGGGTGACCCCCCCCCGGGCAGCTCACAGTGTGGTGACGCCCCCCCCTCCACCCGGGCAGCTCACGGCGCGGTGACCCTCCTCCCTGGGCAGCTCACATGGCAGTGATCCCCTGGACAGCCCGGGGCTCAAATTGCCAGGCAATTCCCGGGAGCCGCGGCAATCCAGTCCCAGGAGCTAATACCAGAGAATTTATGAGACACACAGATGCAAAGGCCCATGACAGTCCCTTAAAGGATGAAAAATTTCCCAAACAATCCTTCCTGGGATATGAGGAAAGCCGTGAGGCTTAAAGCCACCCCCCTTTCCTCCGGCTTCCTCCCTGCCTCGCGTCAGGGGGAAGGTTGAACATAAAAATTAGAGAAGTAAGGACGACAGCAAAGCCTGGACGGCGTCGGCGTCGCTCCGACTCAGCCCCGAGCTCCGCGTTCCTACAGTCTGCTTAAGCTCCCAGCTCGAGTCCGCGGGGGAGGGGACAGCTGCCCTCATTTCCCTGGTCACGCACAGGCCCGAGGGCCAGGCCGCACGCTGATGCGGGGCCACGCTTGTCTGAACGCGCCCATCTGGGGGCGAGATCCGCTCACTGGGCCCCCTCACCCCCCGAAGAGGCGATGGCACTGGTCCGTCCCAGTGTCCGGAGCACGTGCGGGAACGGCCGTGATGAGACAAGAACTCTCGTTTGCAAACCGCTGAGGGTCACGTGAAAAGTGGGTCAAGCCACGTTTCCGACACGCGTGTAACCCAGTGACCCAGGAGGGGCCGAGTTCACTGGACCTTGCGGCGGTGGGCTCCGTCCGACTGCAGGTAAAGGTCACCTTCAAGGAACAACAAACAGGAAGCTGCAAAAACAGCCCAACAGCTTGGCCTGGCCAGGAAGGCTGACTCTCTAAGGATTCTGCTCTCATGTCTGCCAGGTCTCTGCTTTGCCCCACGTCTGCTCTAGAAGCTCATCAAAGGTCCGGCGGGAGCGGGGTACTGAGGACCCACATTGATCTGACTCCCCTCCCGTCCCTCGGCCAGCCTGCAGCATGCGCAATGCCAGGAGCCTCGCTCGGGAGACGTCACAGCTGGGCGGGGGGTGGCCACTCTTGAGTGAATCAGCCCCCCACCCCCACCCCAGCAACGCCACAGAATCGGCCGCTCACGGCGCTGCGGCCCGGATGGCACTAAAGCCCTGGCCAGCTCATCCACTGTCGCTCCCGTATCATCAGCGCAAATGTCAACAGCAGAAACTGATGACCGTGTCTGCTGACAAGAACAGTTTTGACCCTAAGGACCCTCTTGAGAACTGCTGCCCTAAAACACATTCCCCATGGCCACAGAAACTTCCGGAACGTGGGAGCAGCTCAGGGGGAAGCCCTTCCTCTATGACCCCTACAACTAGCCAAGTACCATCTGTTTACAGGCCTTTGAAGCGGACATAAAAGCCCGGAGACCTCGGAACACTTCCCCAAACCTTCCCGGGAACCACGGAGGGGTGGCGGTGCGGAGAAGCCCAGCAGCAGCAGACCGTTCGGAAAGCGCATGCTGTCTCCCGCCGTCCTTCCGCAGGTCGGTCCCCTGGGGAAGGACACTGGAGAAAGGGAGGCAGGGGCAGCAGGCGATGCCGGCAGGCAGAACATGGCGCCGGAGCTGCGGCCTCTGCGCGAGGCTCAGCGTAGCTTCCTCTCCGAGAATGCAGGGCGCGGTGACGCTAAGTGATGGAGGACACAAAGACACAGCTGAAGGCCAGGGGCAACTCCAACCTCAGTGTTTCCCCCGGTTCGGTCAGGAGGCCTCCCGAGACGAGGAAGTGACTGGCACCCACATGAGCCCTCTGAAGCCGCAGAGCGTGCCTCCCTTGCTGAGGTCAGAGGTCAGCCCGAACTGCACTCACTCCCACAGTCTTATGCCCCAGTCACTGTCAAGGTCGTGTGTTGAGTCAATGGCATCATGAGCCTCCACACGGAACCAGAGCCCCACCCCCATCCAGCAAAAGGCTCCCAAGTCCAGCAGCACACATTCCCGCCTGTGGCCCTCACTTTGCCAGCCGCCTCTGGGACGGGCCAGGTCTCAGAAGGACTGAGGAGCCTGGGGGGTCGATCAGAGGACCCTGGAAGCTGCGGCGGGGGTGTGTGTGGGGGTGCTGTTCCTGAGAGTTCCCTGCAGGGGGGATGTGTCCGTGGGAACACGGCTGCCCTGACTCTGGAAGTGTTAGAGGCGTACCATTTCTCAAGGTACTAAGTGAAACATGCATTTGCAGATTAGCTAAATATCAGCCACAGCCTACGGTTCAAGTCAGCAAAAGGACACAGGTCAGGACACCCCCCCCCTTCAAGCTGGCTCTGTGCCCGTCAAGGGGGTTGTGACGTCCCGAGGAGAGCCCTGGTGTGACGGGGCCGCTCTCTGCTGAAGAGGCCCCATGCTGTCACCTGGTGGAGAAAACGAGGAAGTGCCTCGTGTGTGTCGCCAGCGATGACCAGAGCGTCCCTGTTCTATGGGGGCCCTTCACCCAGGATCCTTGCAGGGGACGATCCCCATCCCATCCTGGGCGTCACCTGTGCTGTCCACCCCAGGCGGAACACCTGACCAAGAGCTCGGGGAGTTAAGGGGCACATTCGCATCATCACCACGGCCACCCTGAACCCTGGAGGGCTGGGTGCAGAAGGGGAGAGGCAGGCAGAGGGGCAGGATGGGGCAGGGGGGTAGAGAACGGGGGAGGGAGCTGGCGAGGAGGGGCCAGAGGAACTTATCAACCGAAAGACCTCGCCCTTGGGACTTTAACACACTTTCAGCCAAGGAGTAAGAAACACAAATCTCAAGATACTGAAATGTATCAAGATGAAAAAGTAAAGTATCTCAATACATCCAAAAATCGTTTTAATTAGAAAAAAACTTTTTTTGAGTACTGTCTATCCCCCATGTGGGGCTCAACCCACAACCCTGGGGTCAGGAGTCATGTTCCCCACTGCCAACAGGCCCCTGTTCCCCAAGCCAACAGGCCCCTTCAATATGTTAAAATGAAGAGACCGACCACTTTGTTGTTATAAAAATAACAAAGTCATCTTTTGATATGACAGGCCCAGAAAAGGGAGAAAAAGACAAGACTATCCCCAAATAATGGTTATTCCCAAGAAGGTGAGCATTCATTTTCTACTTTGGGTTTTCCGGTCTACAGCAGGCACTTTAGGAAGATTCTAGTTTGTCTCTGGTTTTTTGCAATCTCTCTGCCCCCTCCATTCCAAGAAGGCAGGATGGCTCCCGGGAGGCTCTGCGGCCAGGCTGAAAGCGACAGTCCACGCAGAGTGCAAGCTGAAACTCACTGGGGAGAGTCTGTCCTGGAGGGAGAGGGGAACCGGGTTCTTTGAAGAGAAGGAGGGGGGCTACACGAGCTAGTCCCCAGGACCAGGAAGAAGACGCGAGCTGGCGGGTTCTGGGAGTGGAGGCTGTGTCCACCCAGAGGCCGGCGGGCCTGCGGAGCCCGGACTCGGTCCCGGCCGGGGCTCCCAGGGGCACGCCAGGCCGCCCCCCACCAGGGGCCCAAACCCCGGGAGTCACAGACGCCCCCGAGGGCTGTGCTCTACAGAAGAACCCCCGCGTCTCACCGGACATGGGGCGAAGCCCTGAAAGCGGGTCTAGTTCAACTTACAGAAAATAGCACGGTACTAATTGTAGGCAAGTGTGAAGTAAAGATTTGTGCCTATTACCTGATTTCCAATTTTCCTAAGATGAACCCACATGACTTTTATAATTAAAACAAAACGAAACAGGTCAGCGACAAAACGTCATCAACACCACCAGATACATGATCTGCCTCCAAGAACGTGACTTCCCGGCCCCGGAGGCCACTCCAGCACTGACAGACTCTGCTCCGGGGTCTGAGGTCCCCTTCAGGCCCCCGCAGTCCGGGTCGGGCACGCCTCACCTACGCTCAGAATCACACGGAACATTTCCTTTGTGGCTTCTTTCCTTAGGAGGCACGGTTAGAAAAGCAAGGAGATCCAGAAGGCTCTAATGGCACAACCATTTAAAAACCAGAGAGCTTCAGAGCCTCCCTCTGGCGTCAGCCTCCTCTTAAATTAATCCCGACACGTCTATTTTGAAAGCGTTAAATCAGCAGGAAGGGGTGCTTTACACGGAGCCATCCCCAATCCACCATACCTCCTGTTCCCACAGCCAAGTGTGATCCGGTGCTTCCTAGACAAGATTTTTCTCCTGACTCAGTTCGGAGAAGGTGAAAATCATGCTCAGGAGTGGAAACGCGATGAATCATCTCAATAAGCAGCGATCACCCCAAAGCTCCTACACAACCGATCCCTGCAGAGTCCGCAGCCTGCCTCTCCAGCAAACCCCCACACCTGCTCTCGTGGAGCCCCCCCACCAGCCCCCCCGCCTCCCGGCAGCGCCAAGGAGCACAAGGGAACTTGCCTTTTCCATCTGTGGCTGATGCTTCTTGTAAATGCCTGATGGACCTAAAAATAAACACGTGGAGAACAAGAGGTCAGCTCACAACCCGATTCTTCTCTGTGTCCAACACTAGCAACTTAAGGCCTTGAATTCCTCAGTCATAAGCTGAAGGGCTGGCCGGACAGTTCCAGAGCACTGTCTCGACCAACGTGACCCCTGCTACCCAGCACCCGCCGCGTGTGGCGCTCCAGCCCGAGGGTTAAGGTGTGAGGGGAAAAGCCAAACGCAATCATTTCAATGCTCCTGATCTCTCTCTCCACCTAAAACCTCCTTCCCCAACCACCGTGTTCCCTGACAACGCAGTGGGGTGCACCTGCTACCCAGAGACCACCCCCCTCAGCCCCCCAGAGGCCGGAGGCTGGCCTCTACAGTCTAGGCTAGGAGCCTGTGAGCACAGGGCTTCCTGCACATTCGGCATTTCGCCGTCGGGAGATCTGGAACCCGGCTGCAGAGCGGCAGCCTCTGGGGAGTCCTTTCTCCTGCTGCGAGGTGCCAGGACGCTAATTACCAGCAGTGTGGTTCAGATGGGGGAACACGAGCATTATTAAAGGGGCTATGGGAAAGGCTGTCTCAGGACGAGGGCAGATCGGGCAGATCTGGCCCAGGGGGAGGGGGAGGGGGAGGGCTCACAGACGGGGCCGCCTGCCCTCCACTTGCCAGCGGAGAAGCGTTTTCTCCTAGGGCCGCTGCCCCCTGCCCACCTGGGAGGGCCGGATGGCTCAGTGCTCAGCAGCTGGCGCCAAGCTCATGCCGCCAGAGTCTGAAGGCTTCAGAGGCCATCGATTCTGATCCTTAAGCTACATCTAGTGCCTGATGCCTTGTGTTTTACAGCAACTTTCACGATATTCACTCCTGAGAATCTTGCTGTATGGCATCAGCTCCTTTGCGCCACCACGGACAAGGGGAGGGGACTGGCCACGTGTAGCCTTATCGCTCACCGGCATCTTCCCCAAACCCCCTGGGGGTCCTTCCTTTTGCTGAAAGCAGCAGCCGGAAGAGCGGGGCTTGCACTATTCCCGGCCAGCGAGAAGCCTCCTCTCCGAAGCCAGTGCTGGTGACCCTGCTGCGGGCACGACACAGGGAGGTGGGGGGACTGGAAAGACCCCTCCTCCGCCTCTGGGAGCTGCCGGCTGTGCTGACCTATGTGCAACGTGTCATGTACGACGGATGAGGGTCAAGGGTGAGTCTAGCCGGCTGGAATGAGGGCTGCACTCCAGTGGTACATGTTTTAAATCATCAGAATAACCTACGGCCTGACAGACTCCAGGATCCTGAAACACAGGCGTTCACTGCAGTGCGGACCACTTTACCTTGAACGAAACACAGGTAAATCTGCGCTGGCCTTCTTCCCTCGACTTGCTTCCTACCGAACCAGCGATGCCCTTCACTTGGCGGAACATTTAAGGATTTCTTCTCTCAACCACGGCGGACCTGGCACTACGCCGCTTTTCACACTGCCAAGCTCAGCGCGTGCCTCCCAAGCCTGCCCCTCTGAGGCCCGGGCCTGTCAGCACGTGGAGAATGCGAGCTAGATTCCTCTCCCCCACCTAGCTGGCAGGAAAGGGCTCGTTACGGGATTTCTTGACTCTCCCCCCTCCGAATCCACGCTCCTGCCGAGTTCTCCTTTCCAGACTCTTCTCTGTTACCTAAACTGGGCTAAAGGCCAACGTGCCAGAGGAGCTGTACCGGAACACACGGAGGGAGCGGATCGAGACCCGGATTCCAGGCTCCAGCCCCTGGACGCGGACTCCGTCAGCCTGGGGACCCTTGAAGCCGCTACTGTTAAACCGAGGCCCCGTGTGAATCGGACCAGGTCTGAACGATGGACTCGGTGGCCTGGACCCGTCTTGAGGCACGAGCCTTGGGGCGTACCGAGGCCCCCCTCCCGGCGGGCACTCACCACACCACTGGGAAGAGGATGGCCCCGCAGCACAGCAGGTCCACGAGAAACAGAGAGTCCTTCCACAGCCCGTACTCCGTGGTCCCCTCCTCGGTGGACTCGATGATGATGTAGGCCACGTTCGCCAGGACCTGCGTGACACGAGAAGGGGCTGAGGCCCTGAAGCCAGGCCAGGCCTCTCCAACAGCAGCCGCAAGAGCGGGCGGACGCTTGGGTCTACGGCCCCGACCACGGCCATGGCACTCCCCCCAGGGCCACACGCGTTCCCGAACACCCCACGCTGCCATCCAGGAGCGGTCTCTGCACCCTCCTCCCGAGCGAAGGCTCTGAGCAACAGTCAGGTGCACACGAGGCTGTGTGGTTTCCAAGGAAGGTCGTATGAAGGGCACTGCCGCCAGCTGCCCCAAGGATGCCAAGGTGGATACCAGGCAGGGAAAAGAGGCCGAGGAGCCCCGCTGCTCCGGCCCAGGAGAAGGAGGCGGGTGAAGACTGAGGCGATCCCAGCCACAGTCGGAATCACTGCTGTCTGTCACCGCATTTGGGGGGGATCCGTGACGCAGCACAGACCATGGGGACCCTCTGCTTTGCTTTGAAGGCCACTGAGGCCCTGGCAGGGCCACTCGGGGCTGAGCGGGTGGCAGCGCGTGTCCAGATCCTGGGGGCCCGGGATCTCCCTGCGCAGCTGCCGCTTCCCACGGCCAGTCTTCCAAGTGCCAGGGGGGATCACAGAGACCAGGGCCACGAGAACGGCAGACTGGGGCCCGGCGCTCGAGTGGCCACGCTGCTCTGGCTCGGGAGTGACCTCACCCAGGGCCCTTGCACAAGGGCATGGCGCGCCCGCATCCACGTCCCGCTGCACTTGGCCTCAGGGGTCCAGTCCTGGCACCGGTGTGCTGCGAGGGGCCCCAGGGCTGGCTAACTGGGGCGGCAGAAACCTGCACGGCCTAGGAGACGCCCCGGAGAGTTCCAGTACGTGCGGGAGCACGGATCACAAGGCCACGGTCCCAAACACTCCGCTCGCCTGCTGTAAAGTCACCCCGCACGCTCTGACAAGGTACACACAATCTGTCACGCGGCTACTGGGCACGTCTCGAAGCAGTTTCTCTCTCTAGGAGCTTTCCGGGAAACGACCCCAGGAGCCGCACTTCACTGGACACAAATGGCAAACCTACTCTGAAATCCCGGTCTCCCTCCGTCCTCGCGCCCACACGTGGGACCCCACCTATGAAGACAGAGCGGAAGCGAAGGCTCCCCCAGCTTAAGTCCCTGAGTCCGCCCAGACCTTAGTGCCCGCTCCCCACACACGACAAAGCGTCCCCTGGCGCGGAAGAGTGCCAAAGGCGTCCTTCGAAGTCCGTGCGCACGTCCTGTACGTCTCTCACTTCTCACGCGGAGCTGTGCCCCGGCTCCCGTGGCCACGAAGATAGTTTTAGCTTTCTGGCTGACGTTCAAGGCCTTCCCAGACTAGTCTCTGTTTATCAAGGCCTAACTTCCCTCAATTCTTTAAGCGCCCTGTTTCCTCGGAGGTGCCTGCCATGTAACCTTGTGTCCAGCCCCCTCGGGTGCCGAAGCCGGAAGGCTGGCCCATCACACCCCAGCTCGGGTGGGGCCGGGAGGTCGGCCTGGAGCGATGGCGGCAGCTCCAGGGGGGGAGATGGCATGTGCGAGGCAGGGGGGTGGGGGGAGGACATGGGCCCTCCCTCATGAGCTCAGATGCAGAACTTGACCTGGGGCCGGTGAGGTGGCCCTGGGGGCCCCGGCCAAGCTCCACACGGATCCTCAGCATCTCTGCTGGCCACCTGCCATGCGTCTTTCCCTCAGTGTCTAGGTGAGGCCCTTCTCTGCCCTCAAGCCTTCCGGATCATTCAAATTCGGGTGAGGAGTCTCTCCTGGGAAACCCACAGCAACTGGCCTGCACCATTCATACGGTGCTAACCTAAATCCCGTGTCACCATTGAAGGTGGCTCCGCACCGAACACTGCCAGACTGCGGTCACCAGAGTGAGCTGCTGACCTGGGGACCCGGGGGGGAGGTTGTCCCCCCCTTCCCCTGCCACACCCACGCTGTGCCCCCCCACCCCCACCACCCAGGGAGATCAGCCAAGGAGAACAACTGTATCAAACACATGGTCTTTGGTCAAGCAGAGCAAGCCCCGTGCACTCCTGCTGAGCCCTCTATGTTTCCTGAGAGTTCTCTACACCTGGTGTCTGCTTCCAGTAAGACCGTCATGTAGACGACAAGGTTCCTCTCCCGAGGCGCTCACGGCCTGGGAAGGCTGGCCTCAGCCCCCGGTCCTGATCCAGCGAGGGTCTGACCGAGGGCTGCCCTGATGTCTACCTAGCGTTCCACCTTGTGAAAACTCACTGGTGTCACTCATGGCTTTAATAATTTAATATTTTTTGAACAGAATCGCTGTGTGCCCAAGGGTGGCTAAGGGGGCCACTTGCCGAGGGGAGCCGGGCGCAGGAAGGCAGGCAGCACACTCCCGGACCTCCCAGAGCCTCTCTACTCGAGGTGCAGGCGCCCACACACCGCTGGCCAGGGGACTGACGGCAGGCAGCCCTCGGGGCAATGACCCTAGGCCTGGGTCGGTTGGAGAGAATGGCCAGGGGCAAAGCTGGGCTTCGGGGTGAGCCGACGCCCTCTCCCTGGGCAGGCCAGGCGCTGAGCTGTGAGAAGCGTGGGGACACAGCCAGGCCACACGAGCTTGGGTCCCTTTACCTGGAGCGGGATGACGATCATGAAGATCTTCTTGTCTTTGTCGGAGAGGATGTGCTTGATGAAGGCCCAGCCGGTGCCGATGAGCGCGATGGTGATGAACAGCAGCGCCCCCTTCAGGCTGTGAAAGAACGGATTTCTGATGCCCACGGCCTCCCCAGACTCCCTCTGCTGGTCCCACCGCACGGCTCATCCACGACTGCGCATGCGTCTCGGAAAAGAGGGGGCCACATTCAGGAACCGCCTCTGGGGCGAGGCGGCACACAGTCCGCTCCTCACCCCACTACCCGAGCGGCTCACCCGCCCCCTCCCCCCCCGGCCCCCGGAGGCAAGCCCCTCCTGGGAGCAGGCCAGCAGCCCCAGTACGGCAGGACCCCAGAGAGGCCGCCGGGGGGGAGGGCAGGGCTCTCCCCCCACGGCCTCCCCCGCGACCAGGGGTCCCCATGTCCCCGTGCACACTCACAGGTGAGTGATGTAGTACACGACAGCCCAGCCCTCGATCGGGAAGCCCTGGGACGAGATGTAGTGGTAGTCGACCTGCAACCAGACCAGCGCATTTCAGAAAGGCCCCCTGCCGCACGCCTTCCTGCGCACAAACAGGAAACACCACCAAGGCCCCCGTGATGGGGGTGTCCCCTCCACCGCTCGCCCTGACCCCTCACTCGTCCGCCCACAGAGAAGCATGTAAGTGTGCTAACGTGAGCAGGCATGAGAAACGGGCCACGAGGTTGTGACGCCGCCAGCACGCAGGCTGGGTCCCTCCTGGGGCAGGTGACGCATGGGGACCAGTGGCTGCCTGTTCTGGTCTTGAAAGTCTCCACTGTCCCAAGGCCACAGGTCTTTTCAGTTTCACAGCCAAGAACTTCCCCTGGCAGACCCTAGCCTATTACAGAAATCAGTCGGTCGGCAAACAAAGCCCAACGTGGAATTATCTAGGTTCAACTGCTTGGGTTTTCTTTGTTTTTTTGAAAACAATCTGGAATTTAGAGCTACTTAGAGCCAACAACGTGTGTTACTTCAAGTGGCAAGTTTCAGAGATGCCTGTGGGGCTCAGTCGGTTGAACATCTGACTCCTGCTTTTGGCTCAGGTCATGATCTCACGGTTCATGAAAGTGAGCCCCACGTGGGGCTCTGCACTGTTAGCGATTCTTGAGACTCCCGCCCCCCCTCTCTCTGCCCCCTTCCCAGCTGGCACATGCAAGAGCTCTCTCTCGAAGATAAATAAATGATAGAAAAAAAAAATAAAATAAAAAATACAGTAAAATAAAATAAAATATAAGATAAAATTAAAACAAAACAAAATGAAACAAAACAAACTAAACTAAAACATGGCAGGTTCCAGCAGCGCACTCAGAATGCTTCCTGGGACAACTCACAAATCAGTTTCCTCATTCTATCACAAACGGCTCCCTGGATATTACAGTGACTCAAGGATCCTGCCATTCATCACCCAGAAGTTTCCAGAAAGAATCTTTTTTGTTAGTTTAATTTTGAGAGACCGACAGAGCGAGAACAGGGGAGGGCAGGGAAAGGAGGAGACACAGAATCCGAAGCAGCTCCAGGCTCCGAGCTAGCGGTCAGCACAGAGCCCAACGTGGTGCTCGAACCCACGAACCATGAGATCATGACCTGAGCCAAAGTCAGACACTCACCGGATGGAGCCCCCCATGCAACCCCCCCGATAAAGAATCTTTTAACTTAGATCCAAATCGGAAATGATCCAGACAACCGTCATTTCTAGAGATGCTAGGGACACAGCACGACTCCTCCAGTGACACGTGTCGGTGCAGGAGCGAGTCTGGGCGCCGGCGCCCTCACAGGTGGGGCCGCGGGGGCCTCGGGGGCCGACGGCCCAGGCTGCCTCCCGCCGCACCAGGACTGACTATGCGGAGCGCGAGCTCGAGTCGCACCCCTCGGTCCCCAGAGCATCGCTCGCCCCTTGAGCATGTACCCCAGCGCTGGGCTTCTAATAGAACGGGAAGATGCTCAGAAAAATAAAGTCGTGGGAAGAATTCAGCAGGTGGCGCCCTCATCTCAAGAAAGGACTTAAAAAAAAAAAAAGGAATGAAAGCAGGAAGTGCTCTGGGAAAACCCTGAGCAGCTGGCAGCGTGAGCAAAGCCTCAGGCCAGGTCAGGGAGGGGGCAGGGACTTGTCCCTGTGCCGGTCCCTCCTGCACCGAAGGAGGCTCCCTGGGAAAAGGCCTTCTTTCATCTCGGGTGTCCCCCAACCCATCTCCCCTTCCGTCCAACTCCTCTTTCCGGATGAGAGGCCCGGCACACCGCCTCGCGGGGACCCCGAGTACCAACACGTACCGCGTGGAACACCAGGGAGAGAGACTTGGTGAAGGGCAGGGCCGCCATCAGCCAGTGGATTTTAAATACGTCATTCCTAGAAACGCAGAAACGAAAGCATTAAAAGAATGTTCCGGTCCTCCAAAGGACAGCCAAGCTCCATCATCAGATCCGTTTACAAGGAAGCGGTGTGGTCTAAGCAAGCCACAAACACGAAGCCTTTTTGGAGACGCAGCGTCCGCCAGCAGAAGCGGACCCGATGGAGCCCCGGAGGCCCCTGCACTGTGACCGCAGCTCAGGCACCGAGGCCGACGAGACGAGTTCCAGCTCCCGGTGAGACGGAAATCTCCGCGGCCTGCCAGCCTCGTGCCCAGAGCCACTCTGGAAAGGCCTCAGAGGCAAGAACGAGGCGGCGGGACCTACAGAGCTGGAGGGAGGCCCCGGGGGTAGCGGGTGCCTGGGCACAGCTGTAGGGGCGCAGATGCAGGGGAGAGCAGCGGCCCAGAGGGAGGTGGGCCGGGAGCCAGGTGGTGTGCAGGGTGGTGCCCGTCCCCCTGCCCTCAGGGCTGGGACCAGCCAGGGGGGAGAAGCGCCCACTCCCACGGCCGGGCCTACACGGGTACTCGCCTACCTTCGGGCTGCCAGCCATTCAGTTCCTCTAGCCTTTCCCACCTCACCCAAGGAATTAACCTAATGGGACACAAGCCGGTTCTGGCATACGACAGATGAGGGGCAGCCGACTGGTTGGAGAAGGATAGACTCTTACCAACTGGCCTGGAGAAAATCCGCCAAATCCTGTGTGTGCGTGTGTGCATGTGCGTGCGCGTGCATGTGCGTGCGCGTGCATGTGCGTGCATGTGTGTGTGCGCAGCTGCTTCCCTACATTTACATAAAGGAGGACTCCGGATGGATTTCATGGCTAAACGTAACCTAACATCTTTTTTTTTTTTTTTAATTTTTTAATGTCTTTATTTCATTTTGAGAGAGAGACAGAGAGTGAGCAGGGGAGGGGCAGAGGGAAAGGGAGACACAGAATCTGAAGCAGGCTCCAGTCTCTGGGCTGTCAGCACAGAGCCCGACGTGGGGCTCGAACGCAGGAACCATGAGATCGTGACCTGAGTTGAAGTCGGATGCTTAACCGACTGAGCCACCCAGGTGCCCCAACATAACTTACCATCTTTTGTGACCTTGGAGGAGGAAAAGGCTTCTTCCAAGAAGGACTGCCCAAGAGACTAAAATTAGAGAGCTCTGACTCTACTAATGTGAAAGACTTCCATTCAACAACAAATACCACGGATAAGTTTAACAGACTGGGGGGAAGAAATCTGTAACGTCTGAGACAGAAGAAGGACGGATGTCCAAAATATGCAAGAAACTCGTGTAAAGCGACAAGAAAATGACAGAAAGCCCAAAGAAAACTTGCAAAGCGTCAAGGCAGTCACAAGAAGGGGAGCCCAGATGGTCACAAATCCCTAGAAAGAGACTTTACATCATTAGTGTTTAGAGAAATGCAAAATGAAATGAAGCCCCAGTCTCTACCCATCAGACTGGCAAAAATCAGAGGGTGGCAGCGGTGGGGGGGCAGGAAGCCTCCGTGCTGCTGGCGAAGCAGAGGCTGCTGTGGGCAGGCTGGGGGCGGGCACTTAATGAAACCCAGTAAGATCCTACATCCTGCCCAGGGCACCTGCTTCTGGAAGTGTGCCTCAGAGGCGGCACGGGGTCGTATGGGGATGGGGGGCGGGGGAGGGGGGGGGGAAGGTCATGACAACAAGGCTTGGGGTAACAGGTGGATGGAGGCCGAGGGAGGGGTCCCTCACCAAGGGGATGGGTAAGTAAAACATGGGCATACGCACTAAGGAGTGGCCAAAACTGAATGAGCCAGATGGACACAGAGCGGTGTGACTAGGTCTTTAAAAAGATACCAGTGCGTGAGGAAAGGCGTGAGAACAGCGTCTTTAGCTAGTGCAGTTTACACAAATCACAAACATGCGCAACACCCCCCCCCCCCACCGGAGCAGCTGGGAAGGAACGACAGGGGGGTCAGGGACAAAGGGGAAATGAAGACCAGGGGCCTTGCACAGACCGATAAGGAGGGTGTGGCACGAAGTGACGCACGCTGCCTTCCGGGCATTTCCTCCCTGGTCCTTTCCTGTCTGGTGCCCACCTACTCCAAGGTCAGAAAGGAAGTCAAGGCCGGAGAAGTCCGCCACTCCTGCGCAGCAACGACATCTACCCGGAGCACAGAAGTGCCCGCTGCCAAGGCCGGTGCTCGCTTGCCCACCCCGGGCCCCTTGACTTGCAGTCCCGCCCGAAACGCCAGCGGCCGGCGCAGCGATGTTACGGGAAGGACACGGGCTCCAAATCCACAGCAAGCTGGCTCAAACTCTGGTCCTGCCCTGACACCCTTCACCCCTCTCGGCCACAGGAACCTCTTCTGAAAACAGGGCATCACCCGCCTCAAGGAGGTGGAAGATGAGCCGAAATAACCCGCATCCGGCGCCTGACCGGGCAGGGAGCAGGCCCTGGAACCCGAGCAGCTGTCCTCACACTCTGGGGCCCAAGACAGAACTCAGAGGGGATGGAGCTGCGCGTGCAGGGCAAGGAGGGACGTGGGTCCCGGCCAGGGTCCCGCAGGCACCAAGAGCCGGGTGTCTCCCCGAAGTCCTCCCCGCCCTCCGGGACCTTGAGCCCCTGCGATGCACGAAGCCCTTGCTGGAGTCACATCCTTTACGGGATCAATTTTCCAACCCGACAGAAGCGTCTGGGAGACTCTCCTGGAGAAGCGTGGGGACGGACGGGGGCGGAAGTGACACAGGCCCACACCCGCGCGCTTACCCTCCACGGAAAGCTGGACACGGGCTGCATGGGGCAGGCCGGCCTCACTGGACCACAGGTTTAAAACTCACCATGATTTTATGTAAGCGAACCAGTGACACTGATGATTTCATCGCTAAATAAACGGAAACTAAAACACCCCTGAACGCCTGTCCGGCCAGCTATTTTGCATGCGCCTCGTATTTGCATAGCGCCCTGAGCTGCAAAGCCCTCTAGGGCCCTGGCTTTCAGGGGAATCCCGCAACACGCCGAAGGTCCTAAGACCCTCGGAGGGAGGCAGGGCAATGACCTGGTTTCGTGGCCCAGAAAGTGGAGTGAGACCCAGAGGGGGGAGCGGCCGCCTCTGCTCTTGGAATCGAGTCCCAGTTCCTATTGTTCTATTAAAGGCAGAATCAGCACATTACTGAAAAACCTTTTTAGGGCCTGAATTTTTCTTATTAACGGCCACCTGATCGTCTACCCCAAACACGACCACGTAAACAGGCAGCTCTTTCTACCGACCCAAATCTTACATCGGACGGGAACCAGCACCCCTGGTCCCGGCCCGCCACCGCAGCTGGGCATGTCCACCGGAAGATGGCCCCCGGGGACTGACAGGGTCTCGATTTCCGCCCAGTGCTCCACAGGAGGAGGCGTTCGGTATTTGGGATGCTGAATTATTGTCTGGATTTACACAAATCCACATTACAAGGCCACACGCACACCCCATCATTGAGTTAGTTTACGGGCCTTAAAATGTAACAAACGCTTCCCTCACCTTGTTCTCTAACTGAAAAGTACTGCTTTATTCTCAGTTTTTCGGGGGGAAGGAGACAGAATCAAACACTGGCCCCACATACGTGCAGCTGCTCCCTTCGAGAACCGAGTACGGGCAGTTAAAGCCGTCGGGTTTGAGAGGAGAGGCCCAGCGCCGGGCGCGTGGGCCCTGAGGGAGTTTCTGCGTGACAGGCCTCGGAGGCCCGCGCCTCTCCCCGGCAGGCTCTGGGCAGGAATGCCATGCGCTCAGCCAGGCGGTGCGTCCCTGGCACTGGCCTCCGTCCTTCTCATGATCGAATGGCCCCTGAATGGGACCAACAAGCTCACTCGGGATC
This sequence comes from Suricata suricatta, assembly GCF_006229205.1. Classification (NCBI taxonomy): domain Eukaryota; kingdom Metazoa; phylum Chordata; class Mammalia; order Carnivora; family Herpestidae; genus Suricata; species Suricata suricatta. Next base: position 5,496,386 of record NC_043712.1, read on the forward strand.
CCAGACCGCAGCGTCTTCACTATGGAAACACACGCTTATACATTCTGTTTGCCTGTGTGTCATTAAAATACTTAGATCTGTTGTTTAAACAAAGCGAGGGGGCGCCTGGGTGGCTCAGCCGGTTAAGGATCCAACCCTGGCTCAGGTCATGATCTCATGGTTTGTGGGTGTGAGCCCCGCGTCGGGCAGCTCTGTACTGACAGCTCAGGGCCTGGATCCTGCTTCAAATTCTGTGTCTCCCTCTCTGTCCCTTCCCCACCCTCTCTCTCGCTCTCAAAAATAAAGAAAACATTAAATAAAAAAAAAATAATAAAATAAAAAATAAAGCACAGCGAAGGAAACGGCACGGCACTGCCTCCCGCCTCAGGGAAGACGCCCTTGGGCGCCCGCCCCTGCCAGGCGCAGAGGTGAGCGCACCCACGTCTCCGCACGCTCGCAGCTGGATGGCTCAGGGAAGCGACAGTTTACCGTCGTTTTCGGAGGACGTGAATCCAGACGGTCCCAGAGAGGAAGAAGAAAAACGCCATGGAGACGTACAGCTTGGGGAGCGGGATCTCGCCGGCCGAGAGGTAGCTGTCAGGGTTCTTCTCCGTGATCTCGATCTGAAACGAGCGTGAACTCAATTGTTGTCTTCTCAAGAGCAGCTCACCCCCCAGGCGCCATTGGTCGCCGCAGCTGCTCCGCTCGGGCCCGGGGAGGTGCCGGCAGACGACAACCCCGCTCCGCACGCACAGGGGCAGCGAAGGCGCCCCCCAAATGCTCTGTGCGTTCTAACCTCGGAATCCTCTGCAGAGACGGGATGGATTCCGGCCGCTTTCTCCCGAGTCTGTTTTATCGGTTGTGAAAAGTGACCCTCACACAGAAGCAAGCGCCTCCCGTGTCTGGCGGCCGACAGACCCCGCGCGGCGCCCCCCACGCGATACTCACGTCGAGGCTGAAGGAGAGCTGGTCGCCGGGCCGCACCTCGTTCCCAGAGCACTTGTGGAAATACAGACTGTAGAGGCCTTCCTGGTCGTCGGTGCTGATGTTAAAGAAAAACTGTAAGTGAAGAGGACCAGAATGTGAGAATGCCCGAGTCCCCAGCGACGTGCTGAAGTCGTAGGAAGAGGTCAGGGATGCTCCAGACAGGAGAAAACCACAGGGCAGAGCCTAAACGGGTGTGCCCTTCCTCTGCAATTCGGTCTCTACCCAGGCGGCAGGAAAGGGGACAGGACCAGCTGGTGAGCACCACTACTGGGCCCCAGAGTCAACAGTCACCGACTCCCCACCCGCGGGAGGGGCAGCTGGGGGCTGCAGGGACGGTCCCTGCTTTCCAGTCAACATGTCGATGTGCTCTTTAGGGAACAAAACAAAACAAAACACTCCCAACAAAGAAAGGAGGTTCATCTGCTACTCAGAAAGACAAGGGGCCAATCTTCCCTCGTTAAAGTGCACACCTGTGATTTCAGACACACGTGACACCGTCTACATTTTCTACATTTACACACTTCCCTGTTTCTTGCATGTTTCATGTGTTCAAACGGGGTTTGATGTAAATCCAAAGGCATTTTGTAGATAAGATCACAAAATACGACTCCTCCCTTGGTCAAGAGCATCTGGCCAGGAGCCTACGATATATTCTTAAGGGCTGCAGACACAGGATACGCCAGAAGGAGAAGCGAGGGACTGACGGGGATAACACTCCTCATCACAGCTGGGAAGGGACGTGAAGGTCACACGGGGTTCCGGTGGGGGCTGGGGGGCTGGCACTGGCCTCATTCTGGCCCCCACGGAAAAGGCCCGCATCCATTATCACTCGTCCTCCACACGGACACCGTGCGCCCTCGTGCCGGTACACCACGCCGCACGTTACAGAGACGGGGGAGCACACACATCCGACAGGAAGATGGAAATAAGAGACCAAAAATATTCAAGCTGAAATGATTACTCTGTTAAATCATCTCCCAAGCTCAGACGTCAACGTAAGGGTGTGTGTTTCAGTGCCCGGTAGCCAGAGGACTCTTTACATGTGAGTAACTAAAGTTAAGATTCATATGAAGTTTCTAAGAAACAAGAAGGTCTACGAAGTCCGTGGAGTCATCATGGTCCATCACAGGAGGCACCTTCCACTTACGCAAAAGCAAACATGAAGGTACATTTCAGAGTAGGAATAGGCCTTCCCTGCCGAGGGCGGACCAACGATTATCCCGCCCTGTGGATGGAGGGGAAAGCTCACAATGACCGTCTGGTCCAAAGTAGCCACCAGCAGGGCAAGGGGTCCCCCACTGAGTCCTTCACGAGGAGAGGGGAGGCCGGAGAAAGGTGGTCTGTCTGTCCGCTGCCCTCCGCGCACGTCCCGAGAGCCCTAGGAACTGGTTCCCTCCACGCTCCTCACCACCCAGGCCGCCCCCACCCACGACACCTGCCCCGACAAAGCGTCGGTAACACAAACGCGTCTATCCCACCACACTCTCCTGGGTGATTTTTTTTTTAAATGGTTTATGGAAATTTCAAAAAACTTATTGAATTAAGCAAGCATTTTAAAATGAGAGAAAGAAAAGAGCAAAGTACCTTTTGTATTTTCTTAAGGAGGCAGTGAACAAAGTGATTAAACACATGGGCCTTGGGTTTGAATCCTCCCCTTGGGCAAGTTACTTAACCTCTCTGAGCCTCAGTCTCCTCATCTGTAAAAGGGGAATAATAACAGTGCCCAACCGCACAGAGGTGGTGGGAAGATGAGCCAGGGGAACGACAACGTGTAGGCACTCAGCACGCCCCTTGCACCCATTCCCTGGGCTCCGTAATTGCTAATGGACACAGCCTGGTATGGGCCGAGCCCAAGGTCAGGGACTTTATAGACCTCAGTAACAAAACAAGTTTAAAAAACCTCGCCCTTATGGCTACCTTCTAAAGGGAGCAACAGAAAATGCGCATCATAAATCTGCGAGTTCACAGCCTGTTGGAAAAAGGAAAAGTGCTCAGGGAAAGCTGGCGGGGGAGGGGAAGGAAGGGGCTGCATTTAAAATAGGGCGAAAGACATCCCCAGAGGCAAGGGAATCAAGAACAAAAATGAACTATTGGGACCTTATCAAGATAAAAAGCTTCTGCACTGCAAAGGAAACAATCAAAAAAACTAACAGGCAACCGACAGAATGGGGAAAGATAGTGGCAAATGGCATATCAGATCAAGGGCTAGTATCCAAAATATACAAGGAGCTCACTAAACTCCACACCCAAAAAACAAATAATCCAGTGAAGAAATGGGCAGCAGACATGAACAGACACTTCTCCAAAGAGGACATCCAGATGGCCTACAGGCACATGGAGCAATGCTCAACATCACTCATCATCAGGGAAACACAAATCAAAGCCACACTGAGATACCACCTCACACCAGTCAGAGTGGCTAAAATGAACAAATCAAGAGACTATAGATGCTGGCGAGGGTGTGGAGAGACGGGCACCCTCCTACACTGTTGGTGGGAATGTAAACTGGTGCAGCTGCTCTAGAAAACAGTGGGGAGGTTCCTCAAAAAACTATCCATAGAACTCCCTTATGACCCAGCAATAGCCCTGCTGGGGATCTACCCAGGGGATACAGAAGTGCTGATGCATAGGGGCACATGTACCCCAACGTTCATAGCGGCACTTTCTACAATAGCCGAATCATGGAAACAGCCTAAATGTCCATCAACTGATGAATGGACAAAGAAGATGTGGTTTATGTACACACTGGAGGACTACATGGCAGTGAGAAAGAATGAAATCTGGCCCTTTGTAGGAAAGTGGATGGACCTCGAGGGTGTCATGCTAAGTGAAATAAGTCAGGCGGAGAACAGATACCGTATGTTTGCACTCATAGGTCTAACAGAAGAAACCTAACAGAGGACCAAAGGGAGGGGAAGGAGGAAAGAGAGCTGGGGAGAGTGAGGGACACAAATCATGAGAGACTACTGAATACTGAGAACGAACTGAGGGCGGGAGTGGGAGGGGGGAAAGGGGTGATGGTCATGGAGGGGCACTTGTGGGGAGAAGCACTGGGTGTTATATGGAAACCAATTAGACAATAAACTATTATAAAAAAATAAAATAGGGCGAATGGAGGAATCTTTGTCGAGAAGCTGACATTTGAGCAGGGGCTTGAAAGAGCAAGTCAACCGTGTGGATTCTGAGGGGGAGGCCCTCCCACCCGTGGGCACGGCCAGAGCAGAGCCTCCGGCCACATCGGTTCTGGGAGCGGCAGGAGCAGAAACAGGAGCCGAGGTCAAAGACGAGGCGGCAGCCAGACCACGTGGCCTTGCAGAGCAGGAGGGACCCCGGCTCTGGCCCCGAGCTGTCCCCGACGGGAGCTGCAGCGGGTTCAGAGCAGCAGCGTCCACAGGCCCCCAAGGAGCCACTAATGCCCTGGGGCGGTAAATGTAAAGGACAGAGACAAACCGTTGAGAGAGGCAAGATGATCTATGCAGAAGGCAGTCGGCCGTGAACGCAGGGACGGGGGCACCGGTAAAGGTACAGGCCCTCTCGGCAGAGAGGGGGTGACGGGTGCGTCTGCCAGGACCGATGAAACTGCCCGTGTAAGCGCTGTGCGTTCCGTTCATTCAGAGCAAACTAGGCCTCAGTGAGTGAAAACTGCTTAGAAAAGAGCCCGTGATTCTTACAAATTCATGATGAAAGAGGATTTGTGTAGCGCTTCACAAAGCGTTTTTTAATATGTTTATATTTTTTAAAACGACACAAGACCTCTGTGAGACAGGGCCCGCCACGTTTCGCGTTTAGATGGCTGAAGGGCAAGACTCAGGCGGAAAGGGAGCTGTCTGGCGCCACCAGCTGGTACGTGGGGGCTGGACCCCGTGCCGAGGCGGCGCTGCTGCCCCGGACCCGCTCAGGCTGCACAGCGGGGCCAGCCGGGCAGGGCACTCAGGGCCTCCGAGCCTCGGTGCGCTCGTCCCCCAAGCCCCAGCAGGTCCTTCCAGGCTCAGGACTCTGTGCTCCTAGAGCCCTCGGAACAGGGGCAGCAGGAGGCGGAGGTGTGGGGACAGCCAGGCCGACGTGGGTCAGAATCTGGCCTTGTCACTCACGCTGGACAGTCACAAAGCAGCTCATTCTAGGAGACACGATCTGGAAAGCAGTGGGGCTGCCAGGGCGAGAGAGCGCCACCGCGTTCGAGTGACTGAGCCACCACATGCCTCAATGATCATTCCTGAATTCGAACTTCCTTTACGAACTCACCCTTTTGCGCCGCAGGGATAAATCCTACGAAGACGACCCCAAGAGAACACATACCTGAAAAGAAACGGCCCCATCGCTATTGCGAACAGAAAAGGATTTTTCTCCTGTTGCCTAAAAAAAAAAAACACACAAACATAACCACCTGTTTTAGGAAAATGCTGGCAGAAAACGTACGCTAATAAAAATAAAAACGAAAAACAAAGCAAAAACACATCCTTTCTAAATCCTAAACCGGCTGACCTTCAAAAGCTCCCTGAAATAAAACTCACCATACTTTCAAGATGTCTGAACTGCCCTTTCCCAGAAGACGGCAATTCCTCCTCGCCTACTTCCTGTTCTCTGGGTCCCGTCTGCCTCCGAACTAACCCCCCATTCCCTGCCCCGCCCTCCCGGCCTCCCCGCCCCCAACCAGCACATCTCTACCCTTTCGGCTTCAGCAAGACACCCCACCTGGATGGCACTCCCGGTTTCAAAGGATCAAATGCCACGGTGTGAGGGACTGGCGCTCGGCCGAGGAAAGACCTGGACTGACACCGCCAGCAACACGGACGACCTCAAAGCAATTACGCGGTGTCCAAGACGACAAAAACTCCCGCCCTCACGGACCTTCTACGAAGTTCTGCATTACCGATCGGCAGAGGCAGAGGGGTGGTGCTTGGGGTGGGAGGGGGGCGGAGGAGCCTGCGGGGTGAAGAGTGTGTTCGCTGCTGTGGCCGTGGGCGCGGGCTCACAGGGGTGCGCTTGGGCCAACACTTATCCAGCGGCGGCTTTACATGTGCCTTTACTGAGCGCCGACTACATTTCCACCCGCTGTTACAAGGCAGTGCCGCCATCCGGATGCCCCCTCGCGGATTCAAGATCTCCCCAACCTAAAGGCTGCCACTTTTTCCTTCTGCGATTCCTACCACCTCCTCTTCTACTAAAAAAAAAAACAACAAAACAAAACAGCCAACCCGCTCTGCCTCGCCCCTGGCCCTCACGTCCCCTCTGCCCCGGCGCAGGTCCTCAGGACCAAGACAGCCGGGTGCCGCGCGGCACGGTCTTCCGGGTCGCCTGATAACGCCACTCTCCCTGCTCCCAGGCTCTCCGCACACGACTTCCAGAACGACGCGTTGCCGCGGTCCTTCCTGACCCAGACTGCTGAGGGCTCCGACTTCCCGCGCATCCGTAAACGCTCTCCACCGTCAGGCTGCGTGACCCGAGACCCCTCTCTCCGCGCCCAAGACACACCTCGTATTTCCCAGAGGCCAGCGCTCGGCGTCTGCCATGCTTAGTCTTCTAACGCGGTAACATCTCTCCGGACCGCGAGTCCCGGTGGGTTGGGCGTGGGTGTGTGTGTGCCTGTTTCGTGCGTGTATCCGCATCCGCATCCACACGCATATCCGCACGTGGGGCACACACACACACACGCACAAGGGTACAAACACACCCAGGAAGGCTGAGCGGTGGCTGGCTGGTTCTCACCTTGGAATCCACGGTACTTCTTTTAGACTTTCCACGGTCTAGAAGCAGAAACGTTTAAGAGATGTTATTGCGTGACTCAGCTTTTCTCTGTATTACCCTATCACTGGATGAGGCCCCAGCGTGTCTGATATCAAATAAATCAAACAAACAAGGTGAGGCCGGATGCTACCTTGCAGAATGCCAACTCCTCACACTCCAAAACAATCCTTCAACTGCAGAAGCAGCAAATGGGAGATTATAAATGCTCGCTTTAAAAAAATTTTTTTAATGTTTATTTTTTAGAGACAGAGAGAGATGAGCATGAGTCAGGGAGGGGCAGAGAGGGAGGGAGACACAGAATCGGAAGCAGGCTCCAGGCTCCGAGCTGTCAGCACAGAGCCCGATGTGGGTTCGAACCCAGGAACCGTGAGATCATGACCTGAGCTGAAGTCCACGCTTCAGTGACTGAGCCCCCCAGGCGCCCCATCAATGCTCTCAACCAAGGATAATATTCAGTACTGACAGGGAAGCTCATCTCTGAATAATCTAGTGCGTGTTACTGCCACAGACGCCACATGGTGTGACCTTCCCCATATTCTAACACAGATCATTGCTTAAAAGTCCATATATGAGGGGCGCCTGGGGGGCTCAGTCAGGTAAACAACCAACTCTGGATTTTGGCTTAGGCTCATGGCTCCTGAGTTCCAGCCCCACACTGGGCTCTGCTGACAGTGTGGAACCTGCTTGGGGATCCCTCCTCTCTCTCTGTCTCTCTCTCTCTCTCTCTGCCCCTCCCCTACTTCATCATGCGCATGCGCGTGCACACACACACTCCCGCTTTTAAAAGAGTATGCATGTGTATGACATTTATTTACACACACTGAAAAATCAATAGCCAGCAGCAGCATAACTGATGCTTTCCCGGCCAGCGAGGCGCGTCAGGGTTGCTAACGGCTTCTTTCACGGGACAGAGAGGGCATCTGTGCCTCATTTTTATTTAAGACACCTTCGTGGGTAAGACAGTGTTTCAACCTCACTATGGGGAGAGGGCTTCAAAATAAAAGAAGGAAAAGAAGAGTTCCCGTGCAGCGAATGTGTGTGTGCACGTGAGAGACCAGGACAAGGAGGACATGGTGCGTGGACACGAAACCACACCATCACCCAGGTGTAACGTTTCCGTATGCTGGGCTCAGAGCTTTTACAAACTGAGAAAAAAAAATGTGTTAATAATAAAAAGTTCTCTTTAAGAACTAAACTATTAGATAGATCTGACAGGTAAGAGGCAATAAAATGTAACCTAGCTAATCAACATACGGAGAAAAAGCACAACCTCAGTAGTGAAGAGAGAATACAAAAAACCAAGAATATCCTTGTCACCTTTGACTTTGGGGCTAAAATGAACGCACACCGAAATCCCAGTCCTGGCTCGGACACGGTGATGTGGGCACTATTCCTACGTGTTTTCCAAAAGGAGTATCAATTTGGACAACTCAACTGGAAAGAACTGGAAATATACATCAATATTCTCTCAGTATTCATATCATTTGAACCAAACATTCCAATTCAGGGAACCTATCCTAAAGAGAGTTCTAGATATGACCAAAGTTCTACAAATAAAGAACCTCCGGCGCAGCAGTACTTCTAACAGCCTGACAATGGACGTAGGTCTCCTTCTGGCGAAAGCCTGAGCAAATCCCGGTATCCACATGCCGGATGGCACGTAAGAACGAACCATCGTAATGACGAGTGAACAGGGATGCCTAGGAAATTACAAACAGGACCATGACTTCTAAAAACCAGGGGCGCCCGGGACTCAGTCTGTTAAGCCTCTGACTTCGGCTCAGGTCATGATCTCATGGTTCGTGGGTTCAAATCCTGCACTGGGCTCTGTGCTGACAGCTCAGAGCCTGGAGCCTGCTTCGGGTTCTGTGTCTCCCTCTCTCTCTGCCCCTCCCCTGCTTGCACTCTGTCTCTCTCGCTCAAAACTGAATAAACATTCAAAAAAATTTTTTATGGAAAAAAAAGTCAAATGTTCTAGACCCACCCAGGAAATAGCTCTCTCTCTGTCTCAAAAATAAACATCACTGGGGCGCCTGGATGGCTCCGTCGGTGAAGTGCCTGACTTTGGCTCGGGTCATGATCTCGCAGTTTGTGAGTCAGAACCCCGCACTGGGCTCTGTGCTGGTGCAGAGCCTGCTTGGGTTTCTCTCTCTCTGCCCCTTCCCCACTGGTGCAAGCGCTCTCCCTCACTGTCTCAAAAATAAACTTAAAAAAAAAAAAAAGAAAAGAAAACAGAAACACTAAAATTCTAACACAAGGTCGGAGAAATCACTGTTCTGTTTCATTTTTCCCCCCAGTTTCTACTTTTCTCTTTGATGGCTATTTACTTTTGTATAAACTCCAAAATAAACGAATGCTAGGACCGCATGTGGTTTTTACTCGGTGGGGGACCAAACAGAACGCACGAGGCCGGGCGGTGGAGGAGATGCTCGTCCCCGCCTTGCAGCCTACCTGGGCTTCGCGGGGTCTGGGTGGCTGCCGGCGCGGGGCCCACGCCGGGCTCCGGGCTGCGGCCGCGGACCTGCTCGGCCTTGAGGAAGACGATCCTGGGTAGCTGGGTGCCAGCTTCTGGTGGGGACCTTAATCTCACCCTACATTCAGGTAAGAGAAAAGTAAACAAGTTCAAAGTCACGCTATGGCTCCTTGAGTGCCCCGGGCTACACGCTGTTTCAGGGTCTAAATTCATCGCCTCAAGTAGTCCTTACAACGCCCCTAATGGAGACTCTGCTGCCTGCTTTGTACAGCCGCTGGAATGGGGGCTCCGGGGTTGATAACCTGCCCAAGAAGCGAGGCTGGAAGGAGCCGGGCGAGGGCCCGACATTCTCCCTCCGAGGCTTATGTTCCCAGCAACGGCATGGTTCTGATGGACGGAGTTTCCCCCTTAGTGTCTATAACATGTTCAACAAGGGAAGTGGGACGAGGGGTAAAAACCCAGCGAGAAGTTAAAGTGACCTCTGGGAGGGCACGTGGGCGGCGGTGGGCGGTGGGTGCGAGCGGACACAGCGGCGAGGCCAGCACGGCCAGGCTGGGGGGCTCCTCTCTCTCCCTGGACGTCAGCTGGGTGCAAATAATGAACTTGCCCTACCGAACACGCCACCCCAGTTCGCGCCACCCTGGGTTTGCCTCAAATGGCCTTCCCTTAGTCATCCGGGGACATCCACTCGCTGGAAGGCCGGTTGGGCCGGACAGGGGCACGAAGCCTTCCCTTCTCTTCTGCGGTCACCAGTGTCTCCGCCCTACTGCCCCCCACAGCGCTGTGGCCGGGGTTGGCGCTGCCTGGGCTCCGTCACTGGTCTGCAAGCTTCTCGGGGCTGCCCCGCCCCATTGCGCTCTTGCCCGCCAGCCTGCGGCGCGGCACCCGGCACGTGGCCGACACCCAGTAAGGGTGCGCCTCACTGCCAGAGCCCCCCGACCTCACTCCCGGACGGAGCTGAAGGGACACTGGCATTACTTACTCACTTCTGGAGATGTCTAGGATCAGAACGGTGACAGAGACAGACTGTTTTTTTAAAATGCAGTAATTCACATCTTCATCCTGAGAAAGGAAGACCAGCTGCCCATCATCTCACTCATTCCCGTCAGGGCAAGAACAGAGAGTTTTCGGGACCAAGGCACACAAGCGATCGTCCTCCCTCCCAAACATCACCGCTGCGGGCGTCGGAGACGCCAGGAAGTCCCAGCAGCTCCCGCGGCCGGGGACACAGCGGTGACAGAAGCAGGATGTTCCCACCCAGCATCTCGGGCTCAAGTGAAGAGAGCAATCAGGTCACGCATGGAACGCTCACCAGATAAGAAGAAAATCCATCGTTTTTTGTACGGTCCAGGCTGAATCCAATCTACAAGGGGGTAAAAAGGGCAGAGGTAAGTCGGCACTCGATGCGCTCGGATCCACACCTTTCTTACTCAAAGAGCAGGCGAGGTGACTCTCCGGGCTCGCCTTCCCTTGGTCTTCTTGGCGCTGATGTGTAAGAAGCACCCCAGCTGCTACAATTACTCAAGAACTACAAAACTTAAGTGTTAAAATAAAACTATCTGAAGCCCGCCCACAAGTTTCATTTTCTCTACATTCTGATACTTCGTATTGAAGTGGGGGGTGAAGCTCTCATCTACAAGACAGGAAGGGGTGAATAAAGCCCTTGACCCCCTGGAAAGGCACTTACCGTTGTGTCCTTGTCTGTGGCTCCTTCAGGTTCATTCACTGAAAGGCTACTGACATTAACCACCATGTACCCATCCTTGAAGAATCCAAAGGTGTTCAGATGAACCTTATGCCTCACATCGTCCTAGAGAGATTGGCAGTGGTGGAATCAGTGAGATGGAGAAGTTAACTTGATTTATTTAACCTACGGATTGCTTGAAAAACTCCTAGCTAGCCCGCCCATGTTTCCATATACTTGGCCACATATACAACGTCTAGACCTTATCTTGCTCCATAAGCTGAAGAAGACTCCTCAGAGATTCACAAAGTATCAACAGTTTTGCAGAAAGAGGCACAAACAGATTCGGCTCATCCCCGTGCATCTGGAAGGGTCCCAGGGCACACGTGGTGGTCAAGCGGAAGGGGACTCCCCAGGAAGGAGGAACAATGTTTTAGTCACCCTCACAAGCTTCCTGCTGGCACAAGGCCTGGCATCCAGGAGGCACTCAAAACATGCGGGGGAGGGAGGGCACAGGGCGGGGGAGGGAGGGCACAGGGCGGGGGAAATGGCCGAAGGTGCTCCAAGGATACTCATTTACATAAACCTTCTTAGGGGAGTTCAATGCACCTGCCTGGCTCCTCCCACCACAGGACCATGAAGGAAACCTGACACTACTTTTCTAATCGACAATACAATTTTTAACAACTGCATCTAAAACGGCGGCATGTATGATGGGGTTTCAGGACACGAGGCCTTCCGCGACAGGAACCCAGGCACTAGCCGGTGGAGCGCGATCTCTGGGACACAGGACGGCCCGAGACTGTGCCTTGCCTGCTGGGAATCGCTTTCAAAGTGGCGAGTCCGATCTCGACTGTCACTACAGTCTAAGGCCGAAAGAACAGCGGCACCAGTGAACATGTCTAAGACGGAGGCTCCACGGACACACGGGGTTTTACGCGGAGAGTCACATCCCTAAACACGAGCACCGTGGGGAACTAACAGCCACCAGGTTAGGCTTTGAGCTGCAGGGCACTAGGCTGCGCGCTTTTCTAGACCCTGCTTCTGGTTCCTCCTTCAATCTGCAGAGTCCTTTCTGCTACTGTTTACATCTGGGTTGTGGTTTTAAATTCTACCCTTTGTTTCAGTTTTTAACATAACGACTTCACCACGCGCTGAGACGCTCTGGGGGCTCTAACTCTCCTCTTCGGTGGTCCCTGCTGACTCTCGCTGCCGATGGTTTCTTCACATGAGTGGTAGTCTTCTCCCTCTAGACCTGGGTCTCCTGGACATCGGAAGTAGCCTAAAATCACAAACCCTGAAGGCCTCACAGGAGAGGCTGTGGATCAGGTCTGCAGCAGGGAAATCCTAAGCTGTAACCCCCTGCTAAAACACCCATCTGACTGCCATTAGGGGGGTATGTTTCCTCGCCCACTCAACAATTCAAGGACTACAGCTCTGAGGGCCCTGTAATATTGGGGTGAAGGAGAGGGACCCGGCTCCAGCAACACTCTGACCCCAGCCAGCCTCCTTGCATCCAAGGCTCTGGCTCCAGAGTGTGCCGCTTCCCCTGGCCCACCCCACCCCCTTTGCTTGTGGCCTTTAGGAATTTCCCTAATTTTCCTAGGAGCCGGTTGTGCACTCAAAGCACATCGCTGGACCTCTGCTTCCTGGTGGGACAGAGTAGCATGCGCCCGCGGGGACTCTCCAGGACCGAGACAGGCCAAGAACACAGCACAGGCCATCCGCCAGAAGCCCGGACCACAAAACCCAAGATGCTAAAGCTCACGTCCTGCCTCCGGATTCTAAGAGAAGTGATTTGAGGGACTCCTTCCTCAACGCTCCCAAGGGTGCGACAAGACCACCAGCACCCTAGGTGCGCAGGGGAGAAATCAATCCGGCTACATCCAGTGGGAGCCTCAGGACGCTGCGGCTTCAGACCCCGGCAGGACCCCGAGGCAGGAGGCATGGACAGCTTCCTGGCCCGAGCCGCCCCCGAGCCTCCACAGGCGCTGCGCTGAGCAAGCCTTATCGCTGGAGGTCCGATCCATTCAAATGCAGGGAAAATGGTCTTCGGTGACGGAGGGTCCTTGGGAGGAAGAGGCTCGCAGTGCCTAACGGAAGGGGTCTGAAAGCTTCTGGAAGGGCTTGGTAACACTCTGTTGCGTGGTGGAAACTCGCAAAGTTATGGGCCAATGATGAATATTTTTAGCATGTATGTTATATAAGAAGGTTTGTGCTTTACGAAGATGCTTGTTCTAATTTATCCAACATTCAGATGCTACGTAGCAAAACGGAAGCCTATTTAAAAAAACGCTTAACCCATTGAGTCCACCAAGGTATTTTCTAGGTATTTGGGGGAAAATGTTTCAATTACAAGCTCATAACAGTTGTTTTTCTATATAAACATCACATTCCTTTATTATTTTTTCTCGCTTTTATATTACCATCTCACTTGATAAAACTGTCATAAAAGATACATTTTTGGAGAATTTTATTTTTATTTTATATTTAGTTTGAGAGAGAGTGCAAGTGGGAGAGAGGCAGAGAGAGGGAGGGAGAGAGAGAGTCCCAAGCGGGCTCCATGCTATCGGCACAGAGCCTAACACAGGGTTCAATTCCAGGAACTGTGAGGTCCTGACCTGAGCTGAAATCAAGAGCTGGACACGTAACCGAACGAGTCCCCCAGGTGCTCCTCCATCATTTAAAAAATTATGGTAAAAACACACAAATCATGACATTTAGCAGACACCACTGATACTTATAATGCAGAATGTTGGCAAACGGCACTTTGAGAAACACCCCTCTAAAATCTCTAAGTTCCCTTTTAAACATTCGTGACAGACTGTAACTCCCCATTTCCTACACCTCCCGAGAAATGGATCGTGGGCCCAGGGCGTTCTCGTAGGGTCTCACCCTCACCCGGCCAGTGTACTTCAGAGCAGCAGCCCCGCGACAGGGACGCAGACACAGGTTCGGGGTGAAATGACCGCCCAAGACAGCACAGACCACCAGCGGCAAGGTAAGGCTGGGGCGGAAACCCCTGCCCTGTGAGCCTTCCCACGCCACGGCCCCGCTGTGTGCAGGGGACCATGGTACGGGAGGAGGTGCAGACTGGACAGCCTAGAAGAAACGGACAAACTCCTAACACATTAAACCTCCCCAGAGCGACTCCTAGAGAAAGACAAAATCTGAACAAAGTAGTAATGAGTGAGGAGACTGAATGGGTGATCAGACAGGAAGAAGAGCTAAGGCAAAACGAACAGCAACCCCTCTCAAACTCTTCCAAAAACTGAAAAGGCAGGAACACGTCCAAAGCCATTTTACAAGGCCAACACTATCCTGATACCAAGGCCATCTGAGGACAAGAAGAGACCAGCAGAGGCCAATACCCCTGACGAGCAGAGATGAGAAACTCCTTCACAAACCACCACCAAACTGAACCCAACAGCGTGTGGAAGGACCACAGGCCACGACCGGCGATCTGGCCCCGGGATGCGAGGTGCGTGAGCACATGCAGGTCAGGAAGTGCGCCTCCGCAGTGACAAAGCGGGGGGGGGGGGAAACAAACCCTATGGTCACCTGGATAAACGCAGAAAAAGGATCCAACAAAATATATCGTTTCATGATAAAGACTCAACAAATTAGGTCGAAGGGATGTACCACGGTATAGTACAGGCCACGCAAATGACAGCTAACTTCATCCTCAGCGGTGAAAAGCTGAAGATTTTTGCTCTAAGATCAGGAACAAAAGAAGGCTCCCCACTGTTACTACCCCTGTCCAACACAGTCCTGGCGGTCCTGGCCAGAGCCAGTAGGCAGAGACATGAGAGGCGTCAGACTACAAACGAAGATGTAAAACGGTCACTACTTACAGATGGCATGCTATTTTATATAGAAAACAATAAAGATTCCACTGTTAGTTTAGGTGAATTCCTTAAAGCTGCAGGATACAAAAATCAATATTAAAAAAATCAGTGGCAGGGCACCTAGGTGACTCTGTCGGTCAAGCGTCTGGTCTGACTTGGTTTTGGCTCAGGTCACACTCTCACGATTCGTGAATTTGAGCCCCATGTCGGGCTCCATGCTGGCAGCGTGGAGCCTGCCTGGGATTCTCTCCCTCCCTCCCTCTCTCTCTCATCTCCCTCTAAGGTTTCTGTCTCCCTCAAAATAAATAAACTTAAAAAAAAATTAGTGGCATCTCTATACACTAACAATGAAGCATCTGGGAGAGAAGAAAAAAAAACAACCACTTACAATAGCATCAAAAACAATAAAATACTTAGGGATAAGTTTAACAAAGGAAGTGATAGGTCTTTATACGTGGTAAACTATAAAAACAATGATGAGAGAAATGGAAGAAACAAATAAATGGAAAAATAATTGGTGCTCATGGATTGGAACACTGTAAAAATGTCAATACTACCCAAAGCAATTTACGCATTCAAGATAAACCCTACCAAAATTCCAACGGCATTTTTCACAGAAACAGACAGAAGAATCCCAAACTCCTTTGGAATGACAAAAGACCCCAAATAACCAAAGCAACCTTGAGTAGGACACAGCTGGAGGCATCACACAGCCTGATTTCAAAATATACTACAAAGCCACAGTGATCAAAACAGTGTGGCATGGACATAAAAACAGACCTAGAGACCAATGGGACAGAACACAAAGTGCCCAGATGATCCAACTGATCTTTGACAAAGGTCCCGAGAACACCCAAAGGGGAGAGGACAGTCTCCACAGCCAACGGAGCTGGGAAAATGTGACCTCCCCAAGCACAAGGATCAACCGGACCCCTCTCATTCCATGCACAGCACCACTTCAAAATGGACGAAAGCCTTACAGACAAGATTTTAAATTGTAAAATGACTAGAAGAAGAAACTGTAAGAAAAAACTTAAAAAAAAAATTTTTTAATGTTTTCTTTTATATTTTTGAGAGACAGAGAGAGACAGCGTGAGCAGAGGAGGAGCAGAGAGAGAGAGGGAGACACAGAATCTAAAGCAAGCTCCAGGCTCTGAGCTGTCAGCACAGAGCCTGACGCGGGGCTCGAATCCACGAACTGTGAGATTATGACCTGAGCCGAAGCCAGACTCTCAACCGACTGAGCCACCCAGGTGCCCCTGAAAAAAACTTCTTGACACTGGTCCGGGCAATGATTTTTTTGGGTAAAACCAAAAGCACAGGTAACAATGCCAAAAAAAAAAAAAAAAAAAGCAAAAACAGACAAATAGGATTGCATCAAACCAAAAAGCTTCTGCACAGGTAAGAAAACAAGAGACTGAAGTTCAAGACAACATTTTGAAATGAGAAAAAATATTTGCAAATCATATATCTGATCCTGAGTTGATATGCAAGATACATAAGGAACTCAACAGCAAAACAAAAAACAAAAAACCCTGAATAACATGATTTAAAAATGTACAAAGGATCGGGGGTGGGGGGCACCTGGGTGGCTCAGTTAAGCATCCGACTTCGGCTCAGGTCATGATCTCATGGTCTGTAGTAGGTTCGAGCCCCGTGTTGGGTTCTGTGCTGACAGCTCAGAGCCTGGAGCCTGCTTCCGATTCTGTGTCTCCCTCTCTCTCTGCCCCTCCCCTGTTTGTGCTCTGCCTTTCTCTCTCTCTTTCTCTCTCTCAAAAAAAAAAAAAGTTCAGTGTTCCCATTTGCCAGTGTTATCTGTAGGGCCTGTAGCTAACCTCCCCCATCTCTAAGCTGTCGTGTCACCGTGTCAGGTGACGGATGTGTGGCAGGTGTTCTGCAAACTCTGTTTTACTCTGCAAATCATAGAGACAGCAGGAAGGTCAGACACTCTAGTGGCTCATTCAACTTTATTTGATTCCATTCAGTGTAAATAAACCAACGTTTACACAAGAACCACTGACGGCTGAGGCCTCAAACGTGAAAAACTACTCAGTCCCAGAAAAAACTGCCAACAGCCCTGGGTGCGGAGGATTACAAACCCGCCCCCCCCACCGTGGACGCCAGGACGAGGGCCCCTCCACCCCCTCACTCCCGTGCTAGGGCCCCGGCCAGCGTCTGGATGGGGCACGAGTGACAGAGACGCGGAACCCTCACGTTTCTCCTCCCAGACCCTCACCTAGAGGGAGCAGCGCGGTCCGGTTCGTGAAGACTGAGCGAGGAGGCAACAAGGAGACGGGATGGGGCGGGGGGCTGCCAAAGTCGGGTCAGAGTGACAGCATCAGACACAAACAACAAGATTTAAATACATTTCCAACAGCCATTTCTAAGGATTTTGAAGTAGGCCCTGCGCCCAACACGGGGCTCGAGCTCACAAGCCTGAGGTCACGTCTCGTGCTCTGAGCTAGAGGCCCCCGCCCCGTTGCTTCTGTCAACACCGACGCAGCAGCGGTGTCGGCGTCCCCAAGGACTTCAGACCGCAAACGCTGACCCCGCAGCCAGCAGCAAGCTAAGAGCTTTATCTACCACCGCTTGTTCTCTAAGGTTTATTTATTCATTTTGAGCGAGAGCGAGCGAGCACACGAGGCGCATGGGGGGAGGGGCAAAGAGAGAGGGGGAGAGAGGATCCCAAGCAGGCCCCCCGCTGTCAGCACAGAGCCCGACTCGGGGCTCCATGCCACCAAGCCTGAGATCATGACCTGAGCCGAAACCAAGAGTCAGATGCCCAACCAACGGAGCCACCCAGGCGCCCCTACCACCACTCATTCTTACTACAACACTACAAGGCACGTGTTATTATGCCCATTTTATAGATGAGGAAACAGAGGCTCAGAGTGGTAAAACTTGCTTAAAGTCATACTGCTGGTAGGTGACGGAGCCAGTATTCAACCCCGGGTCTGTTTAAACTCCAACCTGTGGTTTTGGCCACCTCATTCTGACGACAACCATCCAACCAGTTTGTCTTTTTTTGCTCAGAATTTTTTATTATAGAAAATTTCAAACCCACACCTTCCGGTCCACGTTGTCCCTCTATGCTTCTCCCCGCCCCCAATCCTATCTGAAGAGGATCTCATTCTAAATAGAATAAAACCCTAGGTGTCCTATCATTTCATCTATTAAATATTTCAGAGCATATTTGAGAAGAGTATCTTTAAAAAAACACATAACCGTAACAGCGCGGCGTACTCCTAACGCAGTAAACTGCCTATCAAGTGACAAGAGTGTTGACCCACGAGACACTTACAGGAACATGAAACGCAGGCCGGCTCTCAGGTACACACCTGTATGGCTGGTCGTAAAAACCTGCAGCAGCTCCTGGCCTTCCCGGTAGCCTTTTATTACCTGACCTCAGTGGGAACACAATTCCGATCTCAAAAGTACTAACCCGAACAAGGACAGAAGCTCTGAGACAATGATGAAGAAACAATGTGAAGGAAGGTGGAGTTAGTTCGTTACAGAGGATCCATTAGGGAAAATGGGGCACCTGCAGATTATTCCGAGTTATTTCAGATTATTCTAAAAGGCTGTCTTTGTTTTCAATAAACTGTTTGTAAAATTAAAACTTCATTGTATCATTATCCATCCACGTAGTCGCAAATGGCAAGATTTCGTTCTTTTTGATTGCCGAGTATGTATACACCACATCTTCTTTATCCATTCATCCATCGATGACGTTAGGGCTCTTCCCACACTTGGGCTATCGTGGATGGCGCTGCCATAAACACTGGGGTGCGTGCACCCCTTGGAAACAACACACCTGTGTCCCTTAGTGCAGTTGCTGGGTCATAGGGTAGTTCCATTTAAAAATTTTTGAGAAGCCTCCACACTGTTTGCAATTCCAGAGAGGCTGTTTCGGTTTGCATTCCCAGCAGCAGTGCAAAAAGATCCTAAAAAGTGCATTTTAAATGTGCAGTTTCAGGGCAACTGAGTCACGTGGGCGCCCATAGACCACTGAGTTATTATAAAAGACTAAAACTCAGGAAGAGTCTGCTGAAAGAAAGGCGGGGAGGAAGTGACGGGGAAAGGGATGCTAAGCTTCCCCACCTTCACACGCTCGCCGTCCTGGAAGCCCCGCCCCCATGTTAACATCACTTATCTGGACTTAGAAAGCCTGTACGTGTTCAGAGAAAATGTAACTGAAGAGTGCAGAAAAGCAGCTGCAACCTTACCACTCAGGGATATAACTCGTAATAACAGTTTGGTGTTTTCCTTTTGATCTAAGAAAATTTAAAACTCATACTTCAGATATCAAAGCTTTTAAGTGGCACTAAGCAACCAAATACCATGTTAGAGAGCGCCCGGCTGGCTCGGTTGGGAAAGCACGCAACTCTTGATCTTGGGGTGGTGGGTTTGGGCCTCACACTGGGTACAGAGGTTACTAAAGATAAACAAATAAACGTGGTCTCGTGGTTTGTGAGTTTGAGCCCCGCACTGGGCTCGCTGCTGTCAGCGTGGAGCCTGCTTCAAGTCCGTGTGTGTGTGTGTGTGTGTGTGTGTGTGTATCAGGTGTAAGCACAGCCACAACGTGTCATCTTGCTGTTTGGTGGCACCCTAACAAGATCCGGTGTGTAGAACTGAGCACTCATAAACCCACCACCCAAGTTCAGATAATTCCTACTTTTACAAACATGGCAGCCGTAGCTTTTTCTAGTAGCAAGTGCTCATTCGAGAAAACCTGGGACACAGAAGTGCATTCATTCCGCCCGTCATTCGACAAACACCTGCTGAAAGCCCACCAGGCGTCGGGCTCGGTGCGCCAACCATCAGCCAGACGAGCGAGCCTGCGGCCTCGGGGGCTTCCTGACCCTCCTGGCTGTAGAAAAGTGAAAGGAGTAAATATCCGGTTCCCCGCTCTCCAGGCTTGTTAGAGGTCTACACTACAGCTGCTTCGGACCCACAGGAAGGGAGGGCGTGAAGAAGAGGAAATAAAACACTGGTGACAAAGAGAAGTGCCTTCGTCCCTCTGTGGAACCCTCACCCCCTCCCCTCCCCCTCCCTGTGCTCTCGCACTGGTTGGGTGCCTTCCTCTTTTCCCTTTTAGAAGTACTCTTGGGGCGCCTGGGGGCTCAGTCAGTTAAGTGTCCGACTGCGGCTCAGGTCATGATCTCACAGTCGTGGGTTCGAGCCCCTTGTCGGGCTCTGTGCTGACAGCTAGGAGCCTGGAGCCTGCTTCCGATTCTGTGTGTGTCTCTCTCTCTACCCCTCCCCTGCTTGTTCTCTTGTCTCTGTCTCTCAAAAATAATGTTAAAAAAAAAAAAAAGTACTTTTACTGACATATCCATATCCATAAACATCACACAGTATCATTCAGTGTTTTAAAAACTCAGACACACTGTGTCGTACGAAAGCACGTCTGTAACTTGCATTTTCAGACGACACTGCAGCTTTGAGGACCGGCCCGTGCTGACACATTACTGCGCCCCGGGCCCCCCTCTACCTGCCTGCATTTCACCACACGCACACCACCACACAGACCGTTCTGGCCCTTCAGTGGTGCGGGAGGGATATGCACGCAGTCGGAACCATGCTCCGAACTCTGGATTTGGCCCCTTTCCCGGGCTAGCGGTGTGCGCGACCCTCTCAAAGGATGCCAGGCGGTGGCCGCTGCTCTCGGCTGCCCTGCGGTCACAAGGGAAACCACCCCCACACGGACCACTGTCCTGTCTGTCGCTCTCAGCACAGGATTCAGTACATGACACGGACATCGGCACTTCAGTACGAAACGGGCCCGGTGCAGGTGGCTCTGCCCGGATCCAGACCCTGGCGATCAGCAGGGCAGGCGCGTCACGGCGGTTTCAACTTACAGCCGGTTCATCGGGACACAGCTCGACTCTACGTCCGGGAGGATCTGTATATCCGTCCCCCATCCATGCACATTCCGGCAACTTCCAACCTGCTACCACCACAACGCCGGCACGAACGTCCCTGCGTGCGCCCTCTTCCGCGTATTTGTGCAGAGATCGAGAGCACGCACGTGGCACGTGCACCTAGGTGTGCGAATCCTGGGACGCAGAACGTGCACATGTTCGGTTTACTAGGAACTGGGTCTCTGAGCGCTTCCTCCTCCCGTCCTCACCGAGCCGCGGCGGCAGACATTCCGCTTTGCCCAGGCTGGGGGGAAGTCCACGCTGACGTTAAATCAGCTCATTTCCTGATACCTCATGAATTTGAGCATCTAAATTTCTTCACGTTTGCCTTTGAGTGAGGGGCAGAGAGGGAGGGAGGGGGGGACACAGAATCTAAAACAGGAGCCTCTTTCAGATTGTTTCCCCCCCGCCCCTCCCCCTTACGCTCTCTTTCTCTCTCTCAAAAACAAATAAACATTAAAAAATACTCATAATCCCTAGAGAAAACTACTATTTTGGTGTACTTTCTCCTTTTTTCCTGCCTTTACCAATAGCTGTTTTGCACGGACCACCTCGTGCTTCTGACTAAACATCAGAAGGTAACAAGCGCTCCGCTTTAACTTCCTCAACAACTTCCGCTGAGTCCTGGTCACGTACAGAGCAAGCAGCACGATGATGCTTCCTTATCAGCTGTGCTCATAACTGAACTTGAGTAAGTGCGGGAACACTTAACTGAGGCCAGCTCAAGGTCACCTACCCGGCCACCGCATTTTAAACAGCTCACCAGCTAGCAGCCCACAGACTGTATGGGCCCATAAATGTGCTCTATTTGGCTAAAATGGTGTTTTGTTGTTGTTGTTGTTGTTTTTAATTTCAATTAGTTGCTGGCTAATTTCACATAAAGGGTGAAATTTCTGGCTTTTCTTGGTGGCAGGGAGAGAAAAACCACAAGATCCACTAGGTCTAGGCCACATTCCAATGCAGCCAAAGCAGAGAGGCAGGAGCGGCCTGCAGGAGAAACCTGTGTCCCCTCCCGGCCAAGGCCGGCCGGCTCCCCGGGGTCTCCTGGGGCCAGCCCGCTCCCGGCACCTACCTGGCTTCTAACAGCGTCTAAGTTTGTGACCTCAGATTAAAACAAACGTCACGTCTCCACGGTAAGCCAAAGTGCCTTTCAGCAAAAGGCACCCACCAACAGTTTCTCTACAACAGAGAAAACCAAGCATAATACCGTCTCCCATTCCCTGCCTGCCTACGGTGAGCTGGGAGACGTTCCCGTAAGAAGCTTACTATTCACATTCTTGGCTCACTGTATTTAAACAGCAACTCTCAAAAGGAATGAGGTCAAAGTTACTTAAAGAAGCAAAAATCTGACAGCTAAGCATACGCGAGAGAAAAACTACAAAAAGCTGAAAGGAAATGCAAAACACAGAAACGTGGGGCCCTGACAATCAGGGCTAGCCTTGGTGACAGTCACCGAGGGCTCTCTCCCAGTGCAAGCGGGAGGTCGGGAGGAGCCCTGGTCTCGGGTTCAAATTCTGTCCCCTCCACTTACGCAACCCGAGTTCTGTTTTCCTAACTTGCAAAGCAGGGATGGTAACATCTCAAGGGCTGCTGTGAGGAGTCACTGACTAAAACCATCCAGCATCTAGCCCAGTCTTCAGCTTACAGGGGACGACGCTGCAGCAAGGAGCCGCTGCCACCACGTAAAGCGGGTTCTGCGGGACACCTCCTTTCCAAGTGAGCCCAGAACATCTGTCCCTGGACCAGCGGGGTCAACCGTCTTGTGTACACAGCAGCCTCGGATACTAGAGTCCCGAGGCACACTTAACAGGATGGGACCGGGCGGCTCAGGGCGTGCTCTCCCAGTTCGTGGGTTCGAGCCCCGCATCGGGCTCTGTGCTGACAGCTCAGAGCCTGGAACTGACTTCAGAGTCTGTGTCTCCCTCTGCCCCTGCCCCACTCGCTCTGTCGCCTCTCAAAAATAAACATTAAAAACAAACAAACAGAATGAAACCATTTAAAGCATATGCTGAAGGGAGGAGTCTCTCTAACGGAAACGGCCAGGGACGAGTGTTCAAACAACCTTCGCGCGCTGCAGCCCACCCCACTTCCCGTGCATCAACGCAGGCAGGAGAAGCATGAAAAATGAAGACGACCGGTAGGTCCATATGTTCGCAGCATCCAGGCCCAAACAAAACGGACACCCGCTGCCTCCTGGCCTCGCCAACGAACCTGAGAAGAGCGTGTGCTCAAGCCCGACAACGGGGCTTCCCTCTGCTGGTCTAAGAGGAGGAAAAGGAGGAATCCGGCGATGCAAATGGGCAATCACACAGGAAGTGCCCTTCACATCCAGCCGGACAACCATGCCCCCAAACGGAGTCCTTCCGCCACGGACGGAGCGGGAGGGTGAGAACACGTGCTTACAGTCTGAGGATAAATACGCATGTTGCTCCCAACTGCGAAGTCCCACGGACAGTATTATCTCATCTTCCTCCTGCAGCCTGCTAGGCGGTGGCCCCAGTGTCCACCCTCCTGGCCTCTGTGAGCAGCTGGGGGGTCACCTCCTCCTTCGCCTCCACATGCGCCCAGCATTCACCTTCTCCACAGCCTGCGGTCTGTCCCCTCCCCTCCCACCTCCCCACAGCGCCCTATTTCTGGCCCTAATCTTGCACGCAGACCCCTATCCTGCCTCTAGTCCTACCCCCCCCTCCCCCCGTGCCCAGAGAAACCTACCTAAAATGTAAATTCGGTCACTCCCAACCTACAAAAACCTCAGTGGCTCCCTGAATGCTAGACAGGGCCTCAAACGCCCTCGCGTGCCAGAAAGGCCGGTCTCTACTCGTTTCTGCCCTGCGCTTCACTCCTTACACACCGACACCGTGAACAACGGACCACCTCTTGCCACCTGGCTCGTGAGGCCGTCTGCTCTGACTGGACTATCTACCCCTTTCCACGTGCTTCTCCTGGCCACTTCCTTTTCCTAACATGTAAACTCTTGAGGTTCAACTCAGACGCTGCCTCTTACAGGAACCTTCCCTGGCTTACGCTTGGAGAAAAGGTTCAGGACTCTGTGCTCCCACAGTCTGTGAGCAGAACTGCTGACGCCACAGTGCTGGATCCAAACTACCTGTTTCTGGGGGCGCCTGGCCGGCTCATCCGGTAGAGCGCGCGACGACTCTTGATATCAGAATCCTGAGTTTGAGCCCCACGTCGGTCGTGCTCAGAGTTTACTTAAAACAAAACAAAACAACCCAAAACAGTAACTACGCATTTCTGTGCTGGTCTCATTTTTGCATTTCTAGTGCCGAGCACATAGCAGGCAATTAATAAATGTTGACTGAATGAACTACTACTTAGTTCAGTCTGCCACTCAGTGCTATGTTTCACAGCAATTATGCTCAGGCCTTATAACTATCCCACGAGAGAATGAGCATCCTCTGTGTTTTACAGAGGAGGGAACCGAAGATCAGAGCGGCGTGCGAACACCGATCCTCCTGAGCTTTCTCTTCCGTGCGCGCTTGAACCCCCGTCCGCCCACCCCCGCCCCGTTCGCCCTGGCATTTTATCATTCACCTCCCAGCTCTCGGCTTTAATGTCCCTTTATCACGGACCTGTTCCCTTATGCCAAAAACCAGGGCAGGTTCCTGCTTGCACAAAGTAAAACGCACGCGGCTAGCACAGCCTCCGGGCCCCTGGGGCTCATCACCTTCCCCTCTGTCTCCTGCTCTTCCCGACACTCTGCTCCCGCCACCCAGGCCTCCCCCTCGGAGTTCCCAAAGACCAACGAAAACGACGACCATCCTGTTCGGGACCTTGGCACCTCCTGTTTCCTCTGCCTGCAATTCTTTCCCCTAGACACTCAAGTGCTTGGCTCATTCCCTAAGTTTCTGCTCAAATGTCACCTCTTCGGAGAGGCCCTCCCGGACAACCCGCCTAGAGTAGCTTCCAGCTCCATTACTCTTTTCCCCGACGCTGCTTTATTTTCTTCCCGATTCATCCCAATCTCAGACTACTTGTGCATTCACGTGTTCCAGAACTTACTGTCCATGACTACTAGAGCTCCATGTGGGTGGGTAAGGGCTTGGCCCTGTGCACTGACACGGCCTGTGTTTAGGGCAGTGCCTGCCCACATGTCACAGAAACCTGATGAGTATCTGCTGAAGGAGTCAGAGAGCAGAAGGCATTCGTAGCAAAGTCACCCAGTGAGCTTACAATCACACATTTTCGTCGATGAGTATATATACATATACATAACAAATATATATACACACGTAGGTTTTAAGTCAAAACAAAATGTGGCAGGTACATATTCTTTTTTTGTGCAAAAAAAATGAAAGGCTTCTGCTTTACCCTACCTTCTCACTTAGCACCTTCTGATCTAAGCACCTTCTGATCTTAGCGCTTCGTGGAAGTCAGGGCTCCAACTGAGCTCTGTCCAGTCCGAAGTCATACTGCTCCATTATCAACAACAGCCAAATTACGGAAAGGGCCCAAATGTCCACCAACCGATCAATGGATAAAGACAGACAGACACACAACACACAGGAATACCACTCAGCCGTCAAAAACCCGAAATCTTACCATTTGCAACTACGTGGATGGAGCTAGAGAGTATATTATGTTAAGCGAAATAAGTCAGGGAAAGACAAACCGGGGGCTGACGGAGGGCGACGGCCAGGGGACGGGCTGAAAGGGTGACGGGTATTAAAGAGGGCACCTGTGACGGGCGCCAGGTGTTCTATGTAAGGAATCACTCAACTCGATGCCTGAGACCAATATTACACTAGAGGTTGGCTAACTCAAATTCGAATAAAAATTAAAAAAGAAAAGCCACAGTCACGTTGTTTCCTGCACTATATCAAACAGCTGGAATAAAGTTCTGATTCATGATTATGATTTATAATTTGTGGATAGTCATCATGAAAGTAAACACTCAACCCAAGAAACGTCCAAATTAAATAAAAGCTTTTGCCGGAGGCTTTCCGGTCGCCGCCTGGAAGCTCGTTACCAGTCATCAACGTAGTTTGCATTTGTAAACGTAAGTCCACAGCGTAAAAACTACATTCAGGCAGCCTCTGACATAAAACTCAGATTATTCTTTTCTATCTCATTAGTACAAATTAGAAAATGACTATTAAAATAACATCAGTGGTCATTTAAATATACCATGTGTTCAAAGTTAGGAGTCGGGGGCGCCTGGGGGGCTCAGTCAGTTGAGCGTCCGGCTTCGGCTCAGGTCATGATCTCACGGTTCATGGGTTCAAGACCCACGTCAGGCTCTGTGCTGACGGCTCAGAGCCGGGAGCCTGTTTCCTATTCTGTGTCTCCCTCTCTCTCTGCCCCTCCACTGCTCAAATCCTGTCTCTCTCAAAAATAAACATTAAAAAGAAATTCAAAGTTAGGAGTCAGAAAATGAACGTTTAGTGAACAAATGAATGGAAACCACCCATCACCCAGAAAAAGCAAAGTTTATTCAGTATCTTAAGTTTACGAAGTTGAGAAGTATTAAAATACTTGAGAAAAATTTCCATCCACACAGAAGAAGTCAATCCTACAGCTCAGAATATGGAAGACTGTATGTTTTCTGTGCTGGTCTGAAACTTCCACGCCTGGGTGGCACGGGGGTAGGGATCATGCCTAACACATGTGATGCCTCAATGTTTCCTGAGCATTCACGCGTCTGAGGAATAACACTTGTCTGCATCTTTTCCTTTGGCTTGTGGACCATATTTAAGAAATACAAGATCGACTATACAATAAAACACGTAATGTAATCACTACAGTCCTGTCCTTTGACACCAAACAACGTAAAGATCAAATGCCACACTGCTACGGTCTGAATGTGTGTGTTCCCCCAAAATGTGCACGCTGAAATCCTGATTCCCAAAGAGAATGGTATTAGGAGGGAGGTACTTATGTCATGAGGGCTGAGCCTTCACGAACGGGATCAGTGTTCCCGTGAGAGAGACGCCACAGACATCCCTCACCCTGCCACCGTCAGGGGCACACCGAGCACACACCAGCTGGTAACCGGGAACAGGGCCTGCACCAAAGTGAGCACCTTGATCTTGGACTCCTCAGCCTCCAGATCTGTGAGAAATAAATGTATGTTGTTTACAAGCCGCCGGGTGTGTGGGATTCTGTTACAGCAGCCTGAAAAGACTGAGACACTCACGAACACAGAGATGTAGGCACTGACTGGGCATCAAGGGGGCAAACGCGACAGAAAGAGAATCAGACACTACGCCTCCCAGGGGAAGAACACAGCACTGACTGTGAAGTGGTCCTGCCCAAAGAACCGAACCTGAACATGATCAAGTCTTCACATCCAACCAACAGTTTAAGGATGGATGAACACTGCCTGGCTCAGTCGGTAGAGTAGGAGACTCTTGGTGTCGGGGGTCACGAGTTCAAGCCCCAGGTTTTGCCTACGGAAGGGAGGGAGGGAGGGAGGGAGGGAGGGAGTGAGTGACGGAGGCACCTGGATGGCTTAGTCAGCTGAGCATCTGGCTCTGGATTTCAGCTCAGGTCATGATCCCAGGGTCACAGGCTCCAGTCCTGTGTCAGGCTCCACACTGAGCATGGAGCCTGCTTAAGATTCTCTCTCTCGCCTTCTGCACCCCTCCTCATAAACAAACAAACAATTTGAAAAAGAACAAAAAGTGTAGTATGGGACAAGAAAAGTGAATAAAAAATGAAAGGACTCATTTCTAATCAAAAAAAAAAAGAATGTCAAGAGAGAAGTAATGCGTATGGGGGGTGAGGACAGAAGTAGCCACCGGTTAATGGTTACTGAGGCTGGGTGACGGGGACATGGGAGTTCATTCCGACTGCTATTGATGTCTGTTTGAAATTCTCCATGATAAAAAGTTTTTAAATAGATCAGTGCATATCTATGATACTCAGTGACTTCTTCATGTTATTCTTGCCACACTAGGTCTATATCCTGATCAAGTCCCCTATTTCACCCAG
Source organism: Suricata suricatta (assembly GCF_006229205.1). NCBI lineage: Eukaryota > Metazoa > Chordata > Mammalia > Carnivora > Herpestidae > Suricata > Suricata suricatta. Next base: position 5,523,977 of record NC_043712.1, read on the forward strand.
GCTCAAGCAAAACAAGACAATTTCACGGGGCTGCTCTGACAGGCTCTCTTCAGGTGATTTCTGTTTCCTTGGAAGAAGTCAGAATATTTGTTTAAAGAGAAAAGAAACCGCTGCAGTATTGTTATAGAATAACTAACACACTACTTGTGAATCACGTGCATGGATGGAAAACATTTAGTGCAACAGGAAGAAATCTATCACCAGAATCACACCAATTCGGTTTGCTTCTACCACTGAGCTTAGTGTATGTTTTCATCCATCCGAACACCGTCAGTATTTACCCCCAAAGATGTCGACCACCTGGCATTTTAATTCTAGAAACATACAGAGAGCACTGAATCGGGAGCTAAGAGGCATGGTCCAGTGTGCCCAGTGCTAGCTCTGTCTCTAATTTATAATCTACCGGAACTCAGTTACGCCACTTATTCTAACACTAAGGATTCTAAACTATAAAGTGAAAGATTTCTGAAGATCTGGAGTCAGAGTCATAAGCCTGAGGACTAGGGCCTATGGATAATCATCAGCAGGCTTCGAAAGCCCCAGAAATTCCGCAAGAATGCTTTGTCTACATCTCTACTTGCACTTTTCTGGAGAGCGTCTATAGTTTTCAACAAATTCTCAAAAGGAGCCAAGACTCACCTATTTTCCCTGCACTTAAGAACCATTTTAATCAGGATGACTTTTAGTGAACAAACAGCAAAAGCTGAGAACTCAAAATATGGTGCATGGGTCTGGTCAGCCATTTTAATCTGGATTCTATCCTCTTCAGACTCTACCTTCACAAAATACAACGCTTCGTGGGTTTAAAGTCATGTGTTTCTATAAGACAAACTTCTTAGAAAACTGTACTTGTGGAAACAACGTATAAGGCTTTGGATCGGAACGATTTCCTTTTCTACTCCCCAGATTTACTAAACCGCTGAACCGCCTGGAGGCACGTTTTAGCCTCAGCTGACGGTTAGCTGTGAGTTATAAAGAACGATCCAAGAGATCATTCGAGGCCTGTCATAAGTTTCTTCCCTAGACTGACAATGACAGCGGGGGGGGGGGGGGCGGGGCCCTCTAATTAGAAACGCATTTTTAGTGCTGGTCGTGTAGTTCAAGCAAGATTTGGAATGCCTTTACGAGACAGAGAGAGAGAGACATGAAATTCCTCCTCCTGGAGACTCCCGATTTCATCAGTCCAGACAGCGCCCGGAGCCAAACCGGGAAACTGAGGCTAGAGCTTCGCGTACCTTCAAGGGGCCCAAGAGGATGGAAGAGTGCACACGGCGGACACGTGAATTGGGGATAAAAGTTGGAGAGCGGGTGGCTACCGGCCAGGAAGCCAGGGAAGTCGGCAGGGGCGGCCTCCCGAGTCCTTGGGGTTACTCCGCAGTTCAGCCCCTTCCTCTCTGTGGCTCAGCTCGAACCTTCCCGCCCCTTCCAGACGGTCCGAGGACCCCCGCCATTTCCACAGTTGCCAACAGAACCCCCCCCTCGGAGAGAGGCCGCGCCCGGGGCAAGGAAGGGCGGTGGCAGTCCTCAGGGGCTCCCCACCACCGGGGGCCAAAGTTGCCCCCAGCCCGGGAGCGCGGCCTCGGCCTCGGCCTCCGCCCCCCCTGCCCGGCCCGGCCTTACCTTGAGCGCCAGGTGGTGGACGCGGCCCAGGCCGGGCTGAGCCAGCAGCGGCAGCAGCGGCAGCAGCGGCAGCAGCCGGAGGCCCGCGACCCGCGGAGGACAGCAGGAGCCCGAGGGGCCGACGGGCGCCGGGGCGGCCATGTTTGTTCCAGCATCACCAGCCGCTTCCTCTCCCGCCCACTTCCGGGGGCAAAGGGCGGCGGCCCCCGGAAGTGCCTGGGAGAGGGGCTCGGAGGCCGGCGGCGGGGTGCTCGAGGGCCTTTCCCTGGAAGCGCGCGGCCGGGGAGGTCGCCGAGGGGCCGCGAGGGGCCACTTTGGGGCGGGTCAGTTGGTCTTTCCTGTGCCGACTTTCGGTTCAGCTGGAAGAGGTGGAGTTCCGCTCGCCCCGTTGAGAAATCTGGGGCGGTTGCCCTGGCAACAGTCCCGGACCGGAAGCCCACGCCAGCCGTCCGGGGGCCGCACCTCCGCCCCGCGGAGTTTTGAAAGCGGCCTGGGGCCTGCGGGACCGCGACGGCGGAGGGATCCGGGTTCTCTGCGGCCGGGAAGTGTTACCCTGCCGCTCAGCACCGTTGCCCCGCCGACGGTCGGACTGGGTCCGGGAGCGGCGTGGACTCGGTGGAAAATACCAAGTTCCTGGCTTGTCACGGGTCCCTTGGTTTTTTTGAGAGGCACCTCACACTAAAGTTGCAGAGGGAATGTTTGCAGTAATACGATTTATTGAGCCCTTCTCAGGTGCTTAGGCCTTTTCTGTGCTTTATCGCATTGAATCCCGGGAGCAGTGTGGTGAGGTAGGAGGTAGGTATGATCGTTATCCCCACTTCACAGGTAAGCAAACTGAGGCTCTGAGAAACTTAAGTCGTTTGTTCCAGGTGGAGCCGGGAAGCACATGGAAACTTTCAAGTACTGTGTAACACTGCCTCCTGCTATTTCACCCGGCCTCTAGAGTGTGAGTCTCACCGGTTTTCTCTGAATTCCGTGCGGAAACTTTCTTTGCTTCTAATCTGTAGGATTTATAGGGAGATCTTCAATAGAGAATTAAGTAGTTGGTTCCCTCTCTCACCATTTTTTATCAAGAGGTTATCGAGGAACGGGGAGCCTGGGTGGCTCAGTCGGTTAGCGCCCGACTTCGGCGCAGGTCGTGAGTTCAAGCCCCGAGTAGAGCTCTGTGCTGACAACTCGGGGCCTGGAGCCTGCTTCCGATTCTGAGTCTCCGTCTCTCTCTCTCTCTCTGCTCCTCCCCAACTTGCACTCTGTCTGCCTCTCTCAAAAAAATAATTAATAAACATTAAAAAATAAAAGTTATAGAGGAACATGCTTATGAAAATTGACAATAGACTAGCCACGTTTATTTAGTTTTTAGATTCGTTTGTAGCTTGCCGTACAAGTCATGCATGCAATTTGTGTGAAATCATTTAAGTAAAAGAGAAAGGAAAAACCACCAGGAACCCCACTGTGGAGTGGTTATCAGTATACTAGTGTATTTTATGACAACCCGATTTTTAAGGTTTTAACTGGAAGTAGGAACTGAAAATTAATGTGATCTGTTTTAATGGGCTGTGTTCAGTTAAAAAAAAAAATCAGGGGCGCCTGGGTGGCTCAGTCAGTTGAGCATCTGACTTCAGTTCAGGTCATGGTCTTGCAGTTGGTGAGTTCGAGCCCCGCATCAAGCTCTGTGCTGACGGCTCAGCGCCTGGAGCCTGCTTCGGATTCTGTGTCTCCCTCTGTCTCTGCCCCTCCCCTGCTCACACTCTGTCTCTCAAAAATAAACATTAAAAAATATGTATCAGTTGGTAAAATAGACTAGGAGGAGGGATGAAGGGGGTGGGAGAAAGGGAAAGTCCTAGGTTTTTTCTAGCTGTGTGCAATTTTGGTAAAATCATGAATCTGGATTCCTCCCTTGAATGAACATCCGGTACAAATTCTGTCACATTCTCTGTGAGGACGAAAGTAGGACACGAAGGTGGGGCCAGGAAGATAGAGGCGCTGCTTACCAGTTGGCGAAGCATATCTCTTTCTCCAACCTCTGATCTTCGGCCATCTGTTACAAATATGTCATCTTACATCTTTTGAACAGAATTTTTATCTTACTATCCCGTTTTACAGATAAAGAAACTGGGCACAAGAAACTATTTTGCAAATCCGCACAGGGAAATAACAATAGGTACATTTATTTACCGAGTGATTAAATTTGTCAAATTTTGCTCAGTACTTTATATATGCATTGTCTCATTTAACATCACAAAAACCTTATAAGGTATATATTTTGGTTCCTTTTTAAAAAGACAAGACTGGGTTAAATTATTTTGTTCAAAGGCCTCTCCTCATTCATAAATAACCCGGATGGAACTCTCATTCAGGACCCAACCACATGGTTCTAGCACTGCACCATACGTGGTTTTCTAATTATTATCGTTTTAATATTTCAAAAGATTAAAAAGCCCAGAGTATGAGTAACCGATGTGTTATCAAATGAAATGCCAGAAAAATGTTCAGAAAGTATTTTAAAAATCAGCAAGATCAAAGAACATAGTAAGAATATAAAATAAATGATACTTTCTTTTTGGTCTCCAGAGGAGACTTCAGAGACGGCTGAGTCTCATGTCAGTATGAAACAAGCCATTCAAGAAAAAGGTGATCTGTAATTGCAGTTTCACTTTTAAAGGCAGCCTGCCATGCGAGCATGAGCCGGGGAGGGAGGGAGAGAGAGAGGGAGACACAGAACCCAAAGCAGGCTCCAGGCTCTGAGCTAGCTGTCATCACAGAGCCCGACGCGGGGCTCGAACTTCCCAACCATGAGATCATGACCTGAACTGGTCAACGGACTGAGCCACCCAGGCACCCCTGGTTTTTATACTTTTTAATGTGAGGTACCATATTTGAGTCTGTGGTTTTCAGTTTGAACATACTAACAGTCTTCTAAAAACGGAATGATCAGGGAGAGCCTTAATTTCATTCAATGATATAATAGTCGTGAAACATGCAAACGGTTTATAAAAAGAAAGCTTTTGGGTTTTTTTAGTTTCTGAGGAACAATTTTATAAGGGCTTAAAGCTAGGTTCTTACTCCTTGCCTCTTTCACCTCGGGAATTCTTTTTTTTTTTTTAATGTTTTATTTATTTTTGAGACAGAAAGAGACAGAGCATGAGCAGGGAGGGGCAGAGAGAGAGGGAGACACAGAGTCTGAAGACAGGCTCCAGGCTCTGAGCTAGCTGTCAGCACAGAGCCCGACGCGGGGCTTGAACCCATGAATGTGAGATCGTGACCAGAGCTGAAGTCGGAGGCTTAACCGACTGAGCCACCCAGATGCCCCCCCCCCC
>NC_043712.1:5529013-5532292 GCF_006229205.1 Suricata suricatta
GGGATCGTCTCGGAAAATGAGACCCCGACACGCCTTAAATCCTGTGGTTTGGAGGAAAACGTCAACATCACTTCTCAGCGTGGTGGCACGGTGTGTACCTTGCTCTGTCCTAGGACAGCTGGTTTTTCCTGATTTCGTGCACATTTTCATAGGCCTTCGGGGGAATTCCAGAGTCAGGTGCAAAAATTGGTTGCAGTTTTAAGATTCTACTCACCAGGGAGCTGAGACTTTCATTCCACTCCAGCTTCTTCCACTTGACTGCTTTCTTGGGTCCTTAGTGAGAAGTTTGGATGCTAAACAAATGGAGAATTTTAAACTAGGAAACTGATGGAAGCTATTTTAACGGAAAAAAACAGTAATCCCAAGAAGTTCATCATGAGTAGAACCTCGGCAGCAGACAACCAATCAGTTGTAGTTCAGGCAGGCCTCTGGTGCCCCAGACGGGCTTCAAGCAGTGCTTTAATGCATTACGTAAAATGCATTTGATGTAATAAGTAAAAATCCTCCAGAAAACAAGAGGAAAGGAAGGGACTGGTAGTCGTGCCCTGATGTGCTAAAGGATTTTCCACATATTCTTTAACCTTCAAAGTACTACTACGAATCTTCGTGACTTTGAAGTGAGTAGCATTATGTCCATATTCTAGAGTAGGAAACTGAGGTTGAGAGAAGGAAAATACAACCATAGCTCACCAGCCGTCCGTGCAGAGCGATCCCGATCTGGCTAACCCCGAGGCCTGTGGGCAGCGCCCTCATTCAGCCTCATAACAGCCTGTGGGGTCCCTGTTTGACCAATGAGGGAACTGAAGCCAGTTTAAGTGAACTTGGGAAGGACACACACACACACACATGCACAACACACGTCTATTAAGTCCTGGAACACTAAAATCCCAACTTAACAGTTACAAAGCCTGTGTCCTGTAAAATGGGTATCATAGAGATATCCACACATCAAAGGCCCCAAATGAGATGTTTATTATTTGCTAGAAGCATTAGAATTGTCCAGAAGCCCTAAGGGAATTGTTGGCCTCCGACTACCTATCAACCTGCACAGGATCTCTAATCATGTCCACATGAATAGAGTGTCAGGTGGAAACTTCCAGTCATCTGCCAGGACCCTAACTTTGTAAATCAGTGCTCTTCAGGGAGGTGAAGCGATGTGCTTAGCCCAGATTGGCCATCTGTAATTTAAGCATTTACATAGAGAGGGTCTAGAATAACCTCCCGAGAAAACGGGTGCCCAAGTCAGGTCACCCTGATGTGTCAATAGTGAGAATTCTTTGTCTTAAAATCATTCTCTTACTGTAAGAGAAGCTGGAATGGATTTAGTTCTTCCCAGAGAATACTTCACTGTATTTCTCTTTTTTCCTCCTGCTGGCTTCTCTTTACCCTGAACTGTGTTTGTTCCCCTTGCTTTGAGACCAGGAGTGCCTTTTCCTTTATTTTTGTTTTTTGAAGATTCTGACATTTTCAAAAACTTTTCCAGGTACTGCTCAAACTTGACGAACTTAAAGATATTTTCCAGTGTGGTCTAATTAACCTGGTTCTGTACAGTTCTGTTACTGCGGCTTCTAGTGGGTTCCTATAACTATTTCCTGCTTACTCATCTTAAAAGGTTTCACCGTCATGTGGTCTTTTTTCTTCTGTCCCTTCCTCTTCTTTCCTTTCTAGAGCAGCCGGTTGTGTTTTTTTTCCTCCTGATTAGCATATTTTCACAAATGGCCAGTCTGCTTTTGAGAAGTCTCCAAGAACTCAGTCGAGATTAGATCATTGAATTTGACTGGAAAAATATTCAAGCCTTGGCAGGAAGGAAAAATGAGCTGATTACTGAGCAAGGGTCTTGTTAGCGAACCTGTATTTCCTTTACCATTTCCAAGTAGCAAACTACATTTTGCAGCATTGTTTGAAATTCTAAGCCCTCCTGGCTCTTAATCTGCCTTGGGAGTAAGAGACTGACCCTCCTGACTGTGGCGTATCTAGCAGGTTCTGGAGTCAACGGTTCTCAGACCCGGTAACTGTGAGAGAAAAATGTTTAAATTCACACACTAAAAACGAAGGGGTAGTGGGGAACCTGGAACTGGAAAAAAAAAAAAAAAAGACCAAAACAGCTTAGTTTCAACTGTACCTCTGTCCAACAATGGAAGCGGACTCTCATAGGTTCTGCAAGGGGGTTTCAGCCCCACCCTGCCACGGAGGAGAATGATAAACTTGTTGAGGCTGGTGGGGGAGGGGGGAGTGGTAGGTAGTGGAGAGGTGCATTATTGTGCAATATTTCTAAAATGGGGCCCCTTTTATTCACAGTTACTCAGAAGTCCGTAATACTAGATAAGAGAAAAGTTGGGGAGGAAAGGACCTAGTGATTCAGAGCAAAGAGTTGGAACTCCAAAATTCAACATAGCTTGTTGGAAATGTTTGTGTAGACCTTTGGAACACAAAAGGGGGGTAGCTACTTAAACATCAGCTCTGGGGGCACCTGGCTGGCTCAGTCTTTGCGACTTCATCTGGGGTTGTGAGTTCCAGCCCCACCCACCTTGGGTGTAGAGATTACTTAAAAGTCTTAAAAGAAAAAAGCCAGCTCTCAGTTTACCAACGTGGGCGGGTAACGGGTGCTCATCTCCTGTCCCTCGCCAGCACTGGGTGACTTCCACGTGGAAGTCGGAGACACTGTCCCGAGGCCACCCAGCTAGTGTGTGCAGGAGGCTGGGTTGACACGTTCTCTGCAGACCCAACGCCTTTGCCGTTCCCCACTAAACCGCAACTTTATTTCACTTCGGAGCGTTTCTTGGCCAAGCAACTTGGGAACCACTGGATTCAGAGATTAGAAATCACTGGTTGTATGCCCTTGGATTCTTTCCCCAGCTCCTCGGAGCTGCTTGGTCGCCCTTGGCCTCGCCGGCCCCCTCTGCATCCTGCACAGACATCGCCGTACCAGGCCCCGCTCCCACCGCGCAAGGCTGCAGGGCAGCGGGCAAAGAGCATCCCCAGAGAATTCTGGTCGGCGCGAATGGCTGCCAGGGAAAAGTGCTGTCCTTCCGTGCGCACTAGCGCCCGGCGCGGCGGGGCAACGCCAGGCCTCGGCAGAGCACCGGTAACAACAGGCCGGCTACGTTCAAAGGCGAGAGGTTGTTCCAAGAGCACGAAATGTGGTCGCTAATGAGAAATAAAAGAAATCGGCCGGGCGACTTCTCTGGGTTCCCGGACCCGCAGGCCCTCCGCGTCCTTCCGGACCCCCTCGGCGGCGGAGGCCCGGCCGAGGGCGCCGGGCGGGAAGGTGGGCTGGGG
>NC_043712.1:5532392-5632444 GCF_006229205.1 Suricata suricatta
TCCCCCTCCCCTAGCGCTCCCGGTGTGGGGCGGGCGGGCGCTGCGGCGGCCGGGGCGGCTGCTTCCTCGGGCCATTTTGCTGAGGAGCTACGGGGAGGAGGAGCTGCCGAGGAGACCCGCGGCGAGGAGCGGCGAGCCGGGGGAGGCGGCGGCCGCGCGCGCACCGGGCTTTCCTCGATCGCGGGGATCTCGAGGGGCGAAGGGATCGCCGGGGAGGGGGACCGAAGAGCCGCGCCCGCCGCGCGGCGCGCCCCTTCCCGCCCCCTGCACCATGAGCTGGGGCACCGAGCTCTGGGTGAGTGAGAGACCGGGCCCGCCGGGCCGGGGGGTGGGGAGGGGGCAGGGAGGGGAAGGTGCCTGGCGCGCCTGGGCAGGGGGCGCGGGCCGAGCTGCTCCGGGGAAGGCGACGGCGAGCTGGTCCGGGTCCCCGCGGCCTGGGGAGCAGACGGCGGGGCTCGGCGCTCGTCGTCGGCCTTGGCCCGAGCAGGAGGTGCGAGCCAGATTCGCCCTTCCCCGGGTGAGGGGAGCGGGTGTGAGTTCTCGGCCTCCTGAGGAGGGGGCACGGATCCGGGGCCCCTCGGCGGCTTGAGCAGGGGCCGCACATCTGAGTCCCCCCGGCGGCCGGAGCAGAGGTGCGGATCTGGGTGCCCCCAGCGGCCCGGGCGGAGAGCACGAACCTGTGCTGCCCGCCCCCCCCGCGCCCGGGTGCTTGGGAACGGGGTGCGGATCCGGCTGCCCCCCCCCCCGGCGGTCTGGGCAGGGGGCGGGGGCCGGCCTCCCCGTCCTCGGCGCCCCGAGGCCAGCGTGCTGTGGGGAGAGCAGCCTTAATCCCTCGCGGCGAGTAACCGATGCGCGGCCGACCGCTTTCGAGGGGGGCGTGGAGGCCCTCGGATTCTCGGGGCTGCGTTCTTCCCCGGGCGCCGCGGCCGCCGGTCCCCAGCGCCGGTTCCCCCAGTGGCGGTGCGGGCAGATCGGGCGCTCCTCTGGGGGGCGGGGCGGCCTTGGCCTGGCCGGGCCCCAGGTCTTGGGTTTGGGGTACGGGGGCGACAAGTGGCGTGTCTTCCCTCTCTAGAGGCGAGGACTTTTGAGCTGTGGCGGCGCGGGCCGCACTTGGAGTTCTCGAGGAGCAGCTCGGGGTTCGGGGCTCGCCGTGGGGACTGCGGCGTGTGGCCCGGAGGGGAGCGGAGCCGGGGGGGGGGGGATGCCGTGGACCACCTCCAGGAAGAGGCATTCGGGGGGCAAACCACTCTTGAACGGCTCAGAGGAAACCGTTTAAACCGGGGAAGGTTGGCGGCGAGGGGCGCCCCCCGAGGTCCCCAGGCCGGGGCTGCGGATGGGTAAACCGGCGGCGAGGGGGTCTGGAAGCCGCGTCCCCGGAGCCGGGCTGGATGTGCCGGGGCGGCGCGCTGGCCGTGGCCGGTGGGGTCCAGCTGGCCCCCGCCTTCCTCTGGACTCCTGGGGAGATCCCCGGGCAGGGGGCGGGCAGTGCGGGGCCCGGGGTGGGGGGCGGCGATGGGGGGAGAGGGGATGAAACCTCGCCCGTCGCTCCGAACTGTTCTCCAAAGGAGGCATTTCCCGAGATGAACCTACTCCAAAGTGCCTCCTCGCCGAATTCCATTTGCCAAGGGTGTGGAGGCGCAAATGTGGGGTGGCGGCCGCTCTCGCGGCCCAGGCCAAGGAAGCGCACGTCAAAATAAAACAAGGTTAGAGCAGCTATAGAAACGGAGCGCATCCTCCCTGAATTTTTTTTTTGTCTTTAATTGTTTTTACATAACCATTTCTTGGGCTCAGAAGCAGCTACTGTGACTGATAGCAAAATCCTGAACGCAATAGCCCCCTTAAATTAGAGTGATTCATTTTATAAACATCCTCTGTCTCAACCGACTCAAAATTTCGGTCGATGTTTACAAACGCTCATTTTAAAAATAAAATAACTGGTGGTTTTAGATGTTCGCCCAGACCTACCGAGGCAAAATCTATCACGTTAAGTGCAGCGTTGGTTTCTTTTCTCTCCCACTACTTTCCTGCTCCTTTGGGCTCTTTTTAAGATTATCTGGGGCGGGGACGAGGGACAAATGAGAAGTAAATTTTATCAAGGTAATAGAAATCATTTAGTTTTCGGTGAAATAGGCTGGGTTAAAGGGACTGAATACGGTGTGGCCATTTCAGTGATGTTGGTGCATGTCGTACGTAAAAGGTGACCAGGAAAGAGGCAGTAGCTCGGGAAGAAAATGGTAGCTTAGCTCCAATCACCTGCATTGTTCTGCACACTTCTTTTGGGGGGGGAGGGGGGAGAATTTTGTTGAAAATAAATAGGAACTGGCATATGTATGATACGAAGTCTTGATTTGCCTCAAAGTAAATTGGAGTGGTAGTGGGCAGAGGTGCTGATGCGAGCTCATGATAGAATTCTTTCTACTGTAGATGCTTGGAGTTTTCTATCATAAAAGTACTTGGAAAAGATTTTTAAGGGGGGGGTGTGTATACAACGTGAATTTATTTATTTATTTTTTTGGCTCAGTAAATTTACAAGAATACATCAGTTAGCGTTTTCCATGTGCACCTATATGTCGGTGAAAAGTTACCCCCCCCAAAAAAACCGTTCCACTGGGGGGGGGGGACTTTGTCCTTGAGTGACTTAGAGATTAATAGGGGGAAAAGAATAAACACACTATTTGCACTAAGAAGCGAAGTGAATTATTGGCATTTTAAGGTGAAATACCCAGGACTACAAGGGCGATTAAATGTCTCTTTTCAGTTGCTTTCTTAGTACGTGAGATTTTTAAAACCTTTGGACTACTGAAGGATTCTGAAAACGCACCCTCCAGTCCTTCAGGGGCGAGGAGGTGCTGGGCAGCGCCGGGCAGCGCTGAGGGTTTCCCTTGAATGGTGGCTTGGACTCGTGCACGAGGGTAATAAGCTAATGACCGGGTGCAGAAGCCTAAGTTGCCACAATCATGTTTCTAGGTGGGGGAGACAGCGCTCTGGTTTGGGCGGCCGTGAGTTATTTGTAACACGGGGTTGCAGCTTTCACAGACCTTCACAAATACTGCCAGGTTTCTCAAACATTTTAGGACTTGAGTCAAGATCCCACGGGATCTTAAAACCCCCAGATTTCTAATGGGCCCCTTCCGTCTCCAGGCGCGTCTTCCTTTTAGGTGGAGTGAAACTTTTCTCTCTCTTCTTCCTCTTTTTTTTAAACATCTCTATAGGAATGAACTTTCCTATTCCAGGAAACTTTGAGAAATCGTGAAATGTTCAGGAAGTGATTGTACCGCTATAAAAATGAACCCAAACCCGTAATTTGTAATAACTTTATTGGATTCATTTGTATTTAAATTGGGGCTATTTTTGTATCAGAAGGTCATAACAAGGTATAAATGGCTGTTTTAAAGTGGTTAGGATATAATTACGTCGTTTCTGTACAACTTTTCATACTAGCCCCTTTTATTTTTATTATTTAAAAATTTTTATGTTTTTAAAAATTTTTTTAATGTTTTATTTATTTTTGATACAGAGCGAGACAGCATGAGCAGGGGAGGGGCAGAGAGAGAAGGAGACACAGAACCGGAAGCAGCTCCAGGCTCTGAGCTAGCTGTCAGCACAGAGCCCAATGCGGGGCTCGAACCCACGAATGTGAGACCTGACCTGAGCCGAAGTTGGAGGCTTAACCGACTGAGCCACCCAGGCGCCCCCCCAATTTTTTTTTTTTTTTTTTAAGTAAACTCCACAACACAAATGGGTCTTGAATTCAGGATCCTGAGATCAAGAGTTAGGTGCTCTACTGACTGAGCCAGTTAGGCGAGTGCCCCCCCCATTCCCTTTTAATGCAATTTTTTTTTTTTTTTTTTTTTTTTTTTTTGAGAGAGAGCCCGGGAGGGGCAGAGGGGGTTAGAGAGAATCTTAAGTAGGCTTCACATTCAGCACAGATTCTGACACAGAGCTGGATCCTACTCTGGGATCACAACCGGAGCCAACATTAAGAGTCAGACGCACCATAGACTGAGGCACTCAGATGCCCCTCCCTTCAAATCAGTTTTTAATGTTTTTATTGAACAGCCACTGTGTGCAAGATACTGATCTAACTCATATATGCTGAAGGATACCTACTTCTTTCAGTGACAGCATTACTGGCAGGTTTTAACTCTAGTCTGCCAGGTCAGAGTCTACGGAGAGATTTATGTTCCTGAGGTTAATCAGAATGCGTTTACTCAAGACTTTGTTACAAATGGGAATGTTAAAGGGTAAATAGATCGCCTGTATTTGTTGACATTGTGACTGGTCATTGGAGAAATGGCGGAGCAAGAATTTCTTACATTTGAATGCTTTGGGTGGTTTTTTTTTTTTTTTATTGTTATTCAGTGGAGGGAAGTGACAAGTTACTGAAGTATCACTTCAGATTTTTATTTGCTTGCTCCTTAATGCGAAGTATAAATACACCCACTGGAAGTTTTAGCTGTCTTCATAATGACTCTACTCTGTGCCGCGAACAAATGACTAAGTGACAGAACCTGCTTTTGTTATCTCTCAGTGTCCTTTCTGCCATCTTCATTTCTTTCCTTCATTTCTTTGCTCATAAGAAATGGACCAGCCCAAAATGCCAAAAGCAAGAAAACAAGCAGGCAGACCGAAATAATACATACTGGTTAGCAGTGTAATCCCCTCTGTGGATTGTATGTAATATTTTTTTTTTGCATTTATATATTTTTGAGAGAGACAGAGCATAAGTGGGGGAGGGACAGAGAGAGAGGGAGACACAGAATCGGAAGCAGGCTCCAGGCTCCGAGCTGTCAGCACAGAGCCCGATGCGGGGCTCGAACCCACGAACCGTGAGATCATGACCCGAGCCGAAGTCCCATGCTTAAGTGACTGAGCCCCCCAGGGGCCCAGATTGTATGTAATTTTTTAACCTAAGTTTCCAAGACTTTCCCAGGGATGTGATAGGGGGTATATGGTGACCCCGACCCTGGGGGTGGGCTTTTTAGAGGCAGCCGGGAAGAGTTATCTACCAAATGTACTGAGAACAATGGCCGACTCACAGTAGGAGTTAGTAAATATTTACTGGCTACATGAATGAATCCTTTTTCCCCCCTTTTAACATTTGCTTTTTTTTAAGTAATGGAAGGGTACTTTTCACACCTTTCTGCCCTCTGGCCGTTGTAAACATGGTTGATCATTCTAGGCGTCTTTTTTTATTTATTTGTTTGTTTGTTTATTTACTTTCTTATTTAATAGACTTCAGTTTTTAGAGCCGTTTCACCAGACACCGAATTGAGTGGAAAGGACAGAGATTTCCCATAGATCCCCCGTGCACAAATACACAGGCTAACCTCTTTTTATTTTTTAATGTAATTAATTAATTAATTAATTAATTAATTTAGGGAGAGAAAGACAGGGCATAAGCTGGGAAGGACAGAAAGGGAGGAAAACACAGACTCCGAAACCGGCTCCAGGTTCTGAGCTAGCTGTCAGCACAGAGCCCGGCGTGGGGCTCGAACTCGCCAACCGCAAGATCGTGACCTGAGCTGAGGTCAGATGCTTGACCGCCTGAGCCACCCAAGCACCCCTCCCCCCTTTTTTAATTCTAAAGTAAGGCTTGACGGTCTCTGTCTTCTCTGTTGTTCATGCTGTTTATACCTGCTCTGCATGTGTGTTGTTGTTAGAAGAACACTTTCCAGGGTGTTAACATTGTAAACTAAGGCAAAACCGATTCCTTCTTCATCTTGAAGTAATTGACTTGGTGAGTTCCAGGTTTGGGGGAATGACCACCTCTCCTCACTGCAGAATGCTGAATGCGGCGCCCTTTGACCATGCCGCACAGATCTTCTCTTTATTCTTAATGATTCAGAGACTGCCATTTGGGATAAAACACAGCCAGACCAACAGGGGAGGCCTTCATTACTCAAATCTGTGGGGAGTGGAGTAGAACTGACTAAATGGAGTTTAATTCTGTCATCCCTGCCTTGCCCAGGGCCGCCTGGGTAGCTTGGTCTGTTAAGCATCTGACTTCCGCTCAGGTCATGATCTCACGGTTTGGGAGTTTGAACCCCCCGTCAGACTCTGCTGACCGCTCAGAGCCTGGAGCCTGCTTCAGATCCTCTCTCTCTCTCTCTCTCTCTCTCTCTCTCTCTCTCTCTCTCTCTCTCTCTCTCTCTGTCTCTCCTTCACTTGTGCTCCATCTCTCTCTCAAAAATAAATAAATATTAAAAACAAATAGGCTTTGCCCACCTCTCCTGGTGAGTAGATATTGAACAAAACCCAGGAGGTCTGGCAAGTCTAAATTCTCTCATCAGCTTGGTGCCTCCAACGTTACACACCAGACATAATCCTGAAAACTCACATAAGCTGCGTTTTGGGCAACGCTGTATTTCAGGCACTAATAGAGGTTTGTAAAGGTCTGCGCTTACTTATTTGACTACATTGAACTCCCACTTCGCATCGGTGCGCCGTGGAAAATGCTCTTTTCACATCTATTCACGTATCACCCGCTTCTTAGCTAAAGCTAATATTGTGTTTCCTGCAAGTATTACTCATACTTGTTTCATCAACACCGCCCACATTTAAAAACAAGGCTTTATTTTGACACTTAAAAATTGCAAGCCACCAAGAATCCGCGAATGCCCTAGGAAATGAATCTAATTAGATTTTAGAATGTGGGTGTGAAATCTTCTGGAATTAGTGTTTGCAATGAGCTGTTTGTTTCCTTTTTTAGTAACATATACTAGTTTCAGCCTAGTGATGCGTCTCGTTAAAAAATGTTAAAATCGGGGCACCTGTCCGGCTCAGTCATTAGAGCGGGCAACTCTTGCTCTCGGGGTCATGAGTTCGAGGCCCACACTGGGTGTAGAGATTACTTAAAAATAAAATCTTTAGGGGCGCTTGGGTGGCTCAGTCGGTTAAGGCTCCAACTTCGGCTCAGGTCAGATCCCATGTTCCTGGGTTCGGGCCCCGCGTCGGGCTCTGTGCTGACAGCTGGCTGGGAGCCTGGAGCCTGCTTCAGATTCTGTGTCTCCTTCTCTCTGTGCTTCTCCCCCTCTCATGCTCTGTATCAAAAATAAATAAAATATTAAAAATAAAATAAAATCTTGAGGGGCACCTGGCTGGCTCAGTTGGTTGAGCATCTGACTCTTGATTTTGGCTCAGGTCATGATCCCGGTTTGTAGGATTGAGCCCCCGTGGGGTTCCGTGCTGAGGGTGGAGATGCTCTTGAGGTTCTCTCTCTCTTCCTCTGTCCCTCTCCTGGTTTGTGTTGTTTCTTTCTAAATAAATAAATACATCTTTAAAAAATGTTAAACTCATAAAAGGTCATACGTTATACTATGAGAGTTAATTGAGAATATATGAGGTTTTTTATTTTATTTAAAAAATTTTTTTAATGTTTTATTTTATTTTTGAGAGAGAGAGCATGAGCAGGGACGGGGCAGTGAGAGAGGGAGACACAGGATCTGAAGCAGGCTCCAGGCTTTGAGCTGTCAGCACAGAGCCTGACGCGGGGCTCAAACCCACGAACCGTGAGATCCTGACCCGAGCCAGAGTCGGACGCTTAACTGACTGAGCCCCCCAGGCGCCCCAAAAATATTCAAGCTTTTAATGTGTCTTCATCTTGGTCTTCCAGTTGGACCACCTTTTAACTAGTAAATTTCATCCAGTTTGTAAATTCTGTTAAGTTTACGGAAAGCTCAAACGACTTCCGTTGTTCCGTACTAGAAATAGATTCAAACCAGTTATGATACCTCTTCGCCTTTAGTCTATAATATCACAATAGCTACGTTGTGTGTTTTTAAAAATGTAGACAGTGCCAGTCTCATAATGAGAATGAAATTTTAAAGAATTAACTCTTAGACTAAATCTGTGGTTTTAGTGTATACATTTTAGCAGCTACATCTGTGGTTTTAGTGTATACATTTTAGCAGTTACCGTTTCTATCAGTGTTTCTCTACTCTGTGGTTTACATAAGTGGAAACGGTTTATAAATTGTAGAAACTCTGTAGTTTTTGTAGTATTTTCACCGGCACCATTTTCACCTGTTATCCTACACGCTGTTGACTAGTTATCACCAACATTGCTGATTGCAGAGAGTGAATCCTGCCCCGTGTCCTGGACCGAGTTTTTTCCATCCATCATCTCATTTAATCTTCCCAAGAATCCAGCGAGGTGCATGCCATTCACGCCAGCATCTGCAAGGAAGAGGTTGAGAAGGAGTTGGGTGTGCAGAGATTTATTGGGAAGTAACACCGTGAAGAGAAGAGGGAAGACGTGGGATTGTGACGAGGGGCCCCTGGACCCAGACGCAGCCTGACAAAAGTCTCTACCAGGCTGATGAGGAGCTCCAGGGCCCAGATTGCTCATTCAGGGACCGTCACATTGGACGGAAAGGGCTAGGCCCTCGTGCTGCCTCGCACATTCATTAGCCAAGGGCTGCCCCCAGAACATTGGCTGCCATCTTGGTCAGTCTTTGGTTGGTGGTTGCCACAAGAAGACCATGACCTTGGCTCACAAGCTTAAAGGAGGCCGTCTGCTAACTACGCTCCGTGCAACTGGGCAGCGAATCCTTTCTGGAAGCCAGATCTGAGTGGCACATCCCTGCTCCGGCCATGGCCACACCATTAGCGTCCCCTTTTGTAAGAGAGGAGCGGAAGCTCAGAAGGATAAAGTCACTTGCCCAGTTCAGAGTAGAAAGTCGAGGTACAATCCCATACCTGTGGGACACAGGAGCCCTCTTTCTCAGCCTTTAAAATTGTGTTAAGGGCCACCTGGCTGGCTCAGTTGGTAGGACGTGCGAATCCCGGGCTCAGGTTCGTTAGTCGAGCCCCACACTGGCATAGAGATGACTTCATAAAAAATTAAAAATAGGGGCGTCTGCGGGGCTCTGTCAGTTAAGCATCCGACTTCGGCTCAGGCCATGATCTCCCGGTCTGTGAGTTCGAGCCCCACGTCGGGCTCTGCATTGACAGCTCAGAGCCTGGAGCTGGAGCCTGCTGCGGATTCTGTGTCTCCCTCTCTCCCTGCTCCTCCCCTGCTTGCACTGGCTCTCTCTCTTAAAAATAAAGAAAAAAATTAATAAAAATAAAAAATGTTAAGTTACTGTCTTCGAAAATGTTGTTGTTTGAACTTTTTATGAGGGACATTTTCAAACATACAGTGGGTAGTTTTGTGAACCCGTGTGTCCCTGTCCCCCAGCTTGAAGGTAGTCAGGAATGTTGGCATTCTTGCCCCACGGGGTGTAAGACCGTTCGGTTCCCTCCCTTTTCCAAGGAACCAGGCAGAGAACCTAAACTCTCGCGCCCATCTTTTAAATTATGAAAACAGAAGAGAACCCAATTGTTAAGTGCCCTGGACACCTTTATTCGAGGATTATTGTTTCTAAGGTTCTTTTTAAGTTTATTTATATTGAAAGAGAGTGTGAGGAGGGGAGGAGCAAAGAGAGAGACAGAGACTCCCAAGTGGGGCTCGATCTCACAAACCGCAAAACCATGACCTGAGCCTAGGTCAAGAGGCTGACGCCTAACCCACCGAGCTACCCAGGCGCCCCTATTAAAGGATTTAAATATATCCTTTCATAACCTACCAAGGACCCTGCAAGCGTCACAGTTTTCTCCATTTTATAAATGATTCCCAGAGAGGTAAAGCGACTTCGCCAGACTCACCAGTGAACCTTGGAGTTTGTGTGTTTCAGGTTTGGGGTTTTTTGGTTGGTTTTTTTTTTTTTTTTTTTTTTTTTTGGTTTTCGGGGTTTTTTTTCCGACACTAGACAAATGTAGTTTTAAAACTGCATTTTCTGTGTTAGTAGCTTGCAATCCCTGTTCAATCCACCGCTCACTGAGATTTCCCCATCACTGATGTATGTTTTGCTTTCGGAAATCTTTGCTGTTACTCCTACTGAGAAGCATGGAGAGCCAGTGACTCATGGAGCTGAGCTGCAGCCCCAGCAGAACGGGGGTGAGGGAACCTCGTACACCAGGCGGTGTCTCGTGTGTCTGGTGATTCCCTCATTCTTTCAAATCCAAAGTTATATTTTTCTTTTTTAATATGAAGAAATTAATTTGTGAAGGTGTTAATATTTTTTTGTAATTTTTTAATTTATTTTTGAGAGAGAGAGAGAGACAGAGCACAGGCAGGGGAAAGAAAGAGAGAGGAAGACACAGAATCCCCAGCAGGCTCCAGGCTCCAGGCTCCGAGCTGTCAATGCAGAGCCCGACGTGGGACTCGAACTCACAGACCGGGAGATCATGACCTGAGCCGAAGTCGGACGTTTAACTGACTGAGCCCCCCAGGCGCCCCTATGAACGTGTTAATATTAAGAATAACTGATTTCCTGTCTGACAAAAGTATGTCTTGTTGAAAAGTATTTGGGTTATTGTTGTTGAAAAGTATTTTTGATCAAATTCAGAAAGAATGAAGAGGTTACAGATATTGACCTATAACTCCAAACTACGTGTGGGAGTTTCGGGCTGTCACATGGAGAGCCTTCCAAGTTTTGGTTCTTGGGGACTAAGAAACTAAACTTTCCCCCTCCTATCCAACAGCAAAAGGAAATGTGGCACCTTAAAAAAAAGTTTTCAATGTTTTTATTTGTTTAAAAATATTTTTAATGTTTTATTATTTTTGAGAGAGAGAGAGGGAGGGAGACACAGAATCGGAAGCAGGCTCCAGGCTCCGAGCTGTCAGCACAGAGCCCAATGTGGGGTTCGAACCCACGAGCAGTGAGATCATGACCTGAGCCAGAGTCGGACGCTTAACCTACAGAGGCACCCAGGCACCCCGAAAACGTGGCACCTTTAAAGGGAACCATTCCCTTTACACTTCTGTTTGCACAGCCTGAATCGAGAGCAGGTTCCTGAAATGCATTAAAATGCCCGCCAGGTTCTTGGGAGAACGGATGTGGGCGTTCCCACGTGAGAGAGAACGCACAGCGGGCCCAGCGCGGGCTCCCCGGATTGCCTAACCCGCTCTCAGTAGTGTTGGGCAAGCCCTTCTTTGGTTTCCCCACCCAGAAAGTGGTATGATGATGCTTTCTTCCTCTTCACGAGAAAGCAGACAGCTGAGGGCTTGTTTGTAAAGTGCTTTGAGATGAGAGGTGATGGGTAAATACAAATTAGTACAGTAACGGGACGGAAAAACGCCCGGTGTTCATCGGAAACCAGCTGCTCAGTTATCCTGCTGCAAGCAAGACTCACAAAAAATGAGCGACTCACGGTCCTTGCCTTCTGGTTTTCACAGTGAGGTCTTTGTCCTCTGATTGAAAATTCTCTTTACCTGATCACAATAAAATAAAATAATAGTAGGAAAATGCCTGGAAACCATTGCTTTGGAAAGGAAGTCTGGATTTTAGGAAACCAAATGTGTTTATCACTTAAAAATTTTTTTAATATAAAATGCACTCCATACCACGAATTTTTAGCAATATACATGGGTCCGCTTAAGATATAGTTTTATTTTTATTTATTTAAAAAATTTTTTTAACATTTATTCATTTTTGAGACAGACAGAGCATGAGCAGGGGAGGGGCAGAGTGAGAGAGGGAAACACAGAATTGGAAGCATGCTCCAGGCTCCGAGCTGTCAGCCCAGAGACCGACGTGGGGCTGGAACCCACAAACTGTGAGATCATGACCTGAGCCGATGTCAGATGCTTAACTGACTGAGCCACCCAGGTGCCCCTACCTAAGATATAATTTTAATCTTACCTGTCCAGACGAAATAGTTCTCTTTGGCTGCTATTACCACATCGTTTTTAAAGTTATTCTGTCACGTTAGGAGAAAAAAATATTGTGACTATGTATGTTAACTACACTGTGGTGATCATTTCACAATATATACAAATAGAGAGTCATCATGTTGTACATCTGAAACTAATAACGTTATACACAGATATACACAGAGCCCCGTGTGGGATTTGATCCCACTTCCCAGAAAGCATTACCTGAGCCGATAAAGAGTCAAATGCTTAACCGACTGAATCACCCAGGCACCTCTCTTATCTGTTTTTTTAAGTTATCCTGAAGTCACATCATTTTCCCCCAAAGGAAATGGGGAATGCTGCTTGAGACATTTGATGAATTATTATACACATGAGCTTAGTTTCAGATTGACTTCTTCTTAAAAAGAAAACTAAGAAGCTTAAAAATATTTGCACTAGGATAGATATATATGGAAATGCATGGCAGTATTTGGGCAAAAAAATTTGGATTTTATGAATATATATGTGCATGTAAAATATATCTTTCACTCTAACTCTAAATTTTTATTTATTTTTTTAAGTAGACCCCATGCCCAATGTAATATGAGCTTGAACTCAAGACCCTGAGAGCAAGAGTCAGATGCTCTACCCACTGAGCCAGCCAGGCGCGCCCCGCTATGACTCTGAAGTTTTATTTTTATTTTTATTATTTAAAACAAATTTTTAAATGTTTATTTTATTTTTGAGAGAGAGAGAGAGAGAGCAGGGCAGGGGCCAAGAAAGAGAGGGAGACAGAGAATCTGAGGCAGGCTCCAGACTCTGAGCTGTCAGCACAGAGGCCCAACGTGGGGCTCGAACTCATGAACCGTGAGATCATGCCCTGAGTCGAAGTCGACACTCAGCCGACTGAGCCACCCAGGCACCCCTCTAAATTTTTAAATTTAAATTTTCTTTCGCCTTAAAAGTAAGTTATCTGGTATTATTTGTTCTATTTGGTGAAAAACATAGTTGGTCTTTTGATAGGGATTGTATTGAATTTGTAGAAAGCTTCGGGCTGTATGTAAATTTTAACAATATGGAACTACACCAGAATAAAAAGCTTCTGTATAGTGAAGGAAACTGTCAACAAAATAAAAAGGCAGCTTACCGAGCGGGAGAAAATATTTGCAAATGATACATCTGGTAAGGCGTTAATATCCAGAATATATAAAGAATTTGTACAACCTAGCACTGAAACACCCACCAATACTCTGATTAAGAAATGGGCAGAGACCTGAACATTTTTCCAAAAAAGACATGCAGGTGGCCAATAGGCACACGAGAAGCTGCCCTACATCACTAATCATCAGAGAAATGCAAATGAGAACCACGACGAGCCATCACATTGCACCTGTGAGAATGGCTAAACTCAAAAAGACAAATAACGTTGTGAGGATGTGGCGAAAAAGGAACCCTCATGCACTGCTGGTGAGAATGCAAATTGGTGCAGCCGCGGTGTGACTCTACAGGGGTTTCTCAAAGAATTAAAAATAGGATTACCAGATGATCCAGTAATTCTACTGTGTATTTGCCAAAGAAGACAAAAACGCTAATTCAAAAAGATCATCCCTATGTTTACGGCAGCATTGTTTACAATAGCCAAGATACGGAAGCAGACAAGTATCTATCCACAGATGAGTGGATAAAGAAGATGTGGCAAATATGTATATTTGCCACA
The DNA here is from genome assembly GCF_006229205.1 of Suricata suricatta. Taxonomy (NCBI): domain Eukaryota; kingdom Metazoa; phylum Chordata; class Mammalia; order Carnivora; family Herpestidae; genus Suricata; species Suricata suricatta. The sequence goes on from NC_043712.1 coordinate 5,545,789, forward strand.
TATATGTAAAAACATATTTAAAGATATAAATATGTAGATTTGCCACATCTTCATAGATCTGAATCTATTTTTATAATCTTTATAGATATAAATATATTTTTTATATTTATATATATATAACAGAGTATTACTTAACTATAAAAAAGAATGAAATCTTGCCATTGAGAGAATCCGGATGGACCTAGACGGTACAATGCTAAGTGAAATAAGTCAGAGGAAGACAGATACTCTATGATTTCATTCATATGTGGAATTTAAGAAACAAAACAAAGAGAAAAAAGAGAACAAAACAGAATCTTAAATACTGAGAACAAATTGGTGGTTCCCGGGGTGGGGGGGGGCTCCTGGGTGGCTCAGTTGGTTAAGCATCTGACTCTTGATTTTGGGTCTAATCAAGATCTCCTGGTTTGTGGGATCAAGCCCCACATCAGGCTCTGTGCTGACAGCGCAAAACTTGCTTGGGAGTCTCTCTCCCCTTCCTCTCTCCCCCTCATGCTCTCTCTCCCTTTCTCTGAAGATAAACAGGAAAAAATTTCTTTACTAGATGAAGGGGATTAAGAGTACACTTAACTGTGATGTACATCGAGTTACGTATAGCCTTATTAAATCATTAAATTGCACAGTTTGCATAGATTGATACAGATGTGATGTGTATGGTTGAGACTTCCATACTTTGCCTGCAGTCCCTGTTTTTGGAGCTTCTACTAAGTGCCAAGACTTGGTTCTTGCCCTTGAGTCGCTTGTAATCCAGTCAGGGTTCGGAAGTACGGACAAGAAATCGCAGGACAGGGTGATAACGACTAGCAGGTGACTCCACAAAATCTGTTCACAGGAGTATAATTCAGTTTGAGGAAGAAGTGGCACCGGGTGGAATCCCGAACTGCTAGTTAATTACACGGACGAAGGGGGTTGGGCAGGTTAGGAGGGTGATCCAGACGGAGCCTTCCAGCAACAGGGGGTAAATGTAACTCCAAAGGTCCGTAAGTGGAAGAGGCCATGGGACTGGAGAGTGGGCGGAGCGCACCGGGAGGAGCCTAGAAAGGTGGACGGGAGCTGACAACACTGTGGCCCCTCGCGGGCACGCACGATGCCCGTGAACTGATGAAAGCGGGTAGCCGTGGGGGTTGGAAGGAAGCTACGCCGATGTGGACCCTGCAGGTTGATGGGATTCATCGTGTGGGGGTACAGCGCTCCCCTCGGGATTACTTTTATCTGGGTGGGGTTAGGTTAGAATGAACTTTTGGGGGGCCTTGGATGCCTAAAGATGTAGCGGGGTGTCTGGAGCAGTGAGCCAGGCGATTGGGGCGGTGAGGCCAACTCCCCACTTTGACTTGTGGGTTAAATAGCTTGTCCTTTTGTAGCCCAGCTCTGCGCAGAACCGAAGCCTGCAGTCACTTCCTTCTGGTCCTCTCTTTGTTTCTGCTCAGGGGGCACAAGCTGCACAGGGGTTGGCCCGGGTCTATGCTAACAGGTTTGCTCTGCCTGGGGGTGACTCACGCTAACCAAATTCCCAAGTCCGGGATGCGTAAGTCGGAAATGCAGCTTTTAAATTTATCAAGAGAAGCCTCCAGAAGAGAGACTGGCTCTTCATAGACGCCCTGCTGCACACTTTCCCCCTGGAGGCTAATCTGTGTGGCTACATTCCCTACAACGTTTCTTGGAGAGCATAAAGTCAAAATAGATTTGGCTGAATTTCACGGATCGTGACTTCAAGCTGTGGAAAGCCAGCCCTTCTGGAGGGGATAGATCCCCTTATTAAGGATAGAATAAAGTCTGTTCCGTGCAGGTTGTGGAGACGATTCCTTTTTCTGTAATCTGTTCATTCTTTAGAGAGACTACAGCGTATTTCATTGTGTTTAGATCTGCTTAACTCTGATCTCTGTTCAATCTTGTATTCCCGAGATGAGATCCAGGTCCCAGATCGGATATCGGGTGTTTACCGTCTTCTTCCTTTCTAGCATTTCCCAGACTGGCCAGTCCGAGAATTTATTCCCTTCTGTTCTGTTCCCTTCCCTTCCCTTCTTTGTTTTGTTTTATTTTTTTCATTTTTAAGAATACCTTTTACAAAGTATTTATTTTTGAGGAGGAAGGAGGGGCAGAAAGAGACGGAGACAGAATCCCAAGCGGCTCCAGGACTAAGCCACCAAGGCGCCCAAGACTCTTATCATGTTGAAAGCTCTCCTAGGGAATCCCGATGCGGCTCAGGGAGAATTATTGAGCACTTTGATTCCTTCTCACGTTTCTCAGCTTTTGCTCATTTTTATTCTTGTTTTTTTTTTTTAAGTTTTATTTATTTAAGTGCCGTCTACACCCAGGGCGGGTCTTAGGGCCTCAAGCGCAAGAGTTGTGCGCTCTTCCCCCTGAGCCAACCACGCACCCCTCATTTTTGTTCTTTCTTTAATATTTACTTATTTATTTATTTTGAGAGAGTGTGCAGCGTGTGTGCGCCCATGGGGGGGGCGGAGGGAGGGAGAGAGAGAGAGAGAGAGAGAGAGAGAGAATGAATGAATCCCAAGCAGGCTCCGTGCTGTCAGCACAGAGCCCCCCTGTGGAGCTCGATCCCACTATGGGTGAGACATGACCTGAACCAAAATCAACAGTCGGATGCTTAACCAACTGAGCCACCTGCCTTGTTTTTATTCTTTATAAGAAAATGTAGCCATGATTTGGAGCTAATTTCTTACCATGCCACCCATGTACAGACCTAACCATTCTAAGATTCTCCGTGTTCCTTGTCATTCTCTAGTTGTGATTTACACAGTCGCCCACTTCAGTCATCACTAATTCATTCAGCAGATACGACTGATCACTTATTAGGGGCCAGACATTGTTCTAGGCAAAGGGGAAATAGCAGCGAACCAAAACGTAAAAAGTTTTGCTCTTCTATGTGATCTCTCTCTTTCTCTCCTTCTCTGTCTTTATATATATATACATATATATATTCAAGATTTTATTTTTTAATTATTTTTTTAATGTTTGTTTATTTTCCAAAGAGACAGAGTGCAAGTGGGAGAGGGGCAGAGAGAGAGGGAGACACAGAATCTGAAGCAGGCTCCAGGCTCTGGGCTGTCAGCACAGAGCCTGATGTGGGGCTCGAACCCACAAACTGTGAGATCATGACCTGAGCTGAAGTTGGATGCTTAACTGACTGAGCCCCCTAGGCAACCCCAAGATTTTATTTTTAAGTAATCACCACACCCAACATGGGGCTCAAACTCACAACCCCGAGATCAAGGGTCACACACTCTACAAACTGAGCCAGCCACGTGCTCCTGTATAATATATCTGATCATTACAATTGCTATGGAGAAAAATAAAGTGTGAGACACTGGGAGCTAAGGAATTGGGGTCGATGAGAACAGAAGTGTGGTGCTGGACGTTTTTGCAGGATGCCTATTAGGTATTGAAGCATTTAATACCAAGGAGATAGAAAAATACACGCGTCTGGAGGTCTGGGAACAGGGCCATGCGATTTGGGTCTGTCTGGGTCAGATTACCCAATATGAGTTTGGGTAATCAGAAAAGCTAGAATTAAAATGGTAAAGCTCTGAGCTCATGTTAGTGATATCCCTCCAAGTGCTCTTTTTTTTAAGTTTATTATTATTATTATTATTATTTTAGTAATCGCTATGCCCAACATGGGGCTCGAACCCACGACCCCGAGATCAAAAGCCACACGCTCTTTCACTGATCCAGCCAGGCGCACCCCTCCAAGCACTCTTATCTAACTTTAGAACTCTGTCACTTAGCAAACTGTCATAACACGTTGCCCTTTTGGACAGTGGCTGTGCTGTTTGCTGAACTGTTTACCTTACCGAGAACCGTTTCGTGGAACTTGTTTTAGATCGGAAGGAGCGTAGACTATGAAGAGTCGGCTGGCTTTGTAAATTGTTCTAAGAGCCCAATAAACAGATCTTGAAGCTTCGATGGGCTTAGAAGTAAAACTAACGTACCACTTCAAAAAGGAGAACAGTAAGGGGCTCAGTTGGTTAGGCAGCCGACTGCAGCTCAGGTCAGGAGCTCACAGTCTGTGAGTTCAAGCCCCGCATCTGACTTTGTGCCGGCAACTCAGAGCTGGAGCCTGCTTCAGATTCTGTGTCTCCCTCTGTCTCTGAGCCCCCCACCCCCCCGGCTCATGCTCTGTCTCTCTGTGTCTCTCAGTAATAAAATAAACAAAAAAAGAGAGACCAATAAGAATAAACGGCCACCAGTGGGCATTCCGTTTTCCGTAATTGATCAGAGGAGCTCCTGTCACGTCTCATTTGAATAGGGTTTTGCCGACAGTCTAATAGGGTCGGCTCTGCTTCTTCGGGGGCCTCCTGTGTGCTTGTCTGGACATTAGCGGGTGAACAGGGAATGTTCAGAATTATCCAGTTCACACCTTGTTGACAGAGATCTCTCTGGTACCGGACACTGGCTAACTTTCCTCTTTATGTTTCTCTGCGATAGTTTAAAATTGGCAGCACTGGATCCCCAAATTAGGTTAGGGTTGGGGGGGAGCCCAGCTTCCTATGATGATAAACTCTATTTTGCAAAGAATTCCACAATCATCTCTGAAACTGTATATATTCTTACAGTGTGCCTCCTCCCGCTCGGGGGCAGGAGAGGGCTTACGTCCCTTCCCCTTGACCCTTGGTAGATCTTTAGGACGGCCTTGACCAACAGCAGAGGGCGAAAGGGACAGACACCCTGTGACCTCCGTGGCAAGATCACACATACAGCGTGCACTTCTGCCTTGCCTTTTGGGGGCTGGCTCCTCTTGGAACCAGCACTGCCTTGTTAGCAGAGCCCCCAGAGGCCCCACTTAGAGACCGGACGAAGGTTCCCGCTGACAGGCCACTGAGATCTCAGCTAACGGTCATCAGCTGCCAGCCGTATGAGCGGAAGGCTTCCAGAGGATTCTGGTCCCCAGCTGTTGAGTCCCCACAGCCTTCAAACCTTTTCAGCTGGGGCCCCAGCCATGGAGAAGCAGAGATAAGTTGTGACCGTCAGATTGCCGAATTGTGATGAAATGGTTCTTTCCTGCTGTTTCGGGGGTGATGTGTTAATAATAATCAGAACAATATCCTTGGATGTCCTATTAGATAAGAGTAACACTGCCCCTTCTCTATTAACTCAGCAACAGGGCTGCCCTAGCCTCCTCTTCTACCCTAAAGAGAAAATGAGATCATTGTCTTATTGAAGAAATCCCTTAGAATACGAAACTGAGAAAGGAGGAACATTAATAAAAACATTAAAAATAAGGTCTTCTCTGAAGGTGACGGACTAGGAAACGGAGAAGGTCCAACATGAAGCCTTTTTACAGGAACAAAGAAAGTCCGTACATACTCAGTTTGTGTTAAGGGTCCCGTGCCAAGATCGTGGTGCGCTTTGAATACGGTGATTCACGGTCACTGTTTGTGACAGTTCAGTCTGTACTTGACAGTCACGCACGTGGAGCAGGGGATGTTTCATTGCGATGCCCCTCTGTACGAAACAGTTGGGTCATTTCTTTTCCTCCCTCAAATCCATCTCCCCTTTGAGATGCAAGCCATGCGTTTCCACTTCAGAAGTGTTGTTTGAGGACCATTAAGTAACACGCCCGTTTTCCTAGTTTTACTTTCAAAATCCCATCAGAGTTCTGGCGTGAATCCACCAGACTGAAGCAGCAGATAATGGGTCCAGTTCTGTCTCTGCTAATTCACTCTGTGTCTTCACTCCCCGAGCGAAGGACTTGGGCTAGAGTGTCTCTAATGACTCCTTATTTAAAAATTGCGCTATTTTAAGGGCGCCTGAGTGGCTCAGTCAGTTGGGTTTCTGACTCTTGGTTTCGGCTCAGGTCATGATCCCAGGGTTATGGGCTCAAGCCCTGTGTCCAGCTTTGCGCTGAGCACAGAGCCTGCGTAAGATTCTCTGTCTCTCCTGCTCTGCCTCCTCCCCCCTCCCCTCTCTCAAATAAATAAATAAAAACTCTATTTTATTTTTACAGGAGTTGTACAAGGTAGTCGAGGTGTCATATTGTTCAAGAATTCAGGTCTGGAGCCAGACTATTTGGTTCATAGCCTGAAACTAACTAGCTGAATAATTCTGGGTATGTCACCTAACCTCAGTTCCTCCATCTGTAAAATGGGGATAATCACAGAGCCCGCTTTACAAGTTCATTGGGAATATCAAATCGGTTAATGAATAGTTAAGAGCAGTAAATGTCTGACACAGTAAGCTATATGAGCTTTGGTTGTCATGAGTCACCTTACACGCTGCTGGTTATGATGATATTTCATTCATATCTTGAATCTTGTCGAGAAGAATCTGAATGGGCATTTCCTTACTCAGTGTATCACGGAAGTGATCGATGAGTTGGGTATAAACTAGAGTGTGTGACCTCAAGTCCCTTCAATTCAAGTGTTCTAAGGAAATCTGAATTCCAGGATCAGTGGACACTGAACAAGCTGTCCTGGTTGTAGTTGATGCGTAGTAAGCGGAGGAGAGCTCATCAATGTCAAGTCCGCCAATGTCAATTACCGTACAGTAGCTACTTCCCAGGCTGGAAACTCTACCGAGAGATTTTATGTATAGTTCCCACACGGTAGCTCAAAGAAATGCTAATAATGTTAATAGGAGGTTTGTAAAAGGTTCAGCCATTCAAAAAGTGACACATAAATAGAATCCTTGAGCACATTCCTTAGGTTGTCAGCCACTGGAGGAGGGTTGACTGTCTTGGGTGTGACTCCATACGCAGAAATATCAGGGACTCTTTTCCTCAACAAGAACTTTGTGCCTAAGAAATCCGAATGGCTTGTTGAATCTAGTTGTCTGGTAGATGAGCAAGGAAATGAGGGAGGTAGATAAGACCATTCCAGAAAGACCTCAGGCTTCAGATCAGAAAGATTCAGCCACCTAATGGAAAAGAATGTAGGCCGGTGGCTTCTTTGTCCTTCACTTAGGGATTTCTTTGGATGTGAAAGGCCAATCATTGTCTGAGAAAGTGGCATGAACAGTCAGTTAGAGGAGAAGAAAGCACTCAGGACTGGGAAGCAGGCGGCTGGGAGCACTCCAAGCCCATCTAGAAATTACCATTGATTATTTTTAAAGAGATCGGAAACTTTAAAAGTCAATCGTGAAAGTGTCAGTAGTGTTCAGTTAGGTGTGACCGATACATGGTGGTTTAGAAAAAGGTCTGTTTGTTTGGAAACAAGTAGCATTTGTTGTTGGCACAAACTCTACCCACACCACTTGCCTGGAGTGTGCAGGCTAGCGTTCAGTGACTGCCACAGTGGGCCAAACTGAAGGTGACTTTTTTTTTTAAATATTTATTCATTTTTAGAGAGACAGAGCACAAGTGGGGGAGGGACAGAGAGCGAGGGAGACCCAGAATCTCGAACTCATAGACCACGAGATCATGACCTGAGCCGAAGCCAGACGCTTACCGGACTGAGCCCCCCAGGCGCCCTTGAAGGGGACTCTTACCTTGGTGCTTCAGGGTGTTAGAGATCAGAGTAGCTCAAAGGGAGATTCGAGGATATTGTTGTATACGCTGTTTACTCTGTAATCTTTGAACTGTGGGCCAGTCCTAGGGACCAGGCATTTTCATATGGCGTAAAAATAAAGAAAGCAAAGGGGAAAATACAGAGCCTAGCCGGGGAATGTAGGATTTGCTAATGCGGGTAGAAGCCTGTGTTCAGGGAAACTAGGTAAAATGCTAAATGCCCAGTTTAAAAAGTGGCCCACCCTGGGGTGCCTGGGTGGCTCAATTGGGTAAACGCCTGACTTCGGCTCAGGTCATGATCTTACGGTTTGCGGGTTCAAGCCCCGCGTCAGGCTCTGTGCTGACAGCTCGGAGCCTGGAGCCTGCTTCCGGTTCTGTGTCTCCCTGTCTCTCTGCCCCCCCCCCTGCTCATTCTCTGTCCCCCTCCCTCTCTCTCTCTTTAAAAAAGTAAACATTAAAAAAAAAAAGGCCCATCCTTTAGACAGCTCCTATAGACAGCTCCAAGGGTGCTGTGGGGAGAACACTTAGGAACCTGAATTCCTAACAGGGCCCCGGGGAGTCTTGGACCTAAGCGTAAACCCAGCAAGGCGGGGATGTCTCAGGGTGACGGCTAAATTTAGAATCCCCGGCACTCCGTCTGTACCCTGTCATCCTTCAGGGGAGCCAGGCCTGCTCCTGCCTCGGCTCCGCCTTGCCCCGGCCTTGGCCTTGCCCCGCACGCACCGGAACGCTCCTGCCCCGTGTGGCTCCCTGGCCCCTCCCCCCCTTCCATGAACCCCCCACTTGCAGGCAGTTTCCTTTCAATGACATCTTTCCTATCGTTCCTACATGACCTCTGACGGCAGCCGGCTGGAAGACCGTGGTAAAGCTGCACCACTGGGGAAAAGTGAGCTCAAAAGCATGATTTCTTTCTTACTAGTTCGTGTCTTTTTGAACAAGCAACATGCACTCATGGTACATATTTCTGCCAGTCACCCCCTCCCTTCCCTGGAGGTAACCGCTATTAACTGGGTTCCAGTAAATTCTTCCAGAGAGCTCTCAAGTGTTTGTAAATAAAAGTCCCACCCCCCATAGGAACGGCAGCCTGTCATTCACATTTTTGGCATCTTTTTTTTTTTTAAATCAGTTACACTGTCTTGGTGTTCTCCTCCCCTTAGCCACCTATTTCTTCTTAATGTAACTGTTCATCTTTTTTTTTTTTTTTTAAAGTAACCTCTACCCCAGCTTGGAACCTGAACTGATTCCAAGACCAAGAGTCACCTGCCAGGCGCCCCCAAAGTATCAATTCTTAATTAATGGTTACATACCACTCTGTTGTGTGCATATGCTGAAACTTGTGGTGGTCATTTAGGTTGTTTTCAACATATTTCCATATCAAAAATAATACTGGGGCACCTGGGTGGCTCGTTAAGATTCCGACCCTTGATCTCAGCTCAAGTCTAGATCTCAGCGTCGTGAGTTCAAGCTCCATGTTGGGTGTGAAGCCATCTTAAAAAAAAAATAGGGGTGTCTGGGTGGCTCTGTCCATTGGGTATGAGAATTCAGCTCAGGTAATGATCTCGCAGTCCATGGGTTTGAGTCCCGGGTCCGGCTCTGGGCTGACCCCTCAGAGCCTGGAGCCTGTTTCAGATTCTGTGTCTCCCTCTCTCTGCTCCTCCCCAGCTTGCGCTCTGCCTCTCTCTCTCTCTTTCTCAAAAATAAATAAACATTAAAAAAAGTTTTTAATAGTACAAATTAAGAGTCCTCTTTGTTGTTTCGCATTGTGTTTGGAGGATAGATACCAGGAACCTGGCTAGGTACCTCCAAAGCACCCTCCAAAGAGGCGCGGACCGCCTGTGCTCTCTCTCGTGTGTGTGAAAGTCCTGTCTATAGTCCAGCCACCTCCCCAACGCTGTGTGGCCAAACGTTTTGTTCTCTGCTGATCAGTGGCTAAAAAGTGATGCTTCGGTCTGGCTTTAATTCTTGCGTATCTTTTCAAAGTTTTAAGAACCATCTTCTTTTCTGTAAACTATTCAAATCTTCTATTCATTTTCCATTAGCTGGTGATGAGTGGGATGTAAATGTGTTTTCATAAGCAAGTCAGCCGCTCAAGGGCTAATGCAAAATGACCTCATCTTAGGTACTGGCATTGAAATAACTCAGAAAAGAGAGGCTTGATTAAATCTAATCTCTAAGAGCGTTTTATTAAGAAACAAACAGGTGCCAGAAAGAGACAGCGTGAGCAGGGGAGGGTCAGAGAGAGAGGGAGACACAGAATCCGAGGCAGGCTCCAGGCTCTGAGCTAGCTGTCAGCACAGAGCCCGACGCGGGACTTGAACCCACGAACCGTGAGATCATGACCTGAGCCGAAGCTGGATGCTTAACCGACTGAGCCACCCAGGCGCCCCTAAAAAACATTTTTTTAATGTTTATTTTTGAGAGAGACAGAGTGCAAGTGGAAAAGGGGCAGAGAGAGAGGGAGACACAGAATCTGCAGCAGGTTCCAGGCTCCGAGCTGTCAGCCCAGAGCCTAACGCAGGGCTTGAACTCAACAACCGAGAGATCATGACCTGAGCTGAGGTCGGATGCTTAACCGACTGAGCCACTTAGGTGCCGCCACCCCCTCTTTTTTCAAGTTTACTTATTTTTTTTAAGTAATATCTGCACCCCGCATGGGTCTCGAACTCAGGACCACAAGATCAAGAGTTGCACGCTTCACCGGCTGAGCCCGCCGGGTGCCCGAGAGAGTGTCACTTTTAACACCGTACCATCCTAAATGTGGACTGACCACCATGCTTGTGGCCTTCCTTGTCTGGCCTTTCCTGAAAAAAGAAAGTTTCCTAAGACTGTAGTTTGTAATTCTGTAACCTGGTGTGTAATAGCAGTTGAATTTCCAAAGCTTGAGATTATTCTTGGAATAAAAAGAAAAGTGCTCCCATTTGTCTGACATGTTTTCTTCTTGAGGATATCAAAACAAAGTATGCTGTTCTCTGCTTTTAGTCCCAAAGCTTGGTAAACTCCTAGTAAATGTGTACATGTCTGGGTTTAATTATGTAAAAGATGCCTGATTAATATACCAAGGAGTATTCTTTTTTTAAGTATGTATGTAGTATGAGAGAGAGAGAGAGTGGGGGAGGAGCAGAGAGAGGAGAGAGAATCCCAGGCAGGCTCCGCACTGTCAGCACAGGGCCCCATGCAGGACTTGATCTCATGAACGATGAGACCATGACCTCCACTGACATCAAGACTGGGACCCTTACCCGGCTGAGCAGTACTCTTAACAGTAAAAGCAGGACATTCCTTCAATGTTATTTAAATTTTTTTAACGTTTATTTAATTTGAGAGACAGAGAGACCAGACCGAGTGTGAGTGGGGGAGAGGCATAGGGAGAGGGAGACACAGAATCTGAAGCAGCTCCAGGCTCCCAGCTGTCAGCACAGAGCCCGACCTGGGGCTCGAACTTCCCAACCGCGAGATCATGACCTGAGCCGAAGTTGGCCGCTTAACCCACTGAGCCACCCAGGTGCCCCAGTGTTATTTAATATCCATACACAAGAGCTCTCCGTGGCCTGTTTATGGGCCTTATTTTTAGGATATTTCTGTAAAAACTACAAATTACTCTTTTTTACTATGGCCATTTTCCAGGTTAATAGATTAAGTATTTTTCAAACTTTCCTTGGGAGGTAAGCTCCATGAAGACAAGATTTTTTATTGGCTTTGTTCACTGCTGTATCACCAGCTCCTAAATGGCCCCTTACACGTAGTAGTCGTTCAGCAAATAAGATGGCTACCAAACTGGAAACAGGCTTGGAGTTTGCCGCCGACCGCACACCAGTTCCAGCTCTTACCTAATTCGTGTGACTTCCTAACATAGAGCTAGAAAGTGGAGGGAGGGGTCACTTTTCAAAAAGTAATAGTAGGGGCGCCTGGATGGCTCAGTCGCTTGAGCGTCCAACTTCAGCTCAGGTCATGATCTCACGGTTTGTGGGTTTGAGCCCCGCATCGGGCTGAGCCTGCTTCAGATTCTGTGTCTCTCTCTCTCTCTGCCCCTCCCCTACTCACGCTCGGTCTCTCTCTCTTGAAAATAAATAAACATTAAAAAAAGTAAAAAAATAAAAATAATGAAAACCTAATAGTCAAGGTTAAAATCCTTTATGTTTATTGTCACAGAAGTGAGGGGTGAGAGGATGTTGGTTCTCCAGGGAGGTGCACCTGTGGCCAACGATCGCGTGCAACGAGGCTCAACGTCATTAGTCACCAGGGAAACGCAAATCAGAACTGCACCGAGATACTACTTCACACTGACTGGAATGACTCTCCCCAAGAAAGTGGATCGTTACAAGTGTTAGAGACGGTGTGGAGGGATGGGACCCTCGTACGTTGCTGCTGGAAATGTAAGATGGCTTTGCCACCGCGGAAAGCCATGCGGTGGCCCTTCGAAAAGTTAAGCAAAGGGGCGCCTGGGGGGCTCAGTCGGTCAAGGTTACAACTTCGGCTCAGGTCATGATCTCATGGTTCGTGGGTTCGAGCCCCACGTCGGGCTCTGTGCTGACAGCTCGGAGCCTGGAGCTGCTTCGGATTCTCTGTCACCCTCTCTCTCTGCCCCTCCCCAGTCACACTCTGTCTCTGTCTCTCAAAAATAAATAAACGTTGAAAAAAGATTTTTTTTTTAAGTTAAACATAGAATTAGCATGTGATCCGGCAATTCTGTGCCTGGGTATAAACTCAAAAGAATTGAAGATAGATGTTCTAGTAAGTTGATAGCAACACTAGTCACAGTTACAAAAAGGTGGAAACAACCCCATGTCCGCTGATGGATGAATGAATAAATAAAATGTGATATGTCCACACAATGAATACTGTCCAGTCATAAAGAGGAACGGGGTCCATGCTGTACCTCGGATGCACCTTAAAGACATTGAGCTGAAAGAGAGAAGCCAGACACAAAGGTCACATGTTATGTGATTCTGTTTCTATAAAAAATCAAGATAAGTAAATCTGTAGTGACAGGAACCAGGCTGGTATTTGGTGGAGCTGGGGAGAGAGAGGCAGAGAGACTGCTCCGTGGGGGTCGGTGTTCGCTTCAGGGAGACGCGACTATTTTGGATCTGGGTAGAAGCGGAAATGGTACACTGTACACTGTTCATTTTATGTTCTGTGAATTTTATCCCAATTTTACTTTATTTTTTAATGTTTATTTTTTGAGAGAGAGAGAGAGATTGAGTGAGACAGGGGCAGAGAGAGAGGGAGAAAGCAGGCTCCAGGCTCAGAGCCGTCAGCACAGAGCCCGACGCGGGGCTCGACCTCAGGAACCGTTGATCATGACCTGAGCAGAAGTCGAAGGCTTAACCGACTGAGCCCCCCACGCACCCCGTTTCACCCCAATCTTAAAAAAGAAAAAAGATACAAAACAGATCGGTACTGGGCATCTTAGTTATTCTTTATGATGGCGAAGAACTCGTGGGACGCTCCCTGGATTGTGGAGAGGTAGAAGGCGTTGTAAATGCCGGATAAAACCATTGATCTTTAACTCTTCAGAAGCGTTCAGTAAATGTTCTCCCAAAGTAATTAAAGGATCGCTGTGTTGTGTTTGAAGTCTGCCTGCTGACTGTCTAAATAATCTTCTTGCAAAACAGGTTGTAAGAGTATATTAGTTACTAATTAAAATTACACCCACAACATTAAACCTGACTCCGAGCATTAATTGAGAATTGTTCTTTCTACAAATTAATTTCCCGCCAATCGGTTGTTAAGCCCGTCTACCCAAACCAGTACTTAGTGGCTTTCAATCCATCTGGCTAATGGCAGTTTTCTCGGAGCTTGTGGAAAGCGTGAGCCCAGGTAGAAGAGAGGCTGTTGACTCTTACACCTTGCCGTGATTACAGTGTGTGACTGAAAATAAGTATTTAGTTCATTTTAAAAGCCACTCTGGTCAGATTGGGTAGAGACGTCATTCAGTTACCTGTGTTGCAACTCACCTCCAACACATTGTGCAAGGCCCTGAGCTGGCCGCCGCGGGGCCTGGCTATGAGGACCTGATCGCTGTCCTTAAGTTTAATAGGCGTGAGATTTCTAGAAATTGCTATAATAATTTTTCATGACCTAAAAACCCATCTGTTCTGAATGACCAGTTTTATTTGATCTTTTATCAGGGGTACTTTGAAAAGATAGCCAGCAATGTGACATTGTTTCAGAGAAGACTTAAAAAAAATTTTTTTAATGTTTGTTTATTTTTGCAAGAGACTAAGTACGAGTGGAGGAGGGGCAGAGAGAGAAGGAGACACAGAATCCGAAGCAGGCTCCAGGCTCCGAGCTGTCGGCACAGAGCCTGATGCGGGGCTCGAACTCACGAACCGCGAGATCATGACCTGAGCTGAAGTTGTAACCTTAACCAACTGAGCCACCCGGGCAATGCTTTTTTTTTTTTTTTTTTAAACAGATGTGGGACTCCATGTAGACTGGTTTAAGAGTAATTTTAATTAGTCTTAGTAATGGGGAATGTTGGAACGAAGTCTCGCCCTGTGCTCTGCACATTTTCCGTCCTCTGTCGCTCCTGCGGTGGGAAGGAAGGGCTCAAAGCTGTTGGCCACTTGAGAAAATGGCAGCTTTTCAGCGATCTCGAGTGCCCGCCCCGCTTGCATCTGCTCAGGCATTCAGAGCAGAGAGCAAGAAACGGCAGGTTTCAATAGCACTGTATCTCCGCTGAGCTGGCGTGGCCTGTTAATTCACTGTCCCCTCGGCAACGGTCACCATCGCCACTTCCATCCTTAGTACCTTTCGGTTTTCTGGTGAAGTGGGGTAGGTTAAGTGTTAAGGAAATAGTAGTTTTAAAGTTATGATTGTCCTGTTGGTCTCAAGTAGACAACATTTGATAAACCAAAACCGAAGCAAAACAATGGCTATCGCAAGAAAAGTTAGAGGCAGCCTGGTCAAATCAGAAAGCCCATGTTCATGGATGTTGCAGATGCGAAAACAAAACCTCTGTCACGGGGTCTCCTAGGTGGCGTCACTGCCGTCGATGTCCTCTGTATCATGCCAGGCTTTGGAGAGCCCATGGAAATTTCCCTCTTAGCATTCCCATTGAGGAATCTGAATTCTGATGCTGAAAGGCGAATCATCAGACCAACTCTAAAGGGGGTTTGTAGTGGTTACTTTTCAGTTCTGTAGCCTTTTCTGGTTTTTGATTTAGTGGAGGCTTATTAAAATAGTCCAGTGTTTAGATAGATAAAATTCAGCATTGTGCACTTGGCCACTTGAAAACGTTGAGGTTTTCTCCCTGGCCAGCTAGTGCTCCGAAAACCTAACCAAACAACAAAATGAACAAAACAGACAATTTCCTTCCAGCTAAGTATTTGCCAAATTTGAATTTATGCAGCAGCTTCTGGGTCCAGATGGAGCAGTCATGATGGTCTGTTTGGAGCTTTACTCGCTGATTTTTGTAAACATTAGAGGAAATTACAAAATTGATATTCTAAAATATTTTCTTGAATCTCTCCATGGATGTATCTTTCATCCAAAAAAAATCGCTATTAAACCCATAAAGATTTTTTATGGAACCATTGCATATTCTAATTGCCCGCTTAATCCAAAAAAAAAAAAAAAATCTTGGCTGGTTTACATTGGCTTTTATCTGAGGAAAAAATATGCTGGTTTGGTGATCTTTTTTGACGTATTATTTTACTATTTCCAGCCAGCACAAGAGGAATCTTACTGGCTTGAGATAAAGTCCCCAGTTCAGGTTTTCAGAGGTCGAGTTTTCAGAGTTTGTACAAATTCTCTGAGTACAACGCAGCTCCGGTCTCTTCTTCCCCTGCAGGTTTATTGCGATGTAACTGACGTCGCGGTTAGGGTGGGTTGGAGGTGCGCAGTGTTGACACGCTGTCTGCTGCAGATCGCCCCCGTGGAGTTAGCTAACCTCCAACGTGTCACGGAATTACCATTTCCTTTTTGTGGTGAGAACATTTAAAATCTACTGTTGGCACCTCTCAGGTCTGTGATACAGCGTTGGTAACTGTAATCACCATGCAGTGCGGGAGGCTGCAGCACTCAACTTGTAACTGGAGGTTTGTCCTCTTGGTCTGATGTCTCTCCGTCTCCCCAGTACCACCACTCTCCTCTGTGTTTCTGTGACTTCGGCTGTCTGCATGTAAGTGAGATCACACAGGTTTTTCTCTCTCTGACTTATTTCACTTCGTGTAATGCCTCAGGGCCCATTCACCCAATTGCAAACGGCAGGATGCCCTTCTTCCCTGCAGCGAGCGGTTCCATTGTATGTACGTAAACCATGTCTTCTGTATCCATAGAGACATATGTTCTTAATTTAAAAAATTTTAATGTTTATTATTATTTTATTTTTTTTAATGTTTTATTTATTTTTGATACAGAGACAGAGCATGAGAGGCGGAGGGGCAGAGAGAGACACAGAACCGGAAGCAGGCTCCAGGCTCTGAGCTAGCTGTCAGCACAGAGTCTGACGAGGGGCTGGAACCCACGAACGTGAGATCTGACCTGAGCCGAAGTCGGAGGCTTAACTGACTGAGCCACCCAGGCGCCCCTTAATGTTTATTATTGAGAGAGACAGAGCATGAGTGGGGGAGGGGCAGAAACAGAGAGGGAGACACAGAATCTGAAGCAGGTCCCAGGCTCCGAGCTGTCAGCACAGAGCCCAATGTGGGGCTTGAACCCACAAACCGTGAGATCATGACCTGAGCTGCAGTCGGACGCTTAACTGACTGAGCCCCCCAGGCGCCCCTGTAGACTTATTTTTAGTAAGAGGTAAGTAACTGTAATAAAAGTGGACTCTTTAGACCGCACGTAAAGTAATCCAAGTATTCTCTACCTGCTATATGTCGCGTCTAAAAATCAGATTCTGAGATAAAATTACAGTGAACCTACATGTTGAAGAAATCTATTATGAAAATAGTACTTTTGCCAATATACTTCCTCTTCTTGTTATGGGAGAATACCAGCGTGAGCACAGATGGGGGGAGTGCCCTCACAGAGCTTACTAATCAGATAACTGCCCAGGCAAATGTGGGTTTAAACTCGGATCCATGGTGGAGCGCCTGGGTGGCTCAGTCGGTTAAGCGTCCGACTTCAGCTCAGGTCAGATCTCACGTTCGTGGGTTCGAGCCCCACGGCAGGCTCTGTGCTGACAGCTAGCTCAGAGCCTGGAGCCTGCTTCCGGTTCTGTGTCTCCTTCTCTCTCTGCCCCTCCCCTCTCATGCTCTATCTCTCTCTGTATCAAAAATAAATAAAACATTAAAAAAAACGTTTTTTAAACTCGGATCCATGCTACAAGAGCGAGTATATAATGTTCAGACCAGCATGAGGAGGAGCAGGCTAAGTCCAGGGGATTCTAAGAGGCTCCCGGAGAAGTGAATAGTGTCCTGCTAATTTATGCTATCTTTACAGATGCAGCCTGGGAACGAGAAATCACACAGGCATGCCTACAATCAAATGATCCCTAACTCTCAAACAGAAGCCCCATGTCCATTTTGTTCCTTAGTGTTTCTCATAAATGCCTGATAACGCAGTGGGGACCGTCCAAGAGAAAGTTCACTAGATTTGCAGAAATCCTGACGTTTCTGTGCAGTCAGCCTTAAAAATAGGTCTGTAATTGTTTTGTTATCAATGTCACTTAAAAAAAAGAAGGAAAAGGAAATACAGAGAACAACCTCAGGAATAAAAAAGGAATTTTTTTCGAAGGTAGAATATTAGTGCCCGTGGATGTTTCTAGCAGCTTTATTTATAATTGCCCAGACTCGGAAGCAGCCAAGACGCCCTTCATTGGTGAATGAATAAACAAGTGTGGTCCGTCCAGGCAGGGACATGTTATTCAGGAAATTAAAGAAATGAGCGATCAAGTCATAAAAACACCTGAGAAACTCGAAATGCCTACTGCTGAGGGAGAGAGCTGGCTGAAAAGTTTACATACTATCCGATTCCAACTCTATGACATTCTGGAAAAAGCAAAACTAGGCAGACAGGAGAAAGAGAAGTGCTTGCCAGGCGGTTAAGAGGGAGGAGAGATTAAAGAGGAGACGCACAGAGGACTCTTAGGGGCAATGAAACTTCTGCATGATATCCTCACGGTGGATACCTGACAGTTTCCACTGGCAAAAGCAATGTACAAAAATAACAAATTGTCATGTGAAGCAGCAAGTTAATAGTGGCAGAAGCTGGGGGGAGTGGCCAAGTTGGTGTGATGTATGGGAACTCTGTACTTGATGCCCACTTTTTCTGTAGCCCTGAAGCTCCTGGGGAACAGAAGGATTAAATAAAAAAAACAAATCAGTGCACGACACCAAGATCATGAAGTAACATATCATTGACTGTTGTTGGAGGTGTTAGCTCTTAGAAAGGAAAAAAATTATCTACCTGTTTTGTTATTTAAAAAATTTTTTTGATGTTTATTTGTTTTTGAGAGAGAGAGCCAAGCAGAGAAAGAGGGAGACACAGAATCTGAAGCAGCACAGAGCCCAGCTCAGGGCTGGAGCCCACGAACCATGAGATCATGACCTGAGCTGAAGTCAGACACTTAACCGACTGAGCCACCCAGGCGCCCCTACGGGTTTTATTTTAAACTTAAAAGAATGTGCATTGGGATTTTTTTTTCCTGCCTTTTACACTTTTTTTTAGTTTATTTTGAGAGAGCGAGCGAGCATGCATGAGTGGGGAAGGGGCAGAGAGTGAGGGGGAGAGAGAGAATTCCAAGCAGTCTCTGCACTATCAGCACAGAGTCTGATGTGGGGCTCGAACTCACGAACCGTGAGATCATGACCTGAGCCAAAATCAAGAGCTGGACACTCAACTGCCTGAGCCACCCCGGCGTCCCCAAAGCAAGGATCATCTTGAGCAAACAATCTAGAACAATTAAGCACACAGACTCACAGATTCTGGAGCTCTGAGTTCAAATCTTCCCTCTTCCAGTTAATAGCTGTGGGCTCGGGCAAGCCCTTTAACCTCTCTGTGCCTCTTTTCCCCCGCTCCAGTGTTGCCCTTTTTGGATGGAGGCGGAGATGAAATGGACTGTGTGAGTGCTTGCCGTAGTAGAGCGAGCACCTGGTGAGGACCCCGCAAGTGGTAGCCATCATTGTCTTTACCCACGACCTGGGTACCTACGCTCAGGAGCTGGGGAGCTCAGCCTAGATGATGTCTGTTTCAAATGAATCTCACCAAATCTTTACCTGTGATTGCAAAAACGGGGAAAAGAAGAGCCGATCGACATTGCTAAGAAAATGAAATACCCGGGGCGCCTGGGTGGCTCAGTCGGTTAAGCCTCCGGCTTCGGCTCAGGTCAGATCTCACGTTTGTGGGTTCGAGCCCTGCGTCAGGCTCTGTGCTGACAGCTAGCTCAGAGCCTGGAGCCTGCTTCCGGTTCTGTGACTCCTTCTCTCTCTCTGCCTCTCCCCCTCTCATGCTCTGTCTCTCTTTGTATCAAAATAAATAAAACATTAAAAAAAAAAAAGAAAATGAAATACCTTGGAATTAAACCATTAACAGCCCTGCCGAAAGATAGAGCCCGTTCCGTTGGCCTGGGAGATGATCTTGAATGGCCAGCACCTCCTGGACCACGAAACTCATTTGCGTTTGTGTAAGGTTTTGGAGAAAGATGGGCAATTTCCCTCTGAGTTGGGAGTTTCCGATGATCCTGCCAAAAATCCCCGGAACACTGGGGTTTCTGTTCCCAGACCCAGGACGATGGTCCTCCAGCCCCAACGGTGTTACCAGCTCAGACCGTGACTAACTGATGCGCCGAAAGGGAGAGTGGAGGCCGGTGTTGAAGTCGGTTTTACCTGCTCTTTTAGGACACGGATGTTTATGGTTTGACTTGTCTGATATTGATGTTGAGTTTGTCAGCAATCTATTACTTAGCCACGTGTGTACTCGGTGCCAGTGTTAAGCCCTTTACGCTAGCTTGGTGCCATCATTATTTTTTTTTTCACTGCCTCGTTTTCGGTTTCGAGATCTCAGGAGAGTCCACCTCGCTTGAGAAACCCAAACGCAGATCCCTAAGTGCAAGGGAATCTGAGAAACGTGGCGTTGAGCCGTCCAGTCTTTGTGATAAAGCGGACACGTAGAAGGGGTGAAGATGGGTGCGGAGGGTCACAAAACCGTATCAGCAGAGACTCACTGTGCTCGAAGTGTGCCCGCGACTCTCCCGGTGGTTCCTAAATTCTTTGTAATCGCCAGCATGGTGCTACATGGTCTGGCCCAAGGTGATCTTCCTGATTTCTATTAATACTCATCTTCTTTTTCCCAAAAAGTTTTTTTAAATTGTGGTAAGATACACATCATATAAAATTTGGCATTTTGACCATTCTATTTAATGCTTTTTGTTGTTTTTTTTTTTTTTTGAGAGACAGAGACAGTGCGATCAGGGGAGGGTCAGAGAGAGAGGGAGACACAGAATTGGAAGCAGGCTCCAGGCTCTGAGCTGTCAGCACAGAGCTTGACGCGGGGCTTGAACCCACAAACTGTGAGATCATGACCTGAGCCGAAGCTGGATGCTTAACTGACTGAGCCACCCGGGTGCCCCACATTTTTACCGTTTTATTTTCTTATTTTATTTTTTTTTTGTTATAGCTATAAGTTTCTTTTTTTAAATTTATTTTTATTTTTATTTTTTTTGTTTTGTTTTTTACATTTTTACCATTTTAAAGCAAGTGGCATTAAGTGTGGTATTATTACTATTTTTGCTTCTGGGTGAGAAACCTAACACGGAAGCGAAGTGACTTCTCCAGGCTAGAGGGGCCGGGGCGTTGGCTTGAGCCGGGGCATCTGACCCTCGGCCTCATGCTCTAACCCACTCCCCACCCCCGCCCCCACCCTGCAGAAAAGTGCCCAGTGTGACCGGCAGTGCTGCATGTGTTCAGTTTACTCATTTTGGTTTCGTTTTTATGTATTTTGAGATGAGGGGAAGGGTGGAGGGAGAGAATCCCAGCAGGCATGGCACCGCCAGTGAGGAGCCGACGTGGGCCTTGATCTTGTAACCTGAGCCGAAATCGAGTCGGCGCCTAAGGGCCGGAGCCACCCAGGCGCTTCTGTCATCTTGGTTTGTTTTCAAAGCATAGAACGCTTCGTGTGTTGTTTACATCAGTGTTTGCCCAAAATAAATTTGTCACGCAGAAATAGCTCCAAACATTGAAGTATGATGAAACTGAAATCATTTCTTTTTTAAGCTGAAATAATTTACAGCCACTCCAAAATAGAGCCAAAGAGCGGGTTTCCTTTGGAACATCCATTCATGGTGACTTTTCCATCTCGAATAGCTTCTGGCTGTCAGGAGAGCTCACTGCCGGGTGTAATTAAGGAAAGAAAACGCTGTACTAGGATTCGAGGTGACTGACCATCTAATTAACTCACGTTTTTTGGCAACAGCTTAGGGAAGGCAGCCGCGGACCAGAATTTTTGTAAAAATCTTTATTGGACACGATCCTGGGGACTTGAGAGCTCCTAAGGGAATGATTGGAAGGAAAGAATTGTCATCTTATGTACGTGAAGTTTCATGTGAGCCGTGCTCCTCGTAAGGAACGTTTTCAGTAGCTCCGCAGGAGCGAGAAAGACGCTCCACTGTCGCTCACAGCCGTGAGCACTTTGCGCCGCGGCGCGCACACACTGTCCTGAAATCCAGAAAAATAAACTGCGTTTGTGAACTGAACTTACTCTGATCGTGGGCCGGAAGGAATGACCGAGCGGGATTCCCGTGCTGGTGGGAGAGTTTCCATCCTCTCCTTGATTCTTTCAGCCAGTGGTTCTCAAGGGCACCAGGTGTCTGTGCCCTGTTAGCCTTGACGGATGGCGCAGGATGCGGTGAGGCAGGTGCGGGCGAGGCCGGGCTGAGCGAGGGGGAAGCGGGGTGAGCGCTGCTGCTAAGTAAGCGCGCCGGGCGCACCTTTGGTAAGTGGGTTAGTGTGAATGGAGCAGCGCTTGGCAGCAGGTTTAGGAATTTGGAGGGAAAGGTGGTTGGAAAGGAATCCTGGGCGGGCTTCTTTCTTCCTTCCTCCCTACCTCCTTCCCTTCCCTTCCCCTTCCCTCCCTTCCCTTCCCCCCCTTCCCTTCCCTTCCCCTCCCCTCCCCTCCCTCCCCTCCCCTCCCCTCCCCTCCCTTCCTCCCTCACTCCTTACTTTCTTCCTTCTCTCCCTCCCTCCCTTCTTGCTTCTTCCTTTCCTTCTTCCTTCCTTTCCTTCCTCCTTCCTCCTTTCTTCCCTCTCTTCCTTCCTTCCCTCCTTTCTTTCTTTCTTTCTTTTCTTTTCTTTCTTTCAGAGGCTCCATGCTCAACTTGGGGCTTGAATTCACAACCCCGAGATCAAGAGTGATAGGCTTTACCAACTGATCCAGCCAGGCACCCCCAAATCCTGGATTTCTATTTAATGTCGTGTGACAAGTCAATAGAGATGTTTTTCCTTTTACTGAAAACAGCAAACTTGAGTAAAATGGCAGTATTTATGCTATTTTGTCATTCGTTACTGCCAAAAAGGAAATGGCAATACAGTAAAGGAGAGGTAGGACTTGCTTTTGTAATAGACATTTACTTCTGCGATACCCTTAGGTGTCTTTAAAATAATAACTCACTGCGCTGCCTGGGTGGCCCAGTCAGTTGAGTGTCTGACTTCGGCTCAGGTCATGATCTCCCGGTTCTTTTCCCGACTGTTAGACCTAAAAGAGATAATCTAACTTGTCTGTGCTTCCCTTTCCTCCTGGGAAAGAACACGAATCCCTGCATTTAGGTTTGTGTCGAGGAGTAAACGGGACGACGCATGTGAAGTGTCTGGCACAGTCCCCAACCATAGTCTGCCGTCGCTCGCGCCCAGAAAAGTGGTTCTGTCATTTTCATCTCCGGTCTTAGCTCCCACGAAGTCTTCAGTGTGACCCCGACCATGCTCAGGGTTCAGAAAACTCCGAGAAGGGCAGGTGCACGGACAAGTGGGCAGTATGAGAGGTCGAAGTGCAAAGGCCAGAAGGCAGCTGGTGGCAGCAGTGTGCAAGGAAGTCCAAGATATTTAAAATTTTTAGATAATAACTTGTTAGTTAATATTAATACTATATTGATAATCAGAACAAATGCTCATTGGAGAAAATTTTAAATTCACAGAAAAGTAGAAAATAGTGGAGACATCCCTCCTAGAGCCAAACCCCTGAGGTACCATGCCTCCATCCATCTCCATGCGAAAAATCTACATAAAATTTAAAAATGAATCAAACTAGGAACCACATTTATACCAAACAAAAGAGTTAGTATGCCAGTCTCAATATATGACGGGCCTTATGCAAAATCTAAGATAAATACAAAATTCCTAGTAAATAAATGAATAATGATTAAGAAGGGAATGTTTACAAGGCTGCCTGGCTGGCTCAGTCAGTAAAGCATGGGACTCTTGATCCTGGGGTTGTGAGTTCGAGCCCCACATGGCGGGGGGAGGGGGTAACGATTACTTAAAATATATATATAAATAAAGGATTTTTAAAAAGACAGAGAGAAAGGTTACAAGAGGAAATTCCAAAGGTTCACGAACGTTTCTGAAAAGGTTAATTTCCCAAATACGTCAGGAAATGCATAAGTAAAGAAAGTCGCTTGTCAAATAAGCAAAGCTCTCTTCCTCTCCTTTGTTGGTTGGTTTTTGTTTTCCGAATGGTAATACTGGGGTCTAGCCAGGCCCCAGTAAGATGGGACTCTGTTGGTGGGTATGTTATTTGTTGGCCTTTCCAGAAGAGATTTGGGCCCACAGGCAAGGTGCTTTTCAGCCGGGAATTCTTCTCAGCACAGCTGGCCTCTGTTCTGATTGGCTGGGGGGTCTGTTGGTAACTGAAATATTTTGATGGTCACCTCTGCTTATAGGTACAAAAGGGCTTTCAGGCCCTTCCTGTCTGAAGACCTACTAGTTTCTTCTCATGGGAATATAAACTAATCTTTCTGAAACTTCTTTAGAGCTTCGTACAAGATCTGGTAGGCAAGCTCCGTGAGAACAGAGAATTTCTGTCTTCTGTTTGCGGCTGTGTCCTTAGTTCCTAGAATAGTGTTTGACACATAGTAGGTGCTCAGCAAAATATCGTTGGGTGAATGACTGGATAAATGTGATTTCAGCATAGAGTATGTTGCTTACGGTAATATTTTGTGTTCTCTTAACCTTCGGAAACATTTTATTTGAGGGAAGTCACCTGCTATATTTCTGTGTTGGTTTGTGAAAAATACTTTTGGCTCCGACAGTAATGGTGCTGGAATGTTTGAAAGAAGTTTTTGCCCCAAGTGTGAAGTCTTTATCAATAATCAGTCCATACTTGGGTATTAAGTGATGCCCATTTTCTGAAGAACGTTTTATACTTTATTTGGGAACAAAACAGGAAGTCCGTCAATCAAGGAAAAGTAATAGTTCAATACTGTATGTAATAGATTTTCCTATCAACTTCATCTTTGCTTTCATAAATGCTCTGTCTTCATTTTTGAGCTCCAGTTGGCAGACGATCCCGTGGTCTTAAATTTCTCTTATGCTGAAAGATTTTCACATCAGCCCAACTGTAATCTAACAATTGAGTATTAATTGTGACAGATTACAAAAGACAGTGTAAAAACATGTATGTGTAGAATGATATATACAAAAATATCAGTAGGGGCGCCTGGGGGGCTCAGTCGGTTAAGCATCCGACTTCGGCTCAGGTCATGGTCTCATGGTTTGTGGATTCAAACCCTGCGTCGGGCTCTGTGCTGACAGTTCGGAACCTGGAGCCCGCCTTGGATTCCGTGTCTCCCTTTCTCTCTGCTCTTCCCCTGCTCACACTCTGTCTCTCTCTCCTTCAAAAATAAGTAAACATTCATATAATTAAGAAAAGTAGCTTGCTGCACATGACAGCTGGCGTGTCGGAGGGTCAGAGTTCAAACCACGCCATTCCAGCTCCAGACCCCAGCTCCTCGCCATTAGGTCCTTTGTGTTCTGTCTGTGGCTTCCTCTTTCCCACACAAACTTGTTTTTGCACGAGTCTTGTTCTGTTCTGTTCATTTCCTTATTGTTCTGTCCCCGGCCAATACCACACAGCCTCTTCATTAACTTTATGGTAAGTCAGTACAGTCTGTTTGTGACCCTCATTCCCCTCCTCTTCAAGCCTTCTTCTTGGCTGTTGTTTTGAGTTTTGCAACTCCATTTAAATCTTTGGATTATGCAGGCGCCTGGGTGGCTCCATCCGTGAAGCCTCCAACTTCTGCTCAGGTCATGATCTCACAGTTCATCAGTTTGAGCCCCGCGTCAGGCTCTGTGCTGATGGCTCAAAGCCTGGAGCCTGCTTCCGATTCTGTGTCTCCCTCTCTCTCGCTGCCCCTTCCCCACTCACGCTCTGTCTGTCTGTCTGTCTGTCTCAAAATTAAACATTAAGGGGTGCCTGGGTGGCTCAGTCGGTTTAGTGTCCGCCTTCAGCTCAGGTCATGATCTCATGGTTCGTGGGTTTGAGCCCCGTGTCAGGCTCTGTGCTGATGGCTCAGAGCCTGGAGCCTGCATCAGATTCTTTCTGTGTCTCCCTCTCTCTGTCCCTCCCCTGCTCGTGCGTGCTCACTGTCTCTCTCTCTCTCAAAAATAAATAAACATTAAAAAATAATCTTTGAATTATGTTCTCCAAAAACTTGCTGGGACCGCAATTTATAAAATTAAATTGATTGACTTTGTACGTTATTTTGAATTTATAATGAATTAAGTTGAACTCTATAGATAATTTGGAGAATTGCTGTATTTACAGTAGATAGCCTTCCTAGTTTTGAACTTGGCTTCCCTCTCTCCATTGACTCCAGTTTTCTTTAATGTCTTTGAATAAGTTGTTACCATTTTCTCCGTAGTGACCTTGCAGATCTTCTATTATGTTTATTTCTATCTTCCTGTAGTTTCCGTGCTCTTACAAATGATACTGTTTCCAAAATTCAGTACTTTGTTTGTTGCTAGTGTAGAAAAGCCGTTGGGGTCTACACATTGATTTTATGTCTAATTATCATGTTCAACTCTTAATTCTAATAATTTGTCAGTGGATTCTCTTATCAATGCTACATAGTTCATCATATAACCTGTGGGTCATGACAATTTTATTTCTTCCTTACTATCCTTATCCCTTTCATTTTTCCTGTTGCTGTCTTCTTAAACAACTGACTTCCCAAAATTAGATCCACAATTTATTATCCAAAGCCTTTGAAGCCAAATGTGTTCTGGGATTCCAGATTTTTTAGAATTTAGGGAGGAACTACAGCAAATATATCCTGTATCACGTAACATAGTTCTGCCGTGATAGATACGAATAATCGCACTCAGTATGGTAAGTAGAGATTATGAGTAGGCTTGAGTGAGCGTTGTCCCCAGATGAGTTAGGAAAAAGCTTTTGGCTTTCAGGAGTTTTTTTTCTTCTAGATTTGCAATTAGAGACTGTGGACCTGCATTAAGGTGGTCATAGAATAGTACCAGGGAACCTGGGAGCCTCAGTCAGTTAAACATCCAACTTCGGCTCCGGTCATGATCTCGCAGTTCGTGAGTTCAAGCCCTGCGTCAGGCTCTGTGCTGACAGCTCGGAGCCTGGAGCCTGCTTCAGATTCTGTGTCTCCTCTATCTGCCCCTCCCCTGCTCACGCTCTGTCTGTCTCTCAAAAATAAATAAACATTAAAAAAATTAAAAAAAAAGAAAATATCCATCAATACATCTTTTGACTTTTTTCAAGTATAGATTTCTCTTTTTTAATGGAATAGTGATTTCATACATTAGAAAATTCTTTTCACAGCCATAGATTATATCCCCAGTCCCCATTTAATTGTTTCATTTTTTTTTAAAACATTATATATATATTTTTAAAAGAGTTTCAAATGTCTTTTTTCTTTTTTAAATATTTATTTATTATTTATGTTGAGAGAAAGAGAGATAGAGAACGAGCAGGGGAGGGGCAGAGAGGAAGGGAGACACAGAATCCCAAGTAGGTTCCATACTGTCAGCACATAGTCCAACGTGGGGCTCGAACCCAAAAACCGTGAGTTCATGACCTGAGCTGACACCAAGAGTCGGACACCCAGCCAACTGATCCCCTCCGGCACCCCTAAAGATCTTATTGTTAAGTCATTTCGACACCCAACTTGGGGCTTGAACCCACAACCCCAAGGTCAGGAGACTCGCGTTCCACTGACTGAGCCAGTCAGGCACTGCTCATTTAATCATTGTAAAATGCAGGCCATAAGCCCCACAGAAGTGTGAGAGGGAAAGAGGAATTGCGTTAGTTGGCAAACGCTCAAGGAAAACCGTCCTGTGGAACGCTGGCCGCGCTCTCCAAGGTCCGGGCCAGCCTGGCCCTGCCTTTCTGCCTATCACACCCTCGGCCTCTTTATCTCCAGCCTCCAGGTACCCTGGATAGCGCATTTCCTTCCGTTGGCCATGTTCTTTCCTTTCTGGGGCCTCTGCGCATTCTCTTCCCTCTGCCTGGAACGCCCCCCCGCCGTTTCCCCATTTCGCCTCACTGGAAAACTCCCTTCTTGTTTCAGCTTAAACATCCCTCCTACTGGAAGGCTTCCCCTGATCCCCCGTCAAGAACCCGTCCGTCCAATGCTCATCTGTCCCCACTGCCTTTGGTTGTAATTAAAACTCTGCGGTTCGCCACTGTAATTCTGGGCACGGAGCTTGGCTCGCAGTCAGCTGCTCTATAAGAAAGGGTTGAATTGTTGCAATTTATCAGAACGAGAAAGGGGTGTATGGGTTAGATTAAAAGTAACAAAACCTGAGGCTCCTGGCGTCTCAGTTGGTTCAGCGTCCGGCTTTGGCTCAGGTCATGATCTTGTGGTTCGTGGATTTGAGCCCAGCGTCCGACTCTGTGCGGACAGCCCAGAGCCTGGAGCCTGCTTCCTATTCTGTGTCTCCCTCTCTCTCTATGCCCCTCCCTCGCTCGGGCTCTGTCTTTCCCTCTCTCAAAAATAAATAAACATTAAAATAAAGAAATACAGGGGCGCCTGGGTGGCTCAATCGGTTGAGCCTCTGACTTCGGCTCAGGTCAGATCTCACGTTCGTGGGTTCGAGCCCCGCAGCAGGCTCTGTGCTGACAGCTAGCTCAGAGCCTGGAGCCTGCTTCCAGTTCTGTGTCTCCTTCTCTCTCTGCCCCTCCCCCTCTCATGCTCTGTCTCTCTCTATCAAAAATAAATAAAACATTAAAAAAAATTTCTAAACAAATAAAGAAAGAAAGAAATACAGTGAAAAAATGAAAGTAACAAAGACCGAAAGAAAAGTGGCTCAGACAGTAAGGACACATATCATCTCACACTGCGGAGTCCAGAGGCAGGGGGTCCTGGGATTGGTGCTGAAGTCCAACGGTTGCATCTGCCAGCCTCACAGGCAGCAATGACCAGGACAAGTCAAGAAGAGGAGTTTTTCGGGTCACCTTTTTCAGTAGCCGCCATGGGTAGCCCACACATCTAGTTAGCCAGGGTGACGGCTCATGTCTGTGTCCTAGCTGCAAGGGAGCCGGGAAAAGATACAATGGAGGTGCTCTGCTAGAGGGAAGGGGGGTAGCAGCTCGACCGTCAGCCATGAAGGTCTGCCCCAGGGCACACCTTACATTACAGGCTGGGACAACTGGCCAGTGTCACAGAGGACCTGAATCAGTCAGTGCAGAGCTCACAGGGACATCCATTTTGAATGCGCCGGATAACGTCTCCCATCTCTGCAGACCAGTATCTCTTTCCTAATCCGGCAATCAATCACGGGACACTTTTAACCTCGTAGGTCCAGCACCTGTTCCCAGAGACCTTCTGACTGGTCCAGTCTAGTCTGTCCTATGGGTCTTTTAGGTCAGATGCTCAACTGTGGGCTTCAGAGTTGGGATCCTTTGTCTTTCTTCCCCCTTTGTAAAAAAAATTTTTTTTAACATTTATTTATTTTTGAGAGACAAAGAGAGACAGTGTGATCAGGGGAGGGGCAGAGAGAGAGAGGGAGACACAGAATCTGAAGCAGGCTCCAGGCTTTGAGCTGTCAGCGCAGAGCCCTACACGGGGCTCGAATCCGCGAACTAGGAGAATGTGACCTGAGCCGAAGTTGGACGCTTAACTGACTGGACCATCCAGGCACCCCAGGGATCCTTTGTCTTAAAAAGAGAACACCTATATGTTTTCTTCAGCTTCTTTACTTGAATTGGAAGTGACCTAATTGCTAAGTGTTTGGAAAATGTTTACGTTGATGTTAACCAAGTTTCAGGTGACAGGGCTTAAAATTTTTTTTCCTATGATATTTTTGTAATTATTTTGCACCTCTTCCCCACGCCCATGGAAATATTTATAGAGTTTAGAAATGAGTCAGGACTTAAAACATTTGTTTTTTTCTTCTCATTAAAAATTTAGCTTATTTGCTTTGTTCTTGTTTACTCTTTGGATCGCCTTCAATGTTCTGGTATTTTCTCTCTCCGTCTTTTTTTTCTTCTCTTAGGTTGGTCTTGAACTTGTTCCCTGAGGGGAGAGAATCACCTGGGTAGAATGGTGCGGGATGCTTGGAAGATCTCAAACTTGGTTCTCTGAGGTTTAAAGGAATGTGGGACAGCCCGGGGAGGGCAGGTGACAGGACTCTTGCGTCTGCTGATTGAATGCACTCAGGAAACTTCACATTTCGTTCGGCTTCCTCGCCTGAGCTGATGTATAGAAGCCAGGAAATGAACAAGTAGATTCCATTTCCGGGCTGAAACCAGACACAAATGATACAGAACATTTGTGTTAAAGATGTTCATCTCACAATCAGCACTTGGCAAAGCCCCTCTTTTTTCTTTTAAGTTTATGTTTGAGAGAGAGACACACACACAGAGTGAGAGTGGAAGCGGGGCAGAAAGAAGGAGAGAGGGAGACACAGACTCCCAAGCAGCTCCAGGCGCTGAGCCATCAGCACAGAGCCCGACGCGGGGCTTAAGCTTGTGAATTGCGAGATCATGAGCTGAGCCGAAGTTGGCCGCCAAACAGACTGAGCCACCCAGGCGCCCTTCTGTCACAGGGAGACAGTGTTTTTGTTTTTGTTTTTGTTTTTTCAAGAAAGAGCAAGATTTTGCTTTCTGTGACTGGTTTGTCTTTCTTTGGAACTGATTCACGCCACTCCAGTTACAAGTTAGAGTTATCTTTCGGAACCTGGGTTTTAGAGTTTATTCATCTTTAATACTTTTACTCTTCTACTTAAGATATTTCACCACGTCTGGCTGGGGGAATAATTTTTCTGAGCACTTTATTTTATTTATTTGTTTGTTTGAGAGAGAGACAGAGAGACTCTCCAACACCAAGCTCCATCCCATTATCCTGGGATTGTGACCTGAGCCAACATCACGAGTCCGACACTCACCTGAGCCTCCCAGGTGTTCCTTAATTTTTTTTCTTAAGACAGAGAGAGAAAGAGAGAGAATGCATGTGAGAGGGAGAGGGTCAGAGAGAGAGAGAATCTTAAACAGGCTCCACGCTCAGCACAGAGCCGGATGAGGGGCTCAGTCCCACTACTGAGCAATCCTACCTGAGCTGAAATCAAGAGTTGGATGCTGAACCGACCGAGCCTCCCGGATGACCCTATGATCACTTTAAAAATTACCGTTGTTGTTATTTTAATGGAAAAAAGTAAGCACTCTTTAAAAATTTATTTGTCCTTGAAGATTGTATTCTTTGCTATCTCTTTCACTCTGCATATTTGGAGCAGGTACCCGTGTTCTGTTTTTGTTTCTTTGTTGCTTTGGCTGTAGCCAGAGAAGGTGGGGGGGGGGGACCGAAAGTGACGAAGCTGTGCTAAGACCGTGAAATAACAAGCCAGAAGCTAACCTTGCGGCTTCTTAATGGAGTACATTCCGTAGCCGGTTCCCCTCCACGTCACACCTGCTCAGATTCCAGGAGCGTCAGACTCTGGTGCTTCTGGGACAAGCGACGCTTCTCACGCTCCATTTCAGCTCCTGACGCAGTGTCCAGTTTGCACAGGCGTCCTGCCTGCGTCAGCCTCAAGCCTGCTCCTTTCCATGCCCCGCACCGGCCTCCGTGTTGCTCTTTTATACAATGTAATTATTGTTATAAAAACATGAAAATGCAGCTTTTTTTGGTGTACTTCTCCAGATTCTTTTTTTTTTTTTTTTTTTTTATTGAGACAGAGAGAGCGAGAGGGAGCATGAGTGGAGGAGGGAAGAGGGGCAGAGACAAACCCTCTGGTGCTGCCCTTCACATTGTACCTGTTTTTTTCTGTGTAAACAATTTCATTTGGGTAATTTTTTAAATTAAATGTCTTTATTCATTTTTGAGACAGATTGAGAGCACGAGCAGGGAAGGGGCAGAGAGAGAGGGAGACAGGATCTGGAGCAGGCTCTCTGCTGACAGCAGAGAGCCCGATGTGGGGCTCGAACTCATGAACTGTGAGATCTCGACCTGAGCCAAAGTTGATGCTTAACTGACAGAGCCGCCCAGGTGTCTCTACATAATGGTGTTTTTTTTTTTTTTTTTTTGTCACATCGAGGTTTGACGCTTTTATGTTGAAAATACAGTTTTGGGTATTTCTGTCTTTAACATAACATAACATATGAGAAAAAAATTTTGTCCATGGAGATTAATTGAGGTCCTTCTTAAAATTTTTAAAAATGTTTATTTTTGAGAGACAGAGAGACAGAGCATGAGCTGGGGAGGGGCAGGGAGAAAGGGAGACACAGAATCAAAAGCAGGCTCCTGAGCTAGCAGCACAGAGCCCTACACGGGGCTCGAACTCACGGACCATGAGATCATTACCCGAGCTGAAGCCAGATGCTTAACCCACTGAACCACCCAGACGCTCCTAGTATATATAGGCCTTTGTTTCAAATTCGAGATCTAGAATATCGGTGGTATTCGTAGTGATGTATTTTTGTTTGTAAAGTTTTATAAAAACTTTTTTGTTTCTATGTATACAGCTACTTTAATATTCAGAACCAAATTGATTTTTAAAAACATTTGAAATGGAGGTTTTGTTACATTGACTCTGGGTAAATCTATACAGGCTGACACTTTTCTCTCAAAGATAAGAGGAAGCTCATTCCAGTAATATTATCCCAAGAGATTCCGTTCAACTAGAATCATTTAAGGTCTGCTTCTCAAAGTGCCCTCGTCTTTAGGAAAGGGTACTTATCCTCAATTAGAGCATCCTGGGGCGCCTGGGTGGCTTAGTCGGTTGAGCATCGACTTCGGCTCAGGCTGTGATCTCCCGTTTCATGAGTTCAAGCCCCACGGGGGGCTGCTGCTGACTACACGGAGGCTGCTTTGGATTCTCTTTCTGCCCTCTCCCTACCTGCGCTCTCTCAAAAATTAAATTAATAAAAAATGAAAAGAAATTGGAGTGTCCTAATGCCCTGGTCCAGACAGCCCAGAAAGAGGCGGACCCAGGGTTTTAGAAGGGATCCTTCTCTTCTCTGGGTGTGTGACTCGCTGCAGAGGGGGAGATTTGTTGGGAAAAGGTCTCTGCTTACCCTTCCTCTAAGTCTGAGCCATTTACAGGGAGGTAACTTTAGCAACATAGTTTCTTACCAGATTGGCTTATTCCAAGGATTTTGAATTTGTGTCAGTGTCGTGTACTTTTCAGTGACAGGAAGCGCTGTACTTTGGGGAAGAACTTGTAGCTGACTTGGGTCTCCTCATTTAAAAGTTCTTCCGCATGCTTTGGGGGAAAAAATCAGATCAGTAGACCTCGCAGAGCCGAGAATGGCCGATACGTACTGACCTAGAGAGACCCGTTTGGCACCAACCCATGATTCGATATTGTAGGCGAAGCAAGGCGGAATTTGTCTGTGTTGAACAGACTTCATGGTGCTTGAGGAGCTCTGATGAAGATCAGGTAACCCAAAAAAACGCTGTAGTTCGTCCTCTGGTTCGGTCCTCACTGTGCATAAAACCAGATGTGAAAATAATTGGAAAATACAGTAAGTGCGTTTGATGAACACACTTGTGCTCTCTTGTTTGTCTTCCTCGGCCTCTCATGGCCAAGCTCTTGGCACCAAAACATTTGTTTGGTTCGAATTCAAGGAGCAATAAGAGGTCAAGAAGGGGTCCATCCCGTGGTTCCCAGCTGCTTGGAAGCATCCATTTGCTCTTCTCTCGGCAATTCTGGAGTTCATTCTTGAGGGTATATTTAGGATGCGCTCGTAAATTAAACATAAGTTTCCATTAGGTTACATATTAACAGACATCTTTCATCTTTGGAAATACGAAGCTTTCAAATAGAAATTTAGAGTATGTGTCATAAAGTAGCAGGCAGTTCTTGACCTGGGGGCTGAGAGTTCGAGCCCCACTTTGGGTGTGGCTATTAAATGTTTAAAAATGTATATGTATTTTCTTTTTCTTTTTTTTTTTAATTTTTTTAATGTTTTATTTATTTTTGAGACAGAGAGACAGAGCATGAGCAGGGAGGGGCAGAGAGAGAGGGAGACACAGAATCTGAAGACAGGCTCCAGGCTCTGAGCTAGCTGTCAGCACAGAGCCCGACGCGGGGCTCGAACCCACGAATGTGAGATCTTGACCTGAGCCGAAGTCGGAGGCTTAACCGACTGAGCCACCCAGGCGCCCCAAGTATATGTATTTTCTAAATGACTAATGCGTCATGTTATATGGTCGTGCGCAGGTGGGAGAGTTTTTCAGAGTGGTAGATCGACTCGTGCATTTTCTCGTAACGCGATATGAAAAATTCATTCGTATGGTTTCAGGTTGCACACTGAAACCAGCCTTTAAGGAGCTGCTGCTTGCTGAGTTGGGGCGCGGCATCCAGAGTACCCAGAATTACCTAAAAAGGCACTGAACTGCTCCTCCATTTTCTTACTGCATATCTGGGTGAAGTCTTATTTTTTCGTGTACTTCACCCAGCAGATGGACTGCACACGCATCTGAAAATCCAGCTGTGATCTATTAAGCTAGACAGTAAAGAGATTCGCAAAAGTGTAAGCCGATGCCTGTCTTCCCACGTTTTTGTCTTGTTTTGGAAAGGAAAATTCTTGACAAGGAAACAATGCTATCTGTTTTAACATGTAATGGCTTGAGTGTTGTCTTCTCAATGGATGAATAAATATTTTTTAAGTGTTCTCAGTTTTTAGTTTCTGATAAATACTGATAGCCGTACCGCATACAAATGAAGGCTTTTGGGAGTCCTTCATGATTTCTAGGAGGGCAGAGGGGTCCGAACCGCTGTCATGCCCCATCAAACGGGAAAGGATGCATTTCTTTTGATAATGCCACCGTCTTCAAAGTAGCAGAAGCTGGTTTTTTTAAAGGGCGATGTGTAATATTTGCTCACAAAGGAGTCTTTTTAAGATTTGGAATTTTTTTCCACCAACGTTTCCACATTTTGGTCAAGAATGTAAGTGGGTTGATTAGTTTTTCATCTGTTTTGAATTTTCTTTTAGCTGCTGTCAAAAAAAGTTCATGCCGTGGTGATCCGTGTGATGGGAATGGGAGAGCGTGGCATCGTTAGAGGTGTTTCATTATTTTTAGAATTTTTACTTGTGACATTTTATTTATTTATTTATGTAAGCTCTAATTTCTTTTAACACTTATTTATTTTTGTGAGGCAGAGAGAGACAGATCATGAGCAGGGGAGGATCAGAGAGAGAGGGAGACACAGAATCCAAAGCAGGCTCCAGGCCCCGAGCTGTCAGCACAGAGCCCGATGCAGGGCTTGAACCCATGAACTGTGAGATCATGACCTGAGCTGAAGTCAGACGCTCAACAGACTGAGCCACCCAGGCACCCCTATTTATGTAAGCTTTATACCCAATGTGGGGCTTGAACTCACGACCCCAAGATCAAGAGTCGCCTGCTCTACCAACTGAGCCGGCCAGGCGCCCCAGCCATGTTTCTCCCTCAGCATGGAAAGAACAGTACTGTATTGATAAAACAGGAACCAGTTTATTTATTGCCAAGCAAGGTTTTTAGTAGTTAAGATCTTCTACTTTATGTCGACCTTATTTTAATGCTTTATTATGGCCTGCAGAATGTTCTAGAATACAGATAACTTTATTGAAAACATATTGTTGGTTTGAGTCATTTTCAAGGTAGACTCAGTTCAAATGTAGGTTTTGTTAAAAGAGTTTTGGTATCAAACGCTCTTATATTAGGGATAGAAACGAATTGCATACTAATAGGGAAAATACATAGTGAGATTTTCAGCAGGACCCTCAAAGAGCAGATGGTGTTAGCGAGTGGTCGAGGAAACCCCTATAAATCTTACAAATAGTCAGGCTCAGGGGACGGGACATTAAACAGGGAGAGGACTCTCAAATGGAGGGCGGTGTGGAAAGGAGTTTTGTCTTTTTTGAGTTTTGGGGGGTGTTTTTTGAGAGAGAGTGCACGCATGAGCAAACGGGAGGGGCAGAAGGGGAGGAGCACAGAGGATCGCAATGCACCGTGTGCTGACAGCACAGAGCCGGATGCGGGGCTCGAACCCACGAACCACGAGACCATGCCCTGAGCCTAAGTCCAGTGCTTGAACCAACTGAGCCACCCAGGTGGCCCTGGAAAGGGGTTTTTAAATAAATAGGGTCGCTATGAAACTAGATTAGCCAAGGGTTACCAATTAGCCGAGAGCTTTCACAAGCCTTGGTCTAAGTAGCAGGGATGATTTGTATCTTTACTCAAATTGTTTGTATATTTAGTTCAAAGTGGCCCGCAGTCTTGTTTACACTCTTAATTTGCTTGACAACCTTCCTCCTTCCAAATAACGCAAATAACTAATCCTCCTGACTCGTGTCCCCTGAGTGAGGCCTAGTGTCCATGGAATGTAGTATTGGGGACCTTAAATATTTGTCCTTTGTTTTTTATGATCAGGTGAACAATTATTAGATTTACAGACAAACGTCTTGCAGTGATTTTCCATGAGAAAAACATTCCTGTAAAATAAAACCGTAATATTTCAAGCTGTTCTGTGGGACCGGCGGAGCAGGGAGAGGGGGCGGTCAAGGTTAAGGAAACGAGTTTTCTCCAGGAAGAGGTTTTCGGACATTGGAGGAAAAGTGCTCTGACTGTTTCCTGCCCGCTTCCACCCGAGGAGGGCTTGGGCGGGTCGAAGTGGGCTCGTTTGGCGGTTTGCACAGCTTTGAACGGAAAACGGAATGAAAGTGTGAGGACACACTTAAAGTGGGAGATGGTGGGTTTTAACGTCAAGCTGGGGTGCCTGGGGGGCTGAGTCGGATAAGCGGCCGACTTCGGCTCAGGCCATGGTCTCGCCGTCCGTGAGTTCGAGCCCCGCGTGGGGCTCTGCGCCGACGGCTCAGAGCCTGGAGCTGCTTCGGATTCCGTGTCTCCCTCTCTCTGCCCCTCTGTGGCATGCGTGAGACACGCATGCGCTGTCTTGAAAATAGACATTAAAAATTTTTTTTAAAATCAAATCAAGCTGAAGGGCGGTGCTGCATGTGTCCTGTTGGACCGCACACACGTGTGCTAGGATTAAACTGTGGCTTTGCATTTTTATATATTTTTTAAGTTTACTTATATATTTAAAAATTTTTTCTTTTTTTAACTTAAAGTTTTTATTATTTTTTAACAGTTTTATAGAGGTATAATGAATATGCCACACAAGTCACCGCTTAAAGTATACAATTTAATCGTTTTTGTAATAGTCACATTCCTTTTTATCCTTCTCAGTTAATGTTTAAATCGACTTACCAACTACTACAATAAATTTACCAATTTCTTTATGCCATCCTTCAGGGACTTTGGTTAATATTGAATCGATTCTGCATATCATAGCTTTTCAACCAGCAGGAGCATGGTACAATGTGTCATTGATTCCTATCTCCTTTTACTTTTATCATGGCTTTTAAATAATTTCCTTTAAGCAAATAAAGTTGGGGTTTTTTGGTTTTCTTATTTTTCTGTTTTTCATTTTCAATTTTTTTAATGTTTATTTATTTATTTTGAGAGAGATAGAGCACAAGCAGGGGAGGGGCAGAGAGGGAGACACAGAATCTGAAGCAGGCTCCAGGCTCTGAGCTGTCAATAACAGAGCCTAACGCAGGACTTGAACCCAGGAACCGCGAGATCATGACCTGAGTCGAAGTTGGACGCTTAACCAACTGAGCCACCCAGGCGCCCCGTAAAGTTTAATTTTGAAAAGGAGAGAGAGGGGCGCCTGGGTGGCTCAGTCGGTTAAGCCTCCGGCTTCAGCTCAGGTCAGATCTCACGTTCGTGGGTTCGAGCCCCGCATCGGGCTCTGTGCTGACAGCTTAGAGCCTGGAGCCTGCTTCAGGTTCTGTGTCTCTGTCTCTCTCTGCCCCTCCCCCTCTCATGCTCTGTCTCTCTCAGTATCAAAAATAAATAAAACAAAAAAATTTTAAAAAAAAGAAAAGGAGAGAGAGATTGCACACGGGGAAGGGGCAGAGAGAGCGAGGGAGAGGGGGAGAATCCCAAGCAGGCTCTGCACCACCAGCACGGAGCCTGACACAGGGCTCGAACCCACCACTGCTGCCACCCAGGCGCCCCCAGTCATGGCTTTGTATTTTTATATTTGATTTGACACTTTTCCATTTTGCACGATCCTTAAGACTGAATTGTGAAATTAGCCAGGGACTGTTTCTTCATCTTCAAGCAGAGCTGTGTCCGACTTTGGCCTTGGACCCTTGGCCGTTGCTTCAGATCCACCAGCCATGAGGCCTCCCTCCATGAGCTCCGAATGGATCCGTGTCCCTTCCGGACATGTCCCTCCTCCCCCAATGTGTCACTTCACCCCAAAGCGCTGTCCCTCCATTCTCTAGTCCCCCAGAATCCTGCCTCCCTCCGCCTCCCCCTCCTGCCTCCTCACATGCCGGCCACCAGCACTCGCTGATTCTCGGTGCCGTGGGTCTGCACGCCCTTCCCTCTCCTCCCGTTTCCGCTCAGCTGGACAACTGACTTGTACCTCCTGATGATCCTTTTTTTTTAAATGTTTTATTTATTTTTGATACAGAGAGAGACAGAGCATGAGAGGGGGAGGGGCAGAGAGAGAAGGAGACACAGAACCGGAAGCAGGCTCCAGGCTCTGAGCTAGCTGTCAGCACAGAGCCTGCCGCAGGGCTCGAACCCACGAATGTGAGATCTAGACCTGAGCCGAAGCCGGAGGCTTAACTGACTGAGCCACCCAGGCGCCCCTCTCCTGGTGATTCTAAACACGTCTGTGGGCATGCCTCTCCTCTTGCAAGTTCAGTGGCTCACTTGTGCCCACTCGAAAGGCTATGCTCCTTCGCTTGGGCCGATGGGCTGAGACCTTCTCCAGTTTCTTTCTTTTTAAAGATTTTTTTAAATGTTTATTTATTTTGAGAAAGAGACAGAGAGAGAACACAGGCAGTGGAGGGGCAAAGAAAGAGAAAGAGAGAGAATCTCAAGCAGGTTCCTCACTGTCAGTCCAGAGCCTGACTTGGGGTCCGAACTCACACACCGCGAGATCATGACCTGAGAAATCCAGAGTTAGCCGACTAACCGACTGAGCCTCCCAGGCGCCCCGGGCTTTCTCCAGTTGCTTGCCCACCACCATCCTTCCCTGGCGCCCTGCCCCACCCCCACTGCAAGGACAAGGTCCCCTGATTCCTGGATGTGTCCCCGCCTTTGGAGTAGGGGTTGCTGGGACACCTACCACCGCTCACGGTCCCAGGCTGGGAGCCTCAGGGCTCCTGCAAGATCGGGGGGAGCAGGGGGCTGCTGTATGTCTGTTCCCTTCATTTCCCCGGCTCCTTTCTGGCACACAGTGTGGGTCTGATGAACGTTTGAATAAAGTCCACGTGAGTCATTTTATTTATCTGTTTGAAGAAAGCAGTATTTTGGAACTCTTCTCGCTTCCATTTGCTTTCGCTGAATCTCAGTGACTGTTTAGAATCACTGAGAGATCACAAGGAAGGTGCTGGACACCCACCCAGCCGAAGCAAGAGCTGTACCTCTCAGCTTTTGGAATCTGGAGGAGACCTCTTTGCACTTGGACATTAACTGCAGCCGCAGACCACGCTGGTAACAGGGATGCGGGGGTCAGAGTTCAGTCCCCCAGGCAGTTTTGAGACCAAATTTGGTAATGTTGATTTAAAACTGCTCCACAAGAAAAGCACCCGGGCCATCATGGAAAATATTAGGGCTGCTTTCTACATAGCGACGTCTCGTTGAGAGCATTGTTCGCTGAAATTCTATTAATCACAGAGAAGGATTTATAAGCTCTCTCTTTGTGTTTTGTGTTTTTTCAAAAACAGGATCAATTTGACAACTTAGAAAAACACACACAGTGGGGAATTGACATTCTTGAGAAATACATCAAATTTGTAAAGGAAAGGACAGAGATCGAACTCAGCTATGCAAAACAACTCAGGTAAGTTCATGTTGACAAAGGTTATTTGGTTGTTAACTGCAACGTGGATGTAACAATAATTTATAATGTTTTATACTACGGATGTATAAGTCTTTAAATATTTCTTCCCCCTCTTATGTAAGATACTATTTCAGTGGGAACCATTGCTTTTAAGATGGAAAATTCATTTTCAAAGAACAGTAGAAATAAAAACTAAGTTATTGCCCTCAGGCTCTGTTTTTTTTTTAATTATATTTTCTGAATATTGGAGCTACTTATTTCTCCAGAAAACTTCTTTATCTATGTTTTTCATTTTCTAAATATTTGTTCGTTTATTTATTTTTGAGAGAGAGACAGTGAGCAGGGGAGGGGCAGAGAGAAAGGGAGACACCGAATCGGAAGCAGGCTCCAGGCTCTGAGCTGTCAGCCCAGAGCCCGACGCGGGGCTTGATCCCACGAACCGAGAGATCATGACCTGAGCCGAAGTCAGATGCTTCACTGACTGAGCTCCCCAGGGCCCCTCCATCTATCTATTTTGAGAGAAAGAGAGCACACACACATGTCCGTGCACATGAGTGAGAGAGGGAAGGAGAAAGAATCCCGAGCAGGCTCCACACTGTCAGCACAGAGCCCAGTCAAGGCTTGAACCCATCAACTTCAAGATCATGACCTGAGCTGAAGTCAAGAGTTGATGCTGAACCAACGGAGCCCCTCAGGTGCCCCTTTTCAGAAACCTGATAAGTGAAATATAACGTATAGATGCAGAGAAATGCACAGGTCATAGTGTGCCATCCCCTGTAACCAGCACCCAGACGGAAAAGCAGCCCCTCTGGTGCGTACCACCCTCCTGGCACCCTCGTCCGCTCTCTGACTTGGAACGACGCGGACAGTCTTGCCTGTTTAGGAACCTCCTGTGAATGTACCCACTTACTGGGCCCGGTGTTTGGCTTCTTGCGCTCTACCTGATGTTTGTGAGACTCCCTCCCGGGGCTGCGTAGGGTGTTTCTTTTCATTGGTGGTTCGCACTTGGGTATGTGAGTGCACCACACTTTATCCCTTCCTCTGCCTCTAGGCGATTGCGCATCTCCTGTTTGAGGATATAAAGTCAGTCTCCACCCGGGGAGCCCGATTACAGGGTCATAAGCACTCTGTACGTTTCGCTTTACATACACGGTTTTCCAAAAAGCTTCTCCTGATCCACACTCCATCCAGCAGCGTGTAAGAGGCATTTTAAAAGTGCTTGGACCACAGGGCGCCTGGGGGGCTCAGTCGGTTAAGCATCTGACTTCGGCTCAGGTCAAGGTTACTCTGTTCGAGCCCCGCGTCAGGCTCTGTGCTGACAGCTCAGAGCCTGGAGCCTGCTTCCGATTCTGTGTCTCCCTCTCTCTGCCCCTCCCCTGCTCATGCTCTGTCCTTCTCTCTCTCTCAAAAATAAATAAGCATTTTAATAATAAATAAAAGTGGTTGGGGGGTGCCTGGGTGGCTCAGTCGGTTAAGCCTCCAACCTCGGCTCAGGTCAGATCTCACGTTCATGAGTTCGAGCCCCACGTCGGGCTCTGTGCTGACAGCCAGCTCAGAGCCTGGAGCCTGCTTCCGGTTCTGTGACTCCTTCTCTCTCTGCCGCCCCCCCCTTCATGCTCTGTCTCTCTCTGTATCAAAACTAAATAAAACATTAAAAAAATTTAAAAATAAATAAATAAATAAATAAAAGTGGTTGGACTGCTTACATCTTTAAGCAGATGAAATTATCCGAGAACTTAGCGTAAAAATTGTTGGTAGAACAAATCTGGAGTTTGAGGGGCATGCGTAATCTCTAATGATTTCTCGATAGGTTGAATTGGTTTGTGCAGACTGATCGAAGACCTGTGAGAGATCCGTATGACTTTTGATGTGGAAACATTTCGTTTGAACCCATAGAGCGCCTGGGGCTCCTGGGTGGCTCAGTCGGTTAAGCCTCCAACCTCAGCTCAAGGCATGATCTCATGGTTTGTGGGTTCGAGCCCCGCAGGAGGGGTAGGTCATGTGCCACTGAGAGAGGGTGGATTCATCTAGGGCTGCTGTTGTTGTAGATTATAAATAAGCTCATACAGAATGTTTTTATGGATGATGGATATTGTTTCTGTGGAGTAAATAAAACATAAAACATATTGCTCAGTGAAACAGTCACTATGACTTGCTGAATCCTGATCAGTTTCTGGCATCCTGTGTGTGAATCTGCCTCAGTAGGACCCCAAGGCTTTAAGAACTGGATGTAGGGACAGGGAGGGGCTGGTTCATGCCGATAATTCAAATATCGCATCGTTAGTCCTAAAATGTCTTTTGTGTGAAAACGGGTCACCTAACAGCCTCAGCCCAAAATACAGTCTCACCTTATGGGTTTGTCTGTATTTGTTCTTCTTTATCTGTTAGTTTACGCTTGTCTTTCCTGGTGCCTTCGTCACGCTGTCATTTTGTTTGGGAATTCTGTTCTTCGATGCCGTTAAGTCAGCATTTAGCAAGCGTCTGCTCGGTTCTGTGTCACCAGAGGAAAGGGCTTCCTGAGCTCCTGCTCTGGAGCTCCCTGGCTTCTCGCCCTTTCTCACCACCCAGGCGAGGGGCAGAGGATGCGAGTAATTGGGAGCCTATTGGGAAAGAGTGCAAATCCAGTGGGGGGTTAGGGTTAACTGTAATGGCCTCCACTGACCATTTTACCCTCCTGTCAATCCCGTTTCGCAACTTGAAATATCTAGGATCTGCGGCGCCTGGGTGGCTCAGGCGGTTAAGCGTCTGAGTTCAGTCTAGGTCATGATCTTGTGGTTCATGGGTTTGAGCCCCACGTCGGGCTCTGTGCTGACAGCTCAGAGCCTGGAGCCTGCTTCCGATTCTGTGTCTTCCTCTCTCTGCCCCTCCCCCACTCACACACACTCTCTCTCTCTCCTTCAAAAATAAATAAGCATTAAATAAATTAAAAAGAAATATCTAGGATCAGTGTTAGGGCTCTGATGGTAATCTCTTGAGAAGAGATTTAACTATATATTTATAATTATATATATTTAATATATAAATGTTTATTTTTTTATTTCTCAGAGAGAGAGAGAGTGCTCAAGAGCAGGGGAGGGACAGAAAGAGAGAAAGAGACAGAGAATCAGAAGCGGGCTCTGCGCTGACAGCTGCGAGCCCGACGCGGGGCTCGAACTCATGAACCGTGAGATCATGACCTGAGCCAAAGTTGGACGCTTAACCGACGGAGCCCCCCCGGCGCCCCAGTATATTTTTTTAGTTGGCTCTACACCTAACATGGAATTCAAACTCACTCCCCCGAGATCGCGGGTCACACGTTCCACTGATGGAGCCTGCCAGGCGTCTCCCGAGAGGCGTTTCATTTCATCCCTGAGCGGGGACTCGGTTTGTGCTTGCTGGAAGCAGTTGAGCTGCAAGATCAGGAGTAGTGGACCGAGAGCCTTGAAGACGACCACTGACCCTCCAGGCTGGGCTTCTCCTCCTGATGCCGAGACGTCAGCCGGGTCCTCGGTGCAGAGACTCAAGCCTCTGTCCTTCGGCCGTGTGCCCCCCGCCCCCACTCGCCCAAGCGATTGCAGCTCCTCCCCTTTCTGCAAACCCAGCACCTGCTCCCCGTCCTCCTCGCCAAGGGCTTCCGGCGTCACTGAGAACGCTGAAGCAGACAGAAGAGGACGTCCTCAGTCTCTCGGTGTCTGTCCCACTTCTCTGTCTAAACCCAGGGCCCGTCTTGCGCACCGGAGCTCGGCCCCCGTGGTTCTCTCTCCCTCGTCCTCCGTTCTTCAGTCTCTGCTCGACCACTGTCCCCGTCGACACACACACACACCACTGTGCCTCCTGGCCTTCAGAACCAAACTTCCCTTACCCTCACGTTCCCCACCACCTGCCACTAGTTCTTGCCTCCCCCGTTTGTAGCCAAACTTCTCAAAAGTGCTCTTCCTTGCTGTCTCCGATCCCTCTCCTGCCACTACTTCGTTCTTTTTCTTAATGTTTGTTTATTTATTTTGAGGGAGAGAGTGAGTGGGGGAGGGGCGGGGGAGAGAGAATCTGAAGCAGGCTCCACGCACAGAGCCCGACTTGGGGCTCGATCTTATGAGCTGTGGGATCGTGACGTGAGCTGAAATCTCGATGCTTAACCGACGATGACGGATCCGCCCAGGCTCCCCTCCCGTCAGGACTTTAAACTCCCCCCCCACACACACACTGCTCAGCCAGAACTGCCCCTCGAGGGTTCCAGTGACTTCCATATCGCTCAACCCTGTCCTCGGTCTGCAGAACCCATCAGCGGCTTTGACCGGGTGGACGCTCCTTCCTCCCCGCTTGGCCCCTCGAGCTCCAGGGTTCTGGCTTCCTTCTTTCCACCTCGCTGGGAGCTCCTGCTCACCCGCTTACCGGGTTCTCCTTTGCCTCCTTCTCTTCCTCTGACGTGCCCCCTGCCCTGTCCCCGTCACTTCTCGCCATCTTGGCCATCTCTTATGGCTGTAAGTATGATCTGTGTGGCAGTGGGGTCCCAGACAGGCATCTCCAAGCCAGACCTCTGTCCTGGACTCCCGACCCGGATTACGCAGCACCCCCCAGGGGGACGTCTGAAACCCGTGTGAAATGTAACATGTCCGAAACTGAGTCTCTCCGCTCAGGATCTGTGTCTGCACGGCCTGGCTCGCCCCACACACTTGAGGGCAGCCGCCTCCCTTCCTCGTTAGATTGGGAGCCTGGAGTCGTCTTCGGTTCCCCCTCTTTCTCTCACGTGACCCCAGCCCACATCCCTGATCTGAGCCATCAGGACTGTGCTTGGCAAATTTACCCGGGATCCGGCCCCTTCTCGGGACCTGCACTGTGGCCCCGGGGGCCCAGTCCCCATCACCTCTCACCTGGGTGATCATGGGGCTTCTAACCGGTTCCTCCTCTTCCCTTCTCTCCCCGGACCCTCCTCCGTTTGTCGTCCACGCAGCAGCTCGATCGTGGTCCTCTGCTCAGAGTTCCGACAACTCCCTATTTCCCTCCGGCAATGCAGAATCCTTCCGGTGCGTCTTCCAGAGCCTCGTGTAATCATGAACCCCGACCCCCCTGACATCCTCTCTTTCCCCCTCCTCCCAACTCTGTCCTGACCGCACCAGCCTCCCGACTGTGTCTGGTACATGCCAGGCCCGCCCTCACCCCGGGCTCCCCTTCCATACGGTGTCACCTGTCTGTTCCCCTCCGTCTGCGTGGCCACCCCCTCACCTCCAAGTCTTCGCTTGAATGTCACGTGCTCAGTGAGGCCTACCTTGTCCCCCTGCTGGGCTTCACACTTTTTCTTTCTTTCTTTTTAATGCGTATTTATTTTGAGAGAGAGTAGGGGAGGGGCAGAGACAGAGGGGGAGAGAGCATCCCAGGCAGGCTCCATCCCGT
The DNA here is from genome assembly GCF_006229205.1 of Suricata suricatta. NCBI lineage: Eukaryota > Metazoa > Chordata > Mammalia > Carnivora > Herpestidae > Suricata > Suricata suricatta. Next base: position 5,589,871 of record NC_043712.1, read on the forward strand.
GAACCATGAGCTCATGACCTGAGCCGAAACCAAGAGTCAGACGCTTCACCGACTGAGCCCCCCAGGCGCCCCTACTCTACACGTTTTCCATGGCACTGATAACTTTCTAACATTCTTTAATTCTTTACATTTTCTTAGGGATCGTGTCTAGGGTTCATTGTCTTCCATTCCTCTCTGCTGGAATGGAGACCCCCAGCCCCCAAGGGCATGGTTTTTGAGCTGCGTTCACTAAAGTGTCTCAAGAGCACAGAAGGCTGCCCGATGCATAACAGGGGCTCGTAAATAGTTGTGGAAGGAGGGAATCAACAGGGCTCGGGGCTCAGATGTTTGCAGAAAGCTAAAGCCGGGGATGCCATGGAGCATGTTGACCGGTGGGCCTTATGTAGCCGGGGGAAACCTCTTGCTTAAGAACCAAAGGACAAGAAGAGGCATGCCAAGATGCTGGTGTTGGGGGTGGGGGGTAGCTCTTCCAGGCCAAGGCATCAGCAAGTGCAAAGGTCCTGGGGTGGGAACATGTTTAACGAATGGAGAGGCCAGTGGGACTGAAGTATCCTCAGCAAATTCTTGCCTGAAATATCAGTCTGATGTTGAAAAAGCCACACAGTCTTTGCCGGGGGAGACTTCCGGCATTGAATCATTTTTATTCTTTCAGCGTTAGGGGAAAGAAGTGCTCACTTTACGAGCAAATGATGATCTGGAGGGCTTTGATCTCTGTAGGTTAGGTGTCGACACACTGCAAGCTGCGTCCCCATCCATCCGCTGCCTGGTTTTGTAAATAAAGTTTTATTGGAACACAGCCATGTCCGCTCATTTATGCACTGCCATGGCTGCTTTGGCAAGACCGTGAACTGCCATGGTCGCCACAAGGACCATGTGATCATGACCTACTTGCAAGTCTAAAATCTCTGCTCTCTGGCCCTTTATAGAAAAAGTGTAGGGGCCCCTGGGTGGCTCAGTCTGGTGCGTGTCTTAACCTGTGATTTCAGCTCAGGTCATGTTCTCATGGTTCATGAGTTCAAACCCCACATCTGGCTCTGTGCTGACAGCACAGACAGAGCCTGCTTGGGATATTCTCTCTCTGCCCCGCCCCCACTCATGTTCTCTCTCCCTCTCTTTCTCTCTTTCTCAAAAAAAGAAAAAAAGTAAAGTTAAAAAAACATTTACAGCCCTTGCTATAGTTACTATTTATTTGAGGCAACGCAAGCGCAAGTTCCTAATAACGTTTTAAAGCCTCTTGTCTGATCTAGATAAGAAACCCTGCTATTGATTGCCCTTAACGACTGGTTTATTTGGGTTGTGTTTTTTTTTTTTTTTTTTTTTGAGAGAGAGACAGTGTGAGCAGGGGAGGGGCAGAGAGAGAAGCAGACACAGAATCCAAAGTAGGCTTCAAGTTCTCAGCTGTCAACACAGAGCCCGACGTGGGGCTCCAACCCACGAACTGTGAGATCATGACCTGAGCTGAAGCTGGACCTTAGCCCGCTGAGCCCCACCAGGTGCCCCATTACTATTCCTTTTTTAAAGCTCCACGTTACAATTTTAAACAGGCTCAGTTGATTCGCTGTTAACTCAGAAAAAGAAAATAATAGTTACACATTTTGCTTCCATTTCTGACTGAGTAATATAACTTGGTCTAATGTGAGTCCCACAGTTAATTTGTCTTAGTTCTGTATTTAGATCTAAATGCATGTCCACCACTATGTCTTCTCCTGCAGCCTCTCCACTTGCCTCTTGGCATCAAGAAAAATACGAACATTTTCTCCCCTAATGAGGGCTTGTGGAATAATTCTCGAGTGTGTTCTTGTCTGAGAATGCCCCCATCCTGGGTAATAATTTGACCTGGTTGCTCTCTGGTGATATTTCCTTTGTCTCCAAATGTTGTTGCCGGACTGTCTTTTGTTGGAAAAGTCTGGGGCCAGCCAGATTGTTTTTCTCTCCAGGTGGCTTGCTTTTTTGACTGTATCTGTGAAGAATTTTTTGTTCCACTTAGTTTGATAACATCGCCAAGCTAAGCCTTGTTTTTGATCATTCTTTGCCCGTTTCCTTAGAGCCCTTTTCATATGCAGATTCCACTTTTTATTTATTGTAGGGGGAGCTTTCTTCAATTACTTCTGAATGGCTTTTTGGCGCTACTTACCAGGTTGTGTATATTTCAGAGATAGACGTTTTCCTTACGTTAAAGCGTCTTATTCCTTAGATGTATCTTTTTTTTCTTCTTTTGTTAGTTGCTTTCCTTATTATGATTATCTCAAAACTTTCGTCTGTTAAATTCGATACCCAGCCCACTTTGCTTATTAGTTCTGTAGTGGTGTGCTGTAGCTCTTTGCTCATTTCCTTAGCTTGGCGGTCTGTTTTAGCCTGTGGTCTGGGAATTCTTTGCTTTATTGGCTTAGTGTTTTTATTAAGTTCGTCTCTAGTGTAAAATATTCTGGAGGAATTTGCATTTGCTTCTTTTACTTCTTTTCTTCCAGATTGGGTGTCTTTGTGTTCCCTTGCTCCCTCCCTGCTTTCCTGCCTTCCTCCCCAAGATCCTTTTCTTTCTTTCCTCCCTCCCTCCCTCCCTCCCTTCCTTCTCTTCTGTGTTACGTATCTTTTCACCTTGCTTATGTTTAATACGGACAGTTCGGTGAAGTTAGTTAAGAAACAGACACTAGGGGCCCCGGGGTGGCTCAGTCTCTTAAGCATCGACTCTGGATTTCAGCTCAGTTCATGATTTTGCGCTGGGCTCTGTGCTGACAGCGCGGAGCCTGCTCAGGATTCTCTCCATCCCTCCTCTGCCCCTGCCCCACTCTCACACACACTGTTTCTCTCTCAAAATAAATAAATAAATAAAAAGAAAAAAGGAACAGATGCTAGAACCCCAATACCTGGGATACACTCTTGGTTCGTCCATTTGACCGTAATACAGTTTGGGGGGCACCTGGGTGGCTGAGTCGATTAAGCAGGGGACTCATGATTTCGCCTCAGGTCACCGTCTCCCCGTTTGCGGGATCGAGCCTCACGTCTGGCTCCGTGCTGACCGTATGTGGAGCCAGATTCTGATTCTTGCCCTCTCGCTCGCTCTCTGTGCTAACCCTCTGACATTTGTTCTCTCTCAAAGAAATAAACTTTAAAATATTTTAAAAAAGTAGTACAACATGGGGCAAATGCTCCCCATGCTTCGTCCTTTCCGGCTGTAAAATGGGAAGAATAATAGTAATTCCCACCTTCCAAGGTGGTTCAGGAGACTTAATGAGCTAAATAAAGCTCATGCACTTCCTAAGGAGGATTTTCGTGCCCGCATGAGTGACACCAGTGCTGCTGTTGGCTCAGCGAGCGGGTAGAGGAGCGTTCCTGGCTTTTCTTCTAGAACCATCTGCCTTTCCCCCTGAGTGCCGTTATGGGGTAAGGGTGGGGCAAAGGGCCTGATTTTGTACATTTTATTTTTGAGACTCTGAGTGTGTTCTGGAACTTTGTTAGAGGTTCTGTTTGAGAATTTATTCCATTAGGTCAAAGATGTAGCCGGTACCTTTGGAACGCGTAGGCTGGGGGTGATGTCCCCCCGAGGCATCGAGCTGGGAGCCCCGGGGAGTGAGGATGGAGTGGGGGGTCCCTGCCCCAGATTCTGGAGCCTTGGTGGTCGGGCTGCGTGTCTCCTCAGAGTTTCCTGTCACTGCTCTCTGCTTACTCATCTCGCGTTTCACTTCTGTCAAAATTGATCTTCAGGGTTGAGGCACATGGGTGCCTTCCGAGTTCGGCTCAGGTCGTGATCTCACAGTCTGTGGGTTCGAGCCCCGCATCGGGCCCTGTGCTGACAGCTCAGAGCCTGGAGTCTGCTTCGGATTCTGTCTTGCCCCCTCTCTCTCTGCCCCTCCTCCGCTTGTACACGCACACACTCTCACTTGTGCTCTCTCAGAAATAATAAGTGAATAAACTTAAAAAAAAAAAAAAAGAATCGATCTTCAGCATTTGGTGGGCTTACCCCAACCCCACCCCGCAGTAGCAGTGAGGTTGGGGTCAGCATCCATTCTCTGCTCTTCCAGAATCTTCCATCCCTCACCACGGCCACCACTTTCCAAAGTGTATAGACTGAGGTTACATTCCTTTCTTCATCGGCTTGCTTTCTGTTGTTGAAAATTGTCCTGGCTTTTAACTTTCACCTCTTTCTTACTGGGAAAGCACAATTCCCTGATCGAATTTTGTTCTGCTGTCTTTATCTGGAAATCTTGTGGTGAGCTTTTTTAAAACAGGGAAGATAGGAAAAGCAAAACATTCCTAGACCCAGCCCTGGGCCTTCCATTTCAGAGGGCCTGGAACGGAGCCCAACGATCTCCTTTTTATTTATTTATTTTTAAATGTTTTATTTATTTTTGAGACAGAGAGAGAGGGCGGGAGCAGGGGAGGGCAGAGAAAGAGGGAGACACAGAATCCGAAGCAGGCTCCAGGCTCCGAGCTGTCGGCACAGAGCCTGACGCGGGGCTCGAACCCACGAACCATGAGATCGTGACCTGAGCCGGAGTCAGATGCTTCCCGACTGAGCCCCCCCCTCAGGCGCCCCAAGTATCTCCTTTTTCAAAGCGTCTCCATGGTTTTTAGGATCAATCAAGTTTACATCCGTATCCTTAGGAGAAGATTATATGCTCTTGCCTTTTCATGAGCCTGTCTGAAGAGCAAGTTTAATATACAAAACACTTAAAGTTTCTCAGGAAGACCCCATAAATTTATAGATGCTCCTTGTGGTTTATTTTCTTGCTTGTTTGTTAAGATAACCTCATACGAAATAAGGCAAGAAAGCCCATCGCCAGAGAATGCAGAGGAAAGTCAATCTATTTTGTCAGTGGTCCCTGAGACAAATATCCTGCTTTCCCTCCCAGACCTCTTAAGCTTTCCGATGTCTGCTGGCAATGTCTGCTGGAGTGAATTATTCATTGGTGCTTTTAAGACGCATTTTGAATGCCGTCTGTATAGGCTAACCTGGTCAAAGCGTTACTCACTCATCACAATTTGATGGTTCTTTTTTAACTTTTTAAAAATGTTTTATATTAGAGAGAGAGAGAGTGTGTGTGTGAGTGTGCACGCTCAAGTGAGGGAGGGGCAAAGGGACAGAGACAGAATCGGAAGCAGCTCCAGGCCTTGAGGTGTCAGCACAGAGCCCGACGCGGGTCTCGAACCCATGAACCGGTGAGATCACGACCTGAGCCGAAGTCGGACGCCCAACCGACGGAGCCCCCAGGCGCCCCGGTCACATCCACTTTGTATGTGAAATGTACCTTGATTGAAATTGTAAACTTACGATGGCCCATTTTCTTCTGGGCAAATCAGTAGACTCAGGGGGAACAGAAAAGAAATAAAATGTGAAATGATGAAAAGAGGAACGTGAGAGGAACACGGGAGTGAGCCCGACACACCGTCGGCGAGGCCCCCGCCGCGGCCCGTTGGGCAGCAGCCTCCGGCTGATTCTCCAAAGCACAGCCCTACCCGACATCAGCCAGTGGAGGCCTGTGCGTGGGCTCCCTTTTTCCACGTTCGCCTCCTAGATTTCGTATGAATGTAAGTGTGTCAGCCATAGAGATGGTCTGGATTCGTGACCTGGAGATGAGATCAGGAAGAGATGGGAGTGATTGCAGCTCATGGGAGCGTGTCTGGCGCGAATCTGCTGGGCCGGTCGAAAGTTCTAGTTCAATGTCGTAGCATGAACACCTGCCGAACATTGTCTCCAGGTCCTTCCAGAAGATTTTCTTCCCTTGTTTCCCTTTTGTATTAGCTCTTTGGAGGGGCAGCCACACAGCCTTGACAGCATGCCCTTGGCACTTGGATTTTTAATTTGAACTTTTGGACACAGTCCACACGCTTTCCATGGCTTGAGGGTAATACTGTTCAGTTGCAGATGATCACGAAGGAACAGTGGCCTGGCGGGAACTCCCCCTCCCCCCCAGCTCAGGGCTACAGATGAAAGTGGCTCCGTGAATATACAAGGTCTGTCCTCTCCCGTTCAGGCCAGCTCCTAACAGTCAGGTTGACATCAGCTAGCGCCCCCTCTGTTCTTTTTTTTTTTTAACGTTTATTTATTTTTGAGAGAGAGACAGAGACAGAGCATGAGCGTGGGGCAGGGCAGAGAGAGAGAGAGGGAGACACAGACTCTGAAGCAAGCTCCAGGCTCTGAGCTGTCAGCACAGAGCCTGATGTGGGGCTTGATCTCGTGACCCTCGAGATTGTGACCTGAGCGCCAGTCGGTCGCTTAACCGACTAAGCCACCCAGGCACCCTGAGATTTACTTTTAAAAAAAGGAAGGAAAAAAATTAAGAAAAAAAAGAGGGCGCCTGGGTGGCTCAGTCAGCTAAGTGTCCGACTTTGGCTCAGGTCATGATCTCGTGGTCCATAGGTTTGAGCCCTGCATTGGGCTCTGTGCTGGCAGCTCAGAGCGTGGAGCCTGTTTCTGATTCTGTGTCTCCCTCTCTCTCTGCCCCTCCCCCACTCGTGCTTGTCTCTCTCTGTCTCAAAAATGAATAAACCAAAAAAATTTTTTTTAAAAAAAGGAAGGAAGTGGGGTGCCTGGGTGGCTCAGTCACTTAAGCGTCCAGCTTCGGCTCAAGTCATGATCTTGCAGTTCATGGGTTCGAGCCCCTCATCAGGCTCTGTGCTGACAGCTCAGAGCCTGGAGCCTGTCTTTGGATTCTGAGTCTTCCTCTCTCTCTGACCCTCCCCTGCTCACAATCTGCCTCTCTCTCTCTCAAAAATGAATACACATTAAAAAATTTTTTTAATAAAGGAAGGAAATGAGTGGATTTCAGCTGTGGACATTCTGTGATTTTTTTTTTTTTAACTTATAAACAAAAGCCCTGACTTCATCTTTCATTACTGATTTCTCAATCATTTTTTATTCTCAATCATCTTTCGATAGAAGGTGACATGTCTTGCATTTTCGTTTCAGGAATCTTGCAAAGAAATACCAACCTAAAAAGAACTCGAAGGAGGAAGAAGAGTACAGGTCTGTTTAACACCGAAACTTACGTGGGGACATCTTTATGCTAGTGGTGGTGGTGATGAGGGAAAGGAAAAGTGAAATCAACAAACAAACTGCCTTCCCCACTCTCGTCTGTGTTACTTTTTAAATTGGGAGAACAATAAAAAGCCTTTTCAACTAACTTTCCTTTTACTGAGGCACTAGACCTATTCCGGATTGTTGCAGTTAAAGTGATTGGGAAAAGCTTAGATTGTAATCTATGCAAATACAAGAAGTGTGAATTATGCGTTTCACTGTCTTGATTTGGTTTTGTAAATCAGGAGTCTTTTTCATCAAGAAATAGGTTCATTTCAGTCAGTAGCTAGGGCTCCCTGCTGTGGATGGCCCCAAAGGATTACGTCTCTAATTCAGACTTAAATATTTACTGCCTTAGTGCATAGAGCATGTGTAAGTGTTTGGGGTTATATGTGGACCGAGCACTAACAGAGCCAAATATGCCTTTTGTGGAGTGATTCGGTGTCCCTGGTGCATGTCTCAGTGGTAATTAATTCTGAGCCATTTGGAGGAGAACACTCTTCTGTGTAATGAATTGTCGGGACCCTGTGGGAGGTGGACGCACATCAACCTGACTTTAATTAATACTTGGTCGGTGTGCAGCGCGTTCAAACGGACGTGGCCTTGTTTGCAAAGGAGCGGTGTGTGTTCTGTTCTGTAGGTACACGGCATGTAAAGCCTTCCTTTCCACCCTGAACGAGATGAATGATTACGCGGGGCAGCACGAAGTTATCTCCGAGAACATGACCTCCCACATCACTGTGGAGTTAGCCCGCTACGTCCAGGAGCTGAAGCAGGAGAGGAAATCGGTAACACGTGTTTGTGGGTTTCTTTCCCAAGAAATGGACCAGGGATCACGGGAATATCCCTAGAAGCTTTCAAATGAAATACAGTGATTTAAGGTGGTGGGTCTTGAACTGACACCTTGTAAGAATTGCATAAGGGGCGCCTGGGGGGCTCAGTCCGTTAAGCGTCTGACTTCAGCTCAGGCCATGATCTCCTGGTTTGTGGGTTTGAGCCCCGCATCGGGCTCTATGCCGACAGCTCAGAGCCTGGAGCCTGCTTCGGATTCTGTGTCTCCCTCTCTCTCTGCCCCTCCCCTGCTCATGTGCTGTCTCTCAAAAAAAAGTTGATGTTAAAAAAAAAAAAGAATCGTATAAAAGTTACAGACCCTGTTCTTAGAAGGCGTTTCTAGGTCTTTACAAGGGTCCCTCACTCAGATAGCGAACCTTATCCGAGGATCCCCAGGGTACTAATCCCTTTGATGGATTTAAATATATTTGTGGGATTAGATATAAAAGGAATAAGCAATACAATATGCTGTGTGGAATAAATTGTATTTTTTAATGTTTGTTTTTATTTTTGAGAGAGAGAGAAAGAGAGAGCAAGCATGTGTGCCACAGGGTGGAGGGGGGGGGGTGGCCGCTGAGGATCCAAAGCGGACTCTGTGCTGACAGCAGAGAGCCTACCACGGGGGTCAGACTCGTGAGCCATGAGATCATGATCTGAGCCGAAGTCGGCCGCTCAGCCTACTGAGCCCCCCGGGCGCCCCTGGAATCAACAGTATTAAAATAAATGCTTCTACGTGTTCAAAAGAGCAGAAAGATGGCCTCAGTTTCATGCACTGTTGTTTGGCTTATCAGTTAACCAGCGGAGGGGGCCTTTGTTTTTTTTCCCTCCTGCCCTCATGATCATCTTTTCATAGCTTTTATTATTAAGGAAGGAGAAAAATGTACGGTCACATAAAGTACATGTATTGCAAAGATTTCATCCTAAAAGATTTATTTTATGTCTTTATTGGAAGTCTGTTTCTTTATTTTGAGAGAGACAGAGACAGTGTGAGTGAGGAAGGGGGGGACGGAGAATCCCAAGCAGGCTTTGCACCGCGAGCACGGAGCCTGATGTGGGGCTCGATCCCATGAAAGCATGAGATCATGACCTGAGCGAAAAACCAAGAGTCAGATGCTTAACCGGCTGAGCCACCCAGGCACCCCTTAAAAATTTATTTATTTATTTATTTTAGTGTTTTATTTATTTTTGAGAGACAGAGAGACAGCACGAGCAGGGGAGGGTCAGAGAGAGAGGGAGACACAGAATCTGAAGCAGGCTCCAGGCTCTGAGCTGTCAGCACAGAGCCCAACACAGGGCTCGAACCCACAAACCGTGAGATCATGACCTGAGCCGAAGTTGGACGCTCAACTGACTGAGTCACCCAGGTGCCCCTAAAAAATTTATTTTTAAGCCGTGGTCTCTGTCACTGTTCTTTGATCCCTGAGGAGGTGCATGGTACTATGTTAGTAATGAGGTTCGAAAGCAGGCCAGTGAAAACACTTTTTCATTTACATTTGCGTCCACCGTGATTCTTTTAGTGGTCTGGTGTCGCTTGTGCCAACAGGGAACAGATCATTCCTGCTGAAACAGAAGAGACATTAAGTATTAATGACCAAAATAATTATTTCATGGCCGTTGTGACCATACTTCGCGGCTACAAAGTATGAGTGCAGGTGCTCTGGGAGCAATGACAGGAAAACCCAACAGGCTCGGGCTCAGGCTGAGGGAGACGCTTCCAGGGGCCCTTAATTAACAGTTAACGCTTCGACAAGACTCGAAGTCTGAGGGAGCGCAGCCAGTGCAAAGGCCCTGCGACAGGAAGGTATTTGGAATGTCTGAGGCGTTCACTTCTTCCGACGCTATAAATAGGCGGCTCTGGGTGTGGTTAGAGGTTAGGAACAGAGAGATGCCTTCAGGTCAACCCATGTTTAAAAAAATGTTCATCAACCGAGATGGGATTTTTATCTGTTCGCATTAGAGGGGCGGAGCTCAACCTGGGGTCGGCTTTCTCCCAGCCCAGCCACATTGGCAGTATCAGGGGTCTGGAGGACTCTTGGGGGGGGGGGGCTGCCACCAGCATCTGGTGGGTGGAACCCAGCCGTGCTGTTCAACACCCTCCGATGCACAGGGCACCCCGCCCCCCCCATGAAGAAGGACCTGGCTCCTGATGTCCGTCGCGCCCTGATGGAGAAATCCTGCAGGCGGTGTCAGCCTCTTCCAGACCATTCGTTCAGCGAGAACTTTTGCCGTGATGGGAAGGAAGCACGGAAACAAAATACTAAGGTTCAGAACGAAATGCAGTTGCCCAAGAAGAGCATAAAGTCAGTGCAGTCAATCTGAACAGGAGCTTGGACGTGAACTCCCCTCACCCTTGCAGAGTTTATCCCCTCTTCCTGTTTGTTTCTTACTTCGGTGCTTTGTGTCTCTGGACTGACCTACACCCACCTTTTTTTTTTTAATAATGTTCACTTGTTTTGAGAGACAAGGAGAACAAGTGGGGGAGGGGCAGAGAGAGAGAGAGAGAATCCCAAGCCTCAGCCTGCCCTCAGCCTGGAGCCCAACTTGGAGCTTGAGCTCATGAACCTTGAGATCATGGTTGGAGCTGAAATTAAGAGTCAGATGCTCAACCAACTGAGCTACTCAGGTGCCCTACTTTAAAAAAAAAAAAAAGCTTATTTTGAGAGAGAGAGAGTGAGTGTGTAAGCCAGGGACGGGCAAAGAGACAGTGTGAGAGAGAATCCCAAGCAGGCTCTGTGGTCTCAGCCTGGAGCCCGATGTGGGGCTCGATCCCACGAACCATGAGTTCATGACCTGAGCCGAAACCAAGAGTCAGATGCTTCACTGACTGAGCCCCCCAGGTGTCCCTCCTGCTATTTTGAATTCTTCTCCAGCCACGTTGCTCCCTTGCTGCTCCTCATCCTTGCCCTGTGGGATCCTGCCTCAGGGCCTTTGCACTGGCCTTTTATTTCCTCAGAAAGCTTTCCCCCCAGTTATCTGCAGAGCTCACCTGCTGGCTTCTTTCTCAGGAGTACCGTCTTCTCATTGAGGTCTGTCTGGTCCACCTCCTTTAAACTTACAAAGTCCCGCCTCCCCTCCCCCTCCTCACTGCCCCCACCTTCCCTGCTTTACTGTTTCTCCACAGTGGCTGTCGGCATCTAACATTTTATGCCTTTGCTTTCTTTCATCTCACACTAGAACGGAAGCTCCAAGAGGGCCAGAATTTTCTTGGCTACCGATGTATCTGGAGCTCCTGGAGGGGTGCCCGGGGTGGGACAAAGCGGCTCTGGATAAATCCCCCCCCCCCCCGAGTGGAAGGAATAATTTAGAGGAAGTGAGAAGCCGTGTTCGACTCCGCCTTGTCCTCGGTTGGACTTGGTGTCCCTGGAGGGTCCGTGTGTGTCGTCGCTGGGTTACGACTGGGCGCTCTGTTCTGTTTACTCCCCGGTAATCACACGTCTTCTGTGCAGCCCGTCATATCTGTAGTTTGAATTCTCTTCCTTTTTTTAATCAGAAATTATAGTAATTTATGGAGTAAATTATAGGCGGCACAGATACACGTTAAATAATATCTTACAATACGTACTGTTCCTTTTATTTTAAGGAGACTGACAGGCACACATCTCGGAGTCAAATGTTCTGCTGGAAAGAAACATAAACAGTGCTCTCTTGAGGCACGTTGTAATTATATTAAAATGACATTTGAGGAAGCTGGGAAAACTTTTATTTATTTAGTTTTTACTTGTTTATTTACTTTTGCGAGAGAGCAAGAGAAAGAGCAGGGGAGGGGCAGAGGTGGAGGGGGGCGGAGACAGAGGATCTGAAGTGGCTCTGTGGGGGCAGAGGAGAGCTGGTCGCGGGGCTCGAACTCATGAACCGTGAGATCGTGACCTGAGCCAAAGTCGGAGGCTTAACAGACTGAGCCACCCAGGCGCCCCAGGAAACTGGGGAACCTTTGAAACATCTAGAGAGAATGCCAGTAGGCAAATGCATGTCTGTGGTGTTTTGATATGTACCGTTATTTGGAGGGACCGTACCTTGTGGCGTGTTGTATGCGGAGATGCTGTGCCTTTAACAATTATTCTGATAATATTGGTTATTTAACTGGCCCCACGTGTTCCTGTTTACGGATTATCATAACTGGTGTCTATTATGCCTCAACATTTACTCTTCACCGTGTCCCTCGGGGAGGGGGACCAGGGCACATTTACTCCAGACCGGGAGGCTGCAGGGGGGAGGTGGAGAGCCAGGCCCATCCCGGGCTGGAGATGGGTGCCTCTCTAGGACAGCATGTGTGGGCATGCATCCTTTTGTTTCCATTGACTTACTTTTTAAATGTTTATTCGCTTTTGAAAGAGAGAGAGAGAGAGAGACAGAGCACGAGTGGGAGAGGAGTAGAGAGAGAGGGAGACACAGAATCGGAAGCAGGCTCCAGGCTCTGAGCTGTCAGCACACAGCCCAATGCAGGGCTCGAACCCACGAACTGTGAGATCATGACCTGAGCCGAAGTCGGACGCCCAACCGACTTGATCATTTACCCCACATCCAAGGATGCGGGTCAGAGTGTGACCTGAGCCAAAGTCAAGAGTCGGACGCTCAGCTGACGGAGCCGACCAGGCGCCTTCCCCCCAACTCTTACTAGTGAGTGAGCTTACTTGCTTTTGACAAGAGGACTCTTAAAAACACGGCAGAGGGGTGCCTGGGTGGCTCAGTCGGTTAAGCCTCCGGCTTCGGCTCAGGTCAGATCTCACGGTCGTGGGTTCGAGCCCCGCATCGGGCTCTGCGCTGACAGCTAGCTCAGAGCCTGGAGCCTGCTTCCGGTTCTGTGTCTCCCTCTCTCTGCCCCTCCCCCTCTCATGCTCTGTCTCTCTCAGTATCAAAAATTAAAAAAAAAACTAAAAAAAAAAAAAAACACGGCAGAATGGGAGCCTTTCCACTTTCTGGTGACGTCCGCGATTGGCAGAAGGGCCACCACGGAGCCGGGACTCAAATCCCGGTCCGCTGCTGGTGTCACATCTGGTAGCCCTGTCACTGTCCTCCCTAGAGCGCTGACCGCGTGCGTCAGATCTTCCTCCCGAGAAGGGAGAGCGGAGGCCACAGCGCGTCCAGGGCTCCCTGGGGGGCTGGCGGGCAAAGACCGGGAGGACACCGGCGCTCACCAGCTGTGAGACCCCAGACGGGTACGACGCCTCTCTGAGCCCTCAGGCCTGAGTGGACCTTTCTAAACGCGTTGACTTGGTGGATGGCCCTGAAAACCAGGCCGCTCGCGAGATTTCAGGGCGAGCTGGGCTTGCTCCCGGCTCACCAGTCATCACGTCTTGCTTGAGCCCCAGTCTCACCGTCCGCATAACCCGTTTCGGGCCGTTCGGATGTGGCGGCGAAATCCTATCTGCCCAAAGGGATGATTTAGAATTTACAGGATGACCGCTGGGTCTCATTACTGCTTATAGAGCGTTTCCAAGCTCCGTCTCGAATACTACTGGAAAATGATTCCTCCTCTGGATTTTGCTACGTTGGAGTAGACGTAGCAAGAGCCTGCACAGTAAAAAAAAATAGCTCATTAGGCAAAAGATGGCTCCTTCCTTTTTTGTCAAGATCTGAACGAAGGGAGTAAGAAGGACGGGAGTAGAGTGAGAGATGGACTTTCTCCTCGTCTTGGGGGCCATCTGATGACGAGCCGGCGAGTTGATCTTGAAGTCTTAAAACCCTCGCTTGTAAAATAGGACGCTTGCTGTTCATGTGTTTAAGAGAAAAGACAGGTCTTCCACGGCTCTGCCCGTATCTACCATGTTCCCGCATCACGTGCAATTCTCACATAGTATTAAAAAAAACTTTTTTTAGCAGCGATTTATTTTTGAGAGACAGCACAAGTGGGGGGGGCAGAAAGAAAGAGACACAGAACCGGAAGCAGGCTCCAGGCTCTGAGCTGTCAGCACAGAGCCTGATGCAGGGCTCGAACCCATGAACTGTGAGATCATGACCTGAGCCGAAGTCAGACGCTCAACCGACTGAGCCCCCCGGGCGCCCCTCACTTAGTGCTGTGAACAACCAGTGTTTGTCCTGACACACAGATCTGTAGGTTCATTTTTATGAAAATGCACTGATGTTTTTCAAAAGTAACTTCCTTAAAAGGAAATCTTGCCTCGTGGTCTGGTGGGACGGCATGTTCCCGCTGGCCGAGGTCGGGGCCGGCAATGGTTCAGGAAGCACGAACAGTCCTGGGAGCCCACAGCGAGGGGGCCCTTCAGTTTGTCCCCTCACGGGCTCCCCTGCAGCAACCCTATTTTTGGCGAGATGCCTCTCTTTAGAGATGTTCCAATCAGTGGCCCGTCTTTGGGGTGAAGGTAGACCAAAGTACACAGAGTTCTACTGCTCAGGTGGTCAGTTGTTTGTTTGTGAATGTAAATTACCAATAGGGGCGCCTGGGTGACTCAAGTCGGTTGATCGTCCGACTTCGGCTCAGGTCATGATCTGTCGGTTTGTGGGTTCGAGCCCCACGTCGGGCTCTGTGCTGACAACCCAGAGCCTGGAGCCCGCTTCGGATTCTGTGCCTCCCTCTCTCTCTGTCCCTCCCCAACTCATGCTCTGCCTCTCTCAAAAATAAACAAGCATTAAAAAAAATTTTTAATTAAAAAGAACGTAAATTACCAATAAATCTGCACTCTGTGACCATGGGCAGGACTTGCTGGTACTCAGTGATAAGAAGGAGAAATTGCTGGGAAATCAAGATTCTCTGAATGGCAGCATGATGAGTTTTAATGTATAAAATCTGGAAATTTTATACTTGCCTGATTTTCCTAGATTTTTACAAATTTACAGTGAATACAGTATTCATCTCTTTTAGCTGATCACCGGCAAAAAGAACTTCTGTTTCCTGTATTTACTCTCCTTCTCCTTTTTTTGAAGGAGGGGGTGCCATGATTCATTTATTAGTTGTCAGTATTATATAGGATGTTACCAAAACTCTGGATTAAAGAATAAAAACTGGGGTCCCTGGGCGGCTCAGTTGGTTAAGCGTCCGACTTCGGCTCGTGTCATGATCTCAGAGTTCGTGGGTTTGAGCCCCGCGTCAGGCTCTGTGCTGACAGCTCGGAGTCTAGAGCCTGCTTCAGGTTCCGTGTCTCCCTCTCTCTCTGCCCCTCCCCTGCTCGCACTGTCTATCTCTCTCTCTCTCAAAAATATAGATTAAAAAATGTTTTTAGAAAGAACAAAAACTCAAATATTTTATAAATCAAAACCTCATTTTCCCCAGTTTCCTTCTAGATATCATTTATAGACATAAAGACATTGACATGTATATAGACAGACATAGATATGTATACATGACATCTATATAAATATACATAGAACTTAAGCATATGAGTCCTATATAGATATAATTTATATATTTTTTATTTTCCATTTAATATCATAAGCAGTTTCCATTTTCCTACACGAAAACATACAACTTTAATCATTAGAATTTTGTGGCTATGTATTATTCTAATGTATTATACACTTAATTAATTCTTTTTTTTTTTAATTTTTTTAATGTTTTATTTATTTTTGATACAGAGAGAGAGACAGAGCATGAGAGGGGTAGGGGCAGAGAGAAGGAGACACAGAACCAGAAGCAGGCTCCAGACTCTGAGCTGTCAGCACAGAGCCTGATGCGGGGCTTGAACCCACGAACGTGAGATCTGACCTGAGCCAAAGCCGGAGGCTTAACCGACTGAGCCACCCAGGCGCCCCTCACTTAATTAATTCTTTAGTGTTTGATCTATTGGCCATTACGAGTTCGTGATTACTTACTTACTTATCGCAACAATACTGCAGCGAACCCATTACTTTAATAGCTGTTTTGGGCATGAGGAGGGGATCATTTCTCCAAGCTGAATTCCCAGAAAGAGAACCTGAGGACAAAGCTCACAGGACGTCCGGTTCTCGCTTGATGAGGCTTTGGTCGTTTACAAGAGTAACGGTCTGTAACGGGAGTAGGGAGTACATACAGTCTCGTGGGTGATCTCTGCGCACTGGATCTAGTGATGAGAGCGTTTCGGAGGGGCTGTTTGGGGCAGCGGCAGCTTCGAGTCTGTCACAGATCTGCGGTGGTGGCCGCCAGCGGCATCAGAGGGATTGATGGAGATTTGTAGCCCCAGAAGGGGAGTCCGGAAGTCCTGGCCAACATTTACTGGAACCTTTAAGTAAACTTCTCCCAGCAGGTGGAAAATATGGTTTGTTACAAAATATTGGCCAGGAGCAGAACCGCTTTTTGGCAGTGGGTCTCTGAAAAGTTCTAGAGGAAACAATATACAATACCTTCAGTGACTCACTCAAATTTTTAGAAACCCAGAGAGCGTGCTTACAAGATGCCATATTACATAGCGTTGGCCAGTAATTATTTTTCCCCTGAGGTTTCAGGGATGTTTAAAAACAGTTACTAAAAGATAACATTCCTCTTGAAGTAGGTGTTGGGTAGGTCCTATTTAGAAACATAGGGAGGGGCCCCCCAGGTGGCTTAGTCCGTTCAGCGTCCGACTTCAGCTCAGGTCAGGGTCTCACAGTTCGTGAGTTCAAACCCCGAGTCGGGCTCTATGCTGACAGCTCGGAGCCTGGAGTCTGCTTCTGATTCTGTGTCTCCCTCTCTCTCCACCCCTCCCCAGCTCACTCTCTGTCTCTCTCTCTTTCTCTCTCAGCACTAAATAAACATTTATAAAAAGAAAGAAAGAAAGAAAGAAACATCATCCAGACCTCTCCATCTAAAATGCCTCTGTGCCATGTCCCCACCCCTGACCCCCTCCCTCTTTTTCTGTGTCCACTAGTTTTCACAAGGACAGGGGACTTGGTTTAATTTGCTCTGTGTTCCTCCTGCCTAGAGCAGCACCTGCCCATGTGGGTGCCCAGTTAGCATGTGTGGAATGAATGACTGGGTCCCATGTAAGAACTTTCAGCCTTTTCAGGGAAGGACCCCTGCCCCTGAAGTGCCACCCCTGGGCAGCCTGGCCCTCTGGGTGAGACTCTAACTGATGGCGACTCTCCTTGTCTGGGTTTGGAAGGAACACCCCTGTACCCTGGGAAGAAGAGGTCAAGTGAGGGACGTGTCTCAAGGTCTGCTGAAGGTCATCCTGGGAGTTCATCAGGGCGCACCTGACTGGCCCAGTCCATGGAGCATTCTGATGATCTCGGGGTTGTGAGTTCAAGTCTCACGCTGGACTTAGAACTTACTTTAAAAAAAAAAAAAAAAGGTAATCGGATTCTTCAGAACAAGTAGAATGTTAAGGAATATGAAAGAAAGGGTTATCCTGAAGAACAGGTCAAAAAGCCTTCCGGAGGCCAGGTGCTTTGTGCACGAGGAGCATTCTGGGTAGCGAAAGCCAGCAGGAGAATGACAGGAATGACAGGAACAGTGGGGAGAAGCTGTAAAGGGAACTTGGCGCTGGCTGCCGGGCGGAGAGTGGGGTCCCCTGCCCGGTGCCCAGATGGCCTGGGGGAGGGGGAGGGGTGGAGGTAAGCAGCTCAGCAGGATGCTGAGGCAGGCGTTGAAACAAGTTCGCTGAGAAGCTGTCCATATTATAAATGTAGACCTTCCCGAATAAATCCTATTTATTTAATCATCTGACCATACCGCATAAATCAGAATGCGACCCCATCACATCACGTGCTCGGGATGAAAGTAGGGGTGACTGCTCCCTCGGGCAGCGCTGAAGGTGGTTGAGCTCCCCCCCAGCCCGCATCCTTCCCCCACCCAGCCCGCATCCTCCCCCCACCACCCGGCTGCTCAGAATTGGAGTTGCGTTAATTAATCTCGTGTCGGCATTAGAAGCTGCTAGTGTTCGGACCCACCCTGCTGTGGGTTTTGAAGAAATTATAACATTATGTCACAGGCATATTTTCTGCAGGCTCCTTTTTTTTTTTTCTCTCGGCCTTTTCAAGTCTTTGTGTTCCTTTGTTTTCATCTGTGGAATGTGAGTTTTATTTAAAATTCCAGATGGTTGACTGTCCTCAATTGAGTGTTTATTCTCTTTTCTTTTTTTCCACTTTTTTTGGAAGTGGCTGTTCTCAGATCAGTGCTATATTTTGCTTTTTTATGGCGTTTTAAAAATTAATGGTCCCTTATATATAAATCTAGTAAAAAGGAGCAGCTGTTGTACCTAATTGTGGAGTGTGGACAATAAACATTTTCACAGCCGAAGGATGAGGTCTTGCAGTGCACTAGAACATTCTTGGAAGCTTTGTCGTTGAAGTTTTTCTTTAAGTTAGTGGTTGTTTATTTTAGGTTCCCTGTGATTCTTATCTTAGCTGCCCCTGGTCAGTGGGAGATTTCTAAAAAAAAAAAAAAAAAGGAAGGATGGTTTTATTTGTATAGATGTTATCTGTATATATTTTTTAAATTGTTTATTAATGTTTATTTGAGAGAGAGGTTGGGGGTTGGGGGGGAGCGTGAGCAGGGGAGGGGCAGAGAGAAGGAGACACCGAATCCGAAGCAGGCTCCATTGGAGCTGTCAGCCCAGAGCTCGATGCGGGGCTCGAACCCACGAACCGTGAGATCATGACCTGAGCTGAAGTTGGGTGCTCAACCGACTGAGCCACCCAGGTTCCCCTTATCTGTATATTTTTAAGGTTCATCCCCAAAATGGAAAGACAAGTAAGTTTAGCCTTCGGCTGCGATGCCCTCAGGCATTTTCAGAAGTCTGTGATTGCCTTCGGAGAGAAACAAAAGCATCGTGCTTACGGAGAGAGTCCAGAGGCTTGTCTGGGTGTCCAGAGATGGCATTTCCTGCCTCTCTGCTGATAGGAGAAAAGCCCGCTCATGACTTCACTCTGCAGTTCCAAAAGACCTATTCTCTTTTTCTAGAGAACAATTCCTCTTTCTTTAGAGCCGGAGGCACACTTGTAGACACACACTTGCTCACTGTCCTGCGAAGAAATGCTTTGCCATTGTTTGTGCAGAAACAACAAACCCATCTGGCCAAGCCCATGTGTTTACCTTTGTAACTGTTTTTTGTTTTGTTTTGTTTTGTTTTTTGAGAGAGAGAGAGACAGAGCATGAGCTGGGGAGGGGCAGAGAGAGGGGGAGACACAGAATCCGAAGCAGGCTCCAGGCTCTGAGCTGTCAGTGCAGAGCCCGACGTGGGGCTTGAACCCACGAACCGTGAGATCATGAGCTGAGCCGAAGTCGGACGCTCAACCAACTGAGCCCCCCAGGCGCCCCCTTCGTAACTGTTTGAAGAATTGGCCTTTCAGATTGAAGAAGGGGAGAGAGAGCTGGATGCAGGTGTTGGGTCACCGTATGGCGCTCAGGACAGTCAGGAGGGCCCCGGTCCCAACTGCCAACTCACTAAGGAGTCAGCACCACATATTTTTCTGTGTGTTGAAGCCAGATGAGTTTTGGAGGAACCCGTACCAGGACAGAAAGATGAGGAGGAAAATCACTGTCACCTCGATTTTTCCTTGTCACTGGAAATGATAGGGTCTCAAGTGTAGTTCTCAGATGATTGTGTGGGTTTTTAAAATTTTTTTATGTTTTATTCTGCATTTGAGAGAGAGAAAGAGACAGAGCACAAGCATGGGAGGGGCAGAGAGAAGGAGACAGAATCTGAGGCAAGTTCCAGGCTCCGGGCTGTCAGCACAGAGCCCAGCGCGGGGCTCGAACTCCCGGGGAGGGAGACCATGACCTGAGCTGACGTCGGATGTCCAACTGACTGAGCCTCCCAGGCGTCTCTGTTTTTTTTTTTTTAATGTTTTTATTTTTGAAACAGCGGCAGATTGCGAGTGGGTGAGGGGCAGAGAGCGAAGGAGACACAGAATCGGAAGCAGGCTCCGGGCTCCGAGCTGTGGGCGCAGAGCCCACTGGGGTGCTGGAGTTCACAACCGTGAGATCACGACCCGAGCCGAAATCAGGAGTCAGATGCCAAGCCAGCTAAGCGCTCCAGGCGCCCCTGGAATCAATTCATATTCATCATTATTAAATATTAAGTGGGGGGGGGGTCCAGAGTATTCACTGGGTGGGTTTTCAATCAAAATCAGCCCTTGTGCTCGCAGAATATTTTTTTTTTTTTTGGCGCAGGGTGGGGGGTCGGGGGGTGTCTTCAGAGAGGACCCCTTTGATGATGGAGCCAGGCCACCCTTCCTGGCAGTGCCGTCACCTGTGTGTTCTCCGCCCAGGACCCCCGAAAACGTTCGTTTTGAGGGCCTGACCCCGGACCCGGCTCTGAGCCTGGTGCTAGAGTGTCCCCCCGCCCCCCCGCCCCGCTCCCCGCTTTGTGTCTGTCTTTGAATCTCAAAGTGAAACGGGATGAAGAGATCTTTTCAGTTGAATGCGGAACGCGGGGATCGGATCGTGCTTGTGAAATGGGGATCCTCTCTCAAGCCTGCCCTCCATTCGGGGTCACAGCGACGTGTGTGGCCCCAGGAAACCCGCTTGCGTGTGCCCTTCCTCCGGGTTCACGCTTCTCCCGTGACCCCGCCCCCCGCCCCCCTCCCACCCCCCACCCGCGTCCTGTCCGCTGTGCTTCCGCCCTCGGACGCCATCGCGGTTCGGTTTCATCCCCGTGTCTGTCAGGAAACTTGAGATTCTCGGATTCCTCAATTGCCCGATGGAGAAAAGTTACCATTAAAAAAAAAAGGAGCTTAAAACAGCAAAGCATGGCCTCAAAAGAGAGACAAGGAAACAGTCCCTTTTATAAAAGAGCGCTGTTCTTCCAAAAAAAACCCCCACAAAATCTGATTTTGTCTCCTCCTTCCTGTCCTCCCCGGGCCTCAGTCCTCCTTTGTGACTCAGCCCCGCCCTAGGCTCGGACCAAGGGGTGATAAGAAGGTCCCAGGGTGTGCTGGGGCTGGGGGGGGAAGGGGGGGCAGGGAGCCTCACCTTCAGTCTGCTTTAAACTTGCCTTCTGGCCGTGACATTCCCCACATTTACCGCTGTGGAGAAGGTTCAGGAAAAGCACTTAAGATCTAGTGCAGACCCCCGGGGCCAGCCAGGGTGGGGAACTGCTGTGGTCCCCTCGGTCCCTCGGGACAGGGGTTCCTGACCGGGGCTGTGGCCTCTGTCAAGAGGACCCCGCCAACCCAGAGTTTCTCAGCAAGAGGACTTGCAGATATGTCTAAATCCCTCGCCCTCTGATGGGCCAGAACCTCTGTGACGAAGGTGACCGACCTGGAGGTTAAGGGAGCCCGTGTGGGGGGGGGGGGGTCCATGTCCCCAGGTCAGCCTCTGGGGACACAGAGGACAGTGACGAGGTCAGGAAATGACAGGATTTAGGAAACACTGGTGATTTTAGGCCACCAGAGAAAAAGGCCGTCGGTTCCTTAACATTTCTGTGTATTTCTGGTCTTTCCTTGGGATCTCGTCTCCTTTGGAGACATTGTCCAGGCTGTGGCTCTAAGCACCCACGTGATGCTGGTGAGGTCCACGCTGATCTTTTTTGCATTGGCCGCCCCCTGAGCTCACGCTCAGCCCTCCAACTACCCGGTACGCTCTCCACTTGGGAGTCTCTTAGAAAGTCAACCTAACAAAGCTAAAACTGTGTCTGATTCCCAGCAGCCCTGCCTCTCCTTTTATTTTATTAAATAATTTTTTTTAGTGCTTATTTATTTTTGAGAGAGAGAGACAAAGTACAAGTAGGAGAGGGGCAGAGAGAGAAGGAGACACAGAAGTGGAAGCAGGCTCCAGGCTCTGAGCCCGATGCAGGGCTGGAATCCGCGAACCGTGAGATCATGACCTGAGCTGAGGTCGGACGCTGAACCGACGGAGCCACCCAGGCGCCCCTTCCCCTCTCCTTTTAAAGCTCAGACCTGCAACCTTGGAGTCACCTTGACACTTAAGTGTCTCCACTCACATCTGATCCTGGGGTTTCCTGGCTCCTAGGAAGGAAGCCTAGAGTCTGACCCCCGCTCACCACCTACACTGCTACCCTGTGGTCCAAGTCTCCTGTCTTTGGGTTGGAGAGATTCCTACCTGGAACCTTCCTTCACAACATGGCGCCTCCACACTCAGAGTGATCCATGGTTCCCCAGCTCATTCAGACCGAAAGGCTACAGGACTCTGCACAGTCTGGCCCTTTCTTCTCTACCCCATTTCCTCATATGCCTGAGGCTCACCCTGGTCTAGCCCTCTGGGGTCCTTACTCTTCAACACAAAGCATATATCTGCCACAGGGCCTTTGCAGATAGAGGGGGCTGAACTTATTTTTAAATCTAGAAAGATCTAAGTCATGGAAACACTCATCTACACACATATTTGCAGGGACATTATTCATAGTAGCCCCAAACCGGAAAAACCCTAATATTCATCCGCTGTGACTGGAGACACAAAATGTGTATATACCCATACAGTGGAGTGTCCCTTGGTGGTCAGAAGAGATAAAGGACCCAGCCAAGCGACAACATGGATAAACCTTGAAGACATTCTGCTAACTGAACATTATGTACTAATGGAAACCGTTGTGCCTGCCGCAAAAGACCTCATAGTGGATGATTCCATTCGTAGGAAATCATCGGAATGGGCAGATTTACAGAGGCGTAAGAGGGAGAAGCGCTTGCCTTGGGCTGAGTGGTGGGGGCGGGGGGGCTGGGGGTGACAGCTAAGAGGTACAGGCCCTCCTTTTGGGGTGATAAAATGTTCTCAGACCGTGATGATGGTTGCGCAGTTCTGTGACTACTCCAAGGAGCCTTGGATTGTACAGCTCAAACGGGCGAATTGTGTGCCCTGTGAATTCTCAAAGCAATGAAAACTAAAGATCTCCGTGGTTACTGTCGTAACGAACATTCCTTCCGTTCTTTCTAGTGTCGTGGGTCTTAGGCCTCAGTGTTATCCTACCTGAAGTTTTTTTTTTCATGTTTCTATTTTATTTTTGAGAGAGAGAGAATACGAGCAGGGGAGAGGCAGAGAGGGAGACACAGAATCTGCAGCAGGCTCCGAGCTCGGAGCTGTAGGCACAGAGCCCAGACCTGAGGCTTGAACTCATGAACCATGAGATCATGCCCTGAGCCAAAGTCGAATGTTTAACCAACCCAGCCACCCGGGCGCCCCCCTACCTGAGGTCTGAAAGGGAACTCTGGCTGTGTTTTCATTTCCTCTTTATTTTTTAACTCTTACATTTCTCTGGAGTGCACGTGCTAGATATTCAGTATTTATGTGATTTAGGGGCACCTGGCTGGCTCGGTCAGTGGAGCCCACGATGCTTGACCTCAGGGTCGTGAGTTCAAGCCTCCTGTTGGGTGTGGAGCCTCCTTAAAAAAATGACATATGATTTACGTTGATGAACTTTCTTCTCACGTGTGACTGAGAAAGAGGGGTTGCTAATCACTGTGCGTTTTCTGTTTCCAGTACTTTCACGAGGGGCGGAAGGCACAACAGCACATAGAGATCTGCTGGAAACAACTCGAATCCGTAAGTGGAGGGCGAACCGCTCAAGAAGTGTCTTGAGGTTTTCTAATTTGAATGGGGGCTCGAGGGGACCAGTAAGTGCAAAACAAAAACCGCCAAAGAAACGCCTTCAGGGATCCTTCCAATTCGAATGGAATTTGTTTCTAGCCGCCATTAGGGAGACTAATAGGGAGACTAAAATGCGGAGCCCAAAGAGCTCAAGTAGAGTGTTTTTCAAAAGAAAAAAATTCACAGGGAAAGAACAAAGGTTGGTCGGTTTGGGTGCAGACAGATGCAGCTGTTCGAGTAACTTCTTGAAATCGGGAGACGTCACAGATCAGCTCCAGGAGAAAGCTCTGGGGGGATTGAGAGAAAATGACACCTTCGGGGAGGAATCTGGTGGCTTCGTTAACACCTGCTCTCCACCCCCCCTCGCCCCTGCTTCCAGAGTAAAAGGCGGTTTGAACGGGACTGCAAAGAGGCGGACCGGGCGCAGCAGTACTTCGAGAAGATGGACGCCGACATCAATGTCACCAAGGCCGACGTTGAGAAGGTGAGGTGACAGCGCCCTGCTCTCACTTCCTGTCAGCACCTGGGGCCTGTCTCCTCCCAGGCTGCCTGGCCCCTTGCTCTCCTTTTCGGACGGCGCCGCAAAAGGCCACCCAGCCTGGGATCCGCGCTTCCCCTTAGGTGTCACCCATCACGGGGACCGGAAGCCGAGTTTCGGGGTGTCTCCGGTGTTCTGATTGGGGCGCTTTGTTGATTTGTGTTTTGTCTCCAGGATGGTGATGCGGAGACTTCAGCCCAGGAGGGGCTGGGGGCAGGGGAGGGGCCGGGGTTTCCGGAGGTTGTGGCTTTTCCCTTAATGGCTTTTCAAAGAAAAAGTCGCCCCCCCACCCCCCAAAAGCCAGAGCAGCTGGGTCCAGCCCCGTCGGGAAGAGCTGGCTGCCTCTGACGCTTCCGTTAGCAAGATAAGGGGCTCCCAGGCTGGCCGGACTTCCAGTCGGCCGTTCCGGATTGTAGCTCAGGGTCAGGGCCCGCGTCGGGGCGCCCAGCAAGGGCTTTCCCCCTGAAGGACTTGTGTCGCAATCAGGGAGGTGATAAAGCTCGCACTGTACCTTCTTGTGGTTCCAGACGCTGCCGCTTTCCCCTAGAAGCTAGGTTGTGTTTCTTTCCTAAGAGTCATCAATACAGTGTAAACAACACTGGGCCGTTAAATGGCTGCATTCATCCTGTGACCGCCCAGGGCCGTTTGGGAATCCACAGCCACCGCGGTGTGACGTGGGGAAGCCGGGCACCTTCATAGATTTCTTTCACTTTTGCCAGATTCGTGGGAGATGAGTTTAGTTGGAAAATCGTGTGGATGCTTCAGCTGTTGGTCTCTGTCTGCCAAAATCCTTGCTGAAAGCCTAGGTATTTATGAGTATGCCTTCCTTGAAAATGATCTAATATATTAAAACACGTCTCCTCGGTGTCTGTATTTGAGCTTGAGTGTGGAGACATTACCAAAAGATATCCATGTGCTGATAGAGTGCCCATAGATTACCGTAGGTCTGTTGGAAATTCCCATTACGTAGCCAGCTCCCCAAACTCTTTAACGTGGGACTCCATTAAAATAGATCGATCCCAAGTATATCGGAAAATCGTTTGGGGCTAAATGAGGTATGTCAGTATGTGGATAACATAACCTAGCAAAGATGCGAGTTCTTTATCAAATGTTTTGTGATCCTAAATGTAAAGTCAGAGTAATTTTTATTCATTTAAAGATTTTCTTGGGGCGCCTGGGTGGCTCAGTCGGTTAAGTGTCCGTCTCTTGATTTCAGCTCAGGTCGTGATCTCATGGTTCGTGGGTTCAAGTCCCTCAATCCTCAGGATCCTTGGGATCCTCTCTCTCTTCCTCTCTCCCTGCCCCTCTCCTGCTCCTGCTCTCTTTCTCAAAATAAATAAATAAACTTAAAAACAATACCTGAAACTACAAACAGCTAAAGGGTGAAAGACATTAAAATATCCAAATATTGTTAATAAAAGGTATTTTACCTCTGAGAGACTTTTCTTTAAAAAAAAAAAAAAGAACAAAAGATATTTGTGTGCCGCGTAAAGAGTAATAACTTGAAGGAACACTTCTTTTAAAAAAAAAAAACTTATTTTTTTTCCGAGAGAGAGAGAGAGAGACAGAGACAGAGCTCAAGTGGGGGAGGGGTAGAGAGTGGGGGAGGGATAGAGAATGAGGGAGGTTCCAGGCTCAGAGCTGTCAGCACAGAGTCTGACATGGGGCTCGAACTCATAGACCATGAAATCATGATCTGAGCCGAAACCAGATGCTTAACCGATGAGTCACCCAGGCGCCCCAAAGGAGCACTTCTAATCTACAAGCTAGCTTAAGACATAAAACCTTATTGATGCCTTTAAAGTCTGCCCCTAACTTCTTGCCCTGATCCCCACCCTAGAGATGCACTTTATCTTTAATTTGGTGTTAATCACCTCCTTGCTATATGTGCCAGCCTTACCACAGTTGTAAATAAACTCCAAAGAGTTACAAATTATATTTATAATGTTGCTTTGTTTTCACTGTTGTATAAACAGAATCATACTTCCATTTATTTCCTTCATAGTTGAGTTTTTTTCATTTGGTATCATGTTCTTAGATCACATGGAATAGAGAACATCTGACTCTTATATATTAATTATATTAATGTTAGAGCCAGGTGCCTTGCTAAATTTTCTTTTTATTTCTGCTTTGGATGTGCGTGTGTGTGTGTGTGTGTGTGTGTGTGTGTACAGTGTGTGTGTGTGGAGACAGTCCTATCACCAGCAAATAATGGCAATTTTATTTCTTTTTCAACCTGTATGCCTTATATTTATTTTTCTTATCTTGCTCTGTTGGTTCTGTCCACCATTATGGTATTGAAGCAATTACTGTGAACTTCCGTATCTCGATTCTTGAGTGTGAAGAGAGTACTTCAAATATTTCTCCGTTAAGCATGATTTTCATATACGCTTTATCAGGCGGAGGGATTCCCTTCTTTTCCTATTTTACCACGAAGCTTCTTCAACTTGACTTCGTGTTGAACATCATCAGATACGTTTTCTGCTTCCTTTAATCTATCCACGTGTTGGATGGCATGAGTCAGGTCTCTAATATTGGGCCAAATTAGCATTCCTGTGAAACTCCAGCCAGCTGACGACGTTTTTGTTTTTATTTCATGCATTAGCTGCTTTGGTTTTGTAAATATTTTACTTAAGAGTTTTGCGTCTATTTCCATTGAAATGGGTCTATCATTTTTCTTTCTTGTCCGCCCTAGTTTGCTTCACGAGAGTGTTGCTCGGTTTTTTTCTATTCTCTGCAGTCATCCGTGTAAGTTGACATGAATGTTTTCTTGAATGTTTCGTAATCCTTCACTGTGGGAAGTGTCTAATTACAGAGTCAACTCCTTAATCGTCTGCTTCCTCTCTGGTCGGAACCGGCAGGTTGTATATTTCTAGACATATATCCACTTCATCCTGAATTTTCAAATGTATTGGCTTAAAATTTTTTTTAACGTTTATTTATTTTTGAGAGAGAGAGGGACAGAGTACCAGCACGGGCGGGGCAGAGAAAGGGAGACACAGAATCCAAAGCAGGCTCCAGGCTCTGAACTGTCAGCACAGAGCCCGACACAGGTTTTGAACCCATGAACCAGGAGATCATGACCTGAGCCAGAGCCAGATGCTTAACCAACTGAGCTGCCTGGGTGCCCGTTAAATGCATCGGCTTAAAGTTGCCCATGGTATCCTCTCACCTTAGTTATGCTCCTTGTGTTGCTGTGTCACTTTTATTTACTGCTAAAATTGTTTATTTGTACGGTTTTATTTTGGGAGGACCAGTGTTCCAAATCGTTTCTACTTGAGAACCCGAGATTTATTGTTATAGAGCTTCCCTTCTCTCTTTTTAGTTTCTATTTCATCTAGTTTCTTTTTCTTTTTCTCCTTCCTCTTCCGTCAGTGTCTTTGGATTTATTCTCTTGCCCTTCTAGAAGTTTCTTTCTTCAGTTGCTTATGACATTACAGTTTTTCATCTTTTCTTTTCTTTTCTTTTTTTTTTAAATGTGCAGGGTTGTTAGTTTTTATTTTTATTTTTGAGAGAGAGAGAGAGAGTGCAAGCAGGGCAGGGGGGCAGAGAGAGAGGGAGACACAGAATCTGAAGCAGGCTCCAGGCTCCACACTGTCAGCACAGAGCCCAATGTGGGGCTCGAACCCACGAACTGTGAGATCATGACCTGAGCCGAAGCCGGATGCTCAGTTGACTGAGCCGCCAGGCGCCCCTTTCGTCTTTTCTAATATGAGCATTTAAGTAACACATTTCTCACTTACATATGATTTTATCTGTAATCCACAAATTGTGGTGCAGAGTATCATTGTTACTGTTCATTTGCAGATACTTTTCATTTTCTTTACTCTTATTGATGCTCTCCTACGATTTATTTAGAAGTGTATTTTAAAGTTTCCACCTGTATGGCATCATTAAACTTATCTTCACGAAGTTCAATAGCTTTGATATTGATTTCTATAGTTGAATTGCATCTTTGTTCTGAAAGTCTGAGTTTGAGGCTTAGGTGCTGGCCGAGACGAGTTTTCTGCTCCTGTGTGCGGCCAGTTCTTATCTGTGTCCTGTCAGCAATCGAGAAGAATGTGTAGTCTCCATCTCTACCTGTTTTCACTAGATCTAACTTGCTGACGACATGCAAACCTTCCCAATTTGAAGGATCATTTTACTGTTTGTTGTATCATTTCTTGAGGGAGATGTGTTACTTCTTTGTGCCTTGCTTTTCTAGTCTGTAAAATAGGAACACAGAAGAACAGGACTGATGGGGATGTTAACTGGGTTCATATGTATGAGGGACTGAAAGCCATTTATTTATTTTAAAAAAAATTTAATGTTTATTATTTATTTATTATTTTTTTAATAGTTTATTTATTTTTGAGACAGAGACAGAGCATGAATGGGGGAGGGGCAGAGACAGAGGGAGACACAGAGACTGAAGCTGGCTCCAGGCCCTGAGCTGTCAGCACAGAACCCCATGCGGGGCTCGAACCCACAAACCGTGAGATCATGACCTGAGCCGAAGTCAGACATTTAACCAACTGAGCCACCCAGGCGCCCCGTTTTTTATTTATTTTTGAGAGACAGAGAGAGACAGTGTGAGCAGGGTAGGGGCAGAGAGAGAGGGAGACACAGAATCTGCAGACAGGCTCCAGGCTCCGAGCTGACAGCCCAGAGCCTGGTGCGGGGCCCGAACCCATGAACTACGAGATCATGACCTGAGCTGAAGTCAGATGCTTAACCGACTGAGCCACCCAGGCGCCCCAAAGACATTTAGGCAGAGGCCAGTGATCCCTAAGTTAACTATGTTGATTATAATGGTGGAAGATTTGTCATTTACTCTTAATTTTTTTCTTCTGTTGTGAAATTACTTTATGAAAAAATAAATTTTAGGATTGCCTGGCTGGCTTAGTCATAGAGCGTGACTCTTGATCTTGGGGACATGAGTTTGAGCCCCGTGTCAGGCATAGAGATTACTTAAAGACATTAAATTTAGGTGACTGGGTGGCTCAGTTGGTTAGGCATCCGACTCTTGGTTTTGGTTCAGATCTGAATCTCATGTTGGTGAGTTCAAGCCCCATGTCAGGCTCTGTGCTGACAGCATGGAGCCTGCTTCGGATGCTTTCTCTCCCTCTCTCTCTTCCCCTCCCCTGCCCTCTCTCTCTCTCTCAAAATAAATAAACAACTTTAAAAAAAAGAAATCAATTTTAAAAAGAAAGCCTTTAAAAACTAAATAAATTTTAGAATTGTTATGTCTTCTGTGTGTTTTCATTTTTCATCCATGTGTGGTGACCTTCTTCCTGCAGTAATGCTTTTGTACCTTAAAGTCTGTACTGCCTGATCTCTTCTAGTTTAGTGTTAGGGTTTGCCTCGCAAATCTTTCCCGCACTTGTAAAACACTTGTTGCTTTGTCTTCATCTCGAGATGGGTCCCTCAAGGGGACACGGAAGGATTTCTTTTAATCCCCTCTGATGGTCTTTATCTTTCTCCTGGAGGGTCTGGATTCGCCGGTACTGTCTCATTTTCTCTTCTCTGTCACACTTTCTCTAGTTCCCTTATCTCTTCCCTTGACACTCTTTGTTTCTTGCCTTCTTGCACTTTGAAATTTTTGTTTTGTTTTACTTTCCTCTTTCTGCCTTTCCCCTGCGCCATTTTGGAGGTCGGACATCCTCTTTCCTTTCATCAGTTACCTAGACATTTGCACAGACATATTCAGCCTGAGCTACAAAGTATATTGGGATCTTTACTAATGTTTTCTCAAACAGCCCTTTCACTAAACCAGCTCCCTTTGACTGTTGGAATTTATTTGTGAGTATTTGGGGTTCAGTTACACAAGTTAGGCTTCGGTAATTTTATACAGCCCTGTACGTATGCTGTCTACTTTCTTTATCCACTGTTTCTTTTTGTATCCAGGATCTTAATTCCTTCTTCCCAAAGGACATTCTTTAGAAATGCCATTAGCCAAGATTTATTGCAGTAAAATCTCAGTGTTCATTTGGTTGGAATGGACTTCACTTCCCTCTTGTCTTTGAAAGATGATTTCTCCATGTTACAGCCCCAGGGTGATTGTACTGTACCGACAGGGACTTCATTCTGCCATCATCTGGCTCTCATTTGTGTTGGGGTGAGAAGTCTGTGTAACGGTTAAGCCTTTGAAGGTCATGTCTTGTGCTCGCTTTGGCAGCACATAGACTAAAATTGAAGCTCATGTCTTCTCGCTGACTATGGAGATACAGTTTTGGTCTAAGTTCTTCGCTGAAATTTCACTATAACGTATCTAGCTGTGAATTTCTTTTTTATCTTGATTTTGATTCGTTGAATTTATCGACTCCAGATTGGAGTTTTCCCACACATGCTTATCTGTCTTTCTGCTGTTTCAGCTGGAATTCTGATCAGAAGGTGCAAGTTAAAACTTCTAATCTGCATCCACTTCGCCTGTGAGCCTGTATTCATATTTCTCATCTCTTTGTCTGTCTCTTCTGTGTCCCATGGAATTCCTTCAGATAGAACTTTCATTTCACTAATTCTCTCTTAAACTGTGTCTAATCTGCCGGTTCTCAACTTAGTTCTCTAAATTCGAGGGTTACATTTTACTTTCCAGAAGTTTCTTTAAGCTGTCTTTAAAATCTGTAGAGATACTTTGTTATTTTCTTGTGACTTTGTCACACTTTTACATCCTGTGTGACTTCTTGATATGTATTAAACATACCAATTTCATATTCTCTATTTTATTAACTTCAATGTCTACTTTTCTTGGGCCTGATGCTCCACTTTTGTCGTTTTTGCTCACTTGCTCACAGCAACTTGTTTCTTTGTGTATTTTTGCGATACAGGCATTTCTGCTATAATGCCATAAGCGCTTTGCTGCAAACCTTACGTTCTGCAAAAAATACTGTTAAATGACAGACAGGGCTTCTGGGGAAAGAGGCCTAGAAACCAATCACTCCATAGTTAGAGAACGTTGTAACCAGAGCTCCGACAAAAGAAAAACCTTAGTAAAACTAGGCATCTGCACTGAGCGTTACAGTGGACTCCAAGATGTGGGTCCTTAAGTGTGTTAGCACCTCCAGAGATGTCGTTTTGAGGAGCATTCACTTCTTTTTTTAAAAAAATTGTTTTAATGTTTTATTATCCATAGTTGAGAGAGAGGGAGACAGAGCATGAGCAGGGGAGAGGCCGAGAAAGAGAGGGAGACACGGAATCCGAAGCAGGCTCCAGGCCCTGAGCTGTCAGCACGAAGCCCCATGTAGGGCTCGAACCCACGAACCGTGAGATCATCACCTGAGCTAAAGTCAGACGCTTAACCGACTGAGCCACCCACCAGGTGCCCCAAAGCACCTCATTTTAATGAGGTAGAAAATACAGTCCTTACGATCTCTTTTGTAATATTGAGAAGTCAGTGGGCTACAAGGGAACATGGGAAAATCAAACCCAAAATACCTTCCTCAAATCTAGGATTCTCTGGTAAAATAATAATAATAAGATTTAACAATGATACATTGGGAATAAGGCGAAAGGACTCTGTGCTGTCCCACCTACCCCCACCCCAGGCCCTCCTCAGAGGGGATCACCCTTGCCACCTGATCTGTGTTCTAGAACACTTACAGTAGGTTTCACTGGGGCACCTGGCTGGCTCACTTGGCAGGACGTACATGTCTTGATCTCAGGGGTATGAGTTCAAGCCCTGTGCTGGGCATAGAGCTTCCTTTAAAAAAAAGGTTTTTATTGAGATAAATTTACATCCAGTACAGTGGCCACGTCTTAAGCAGACAACTCCATGACTTTTTACATATGTATGAAACCCTGTGCCGCCACCTAAGATAGGGGACGTTTCTAGAACCCCCAACAGGCTCCCTTGAACGCTCCCCCGACCCCACAGGTGACTATTACCCTGGCCTCTGGCATACATTCATTTCGCCTATTTCTGTGCTTCCTACAAGTTACACAACACGTGTCCTTCTGTCTGGCTTCTCTGAGTCAACACCGTGTTTCTGAGATTCAGATTTGCGTTGGCGGACGGTGGTAGTTGGCGTTGTCCATTGTGGGTTGCCGGGTGACGGTCGGTGTGAGGACGCACCGCAGTGTTACCCACTCTCCTGTTCAGGGCATCCGGGTCGCTTCCATGGTGAGGCTGAGTTAAGAAAAAGGCTACTATGACCGTTGTCACACGTGTCTTGGGTGGACATGATCTCTCACTCTTCTTGGGTGTACCCCTGGGTGTGGCACCCCGGGTCACCCGTGTGTGCCCGGCTCTGGCGCGCCATCAGAGAGCTTGACGAGGGGCTGGACCACGGGCGCCCCCTGGGGTCGTGGGAGTCCTCACCGACCAGCGGGGCTCTGGGCTCGTGGTCTGGAGCCAGAAAGACTTCCGGCCGAGCGGGGAGCGGAACCTCGGAGTGATCTTCATTTGTGCTTGCGTTTCCTCGATGAAGAATGAGGTGGACCATTTTGGGGGCATGTCATTATCTGCCATTTCAATAACCTCTCTGGTGAAGGGACCAAATATTTTGCTCATTTGCAAGTTAGGTTTTCATCTTTTTGGTGTATAGGTAACGTTTATAGATTATGGATAGGAGCGCGCGCGCGCGTGTGTGTGTGTGTGTGTGTGTGTGTATACATAGGAATGTATATAATTACACGGTATGCTTTTGTGTCTGTCTTTTAGGAACACAATGTCTTCCATTTTAATAAAGTCCCTTTTACCAGTATGTTTTTTTAAAGGATAGTACTTTTTGTTTTCTGTTTAAAATATCTTTACTTACCCCCAGAAAGCCTTTTGGTATGCCTTTAATGGATAGGTGGGTGTTTTATCTTAGAATTTTCATCACTGCAGGGCGTCTGCGGGGCTCAGTCGGGTAAGCACCCGACTTCGGCTCAAGTCGCGATCTCACGGTTTATGAGTTCGAGCCCAACTCTGTGCTGACAGCTTGAAGCCTGGAGCCTGCTTCTGATTCTGTGTCTCCCTCTCACTCTCTACCCCTCCCCCATGTGCACTCTGTCAGTCTCTCTCGCTCTCAAAAATAAATAAACATCAAACAAATTTTTTAAAGAATTTTCATCATTGCTATCAAAATATTGTCGTGCAATGGAAACACCTAGACAACCAGAATATTATCGTTTCCAAGTCACACGTTGTGAAGGGTTGTGTAGGCAGCCCGTCTGTCCCTGGCCCTGTCTCTTGGAAGCCCTGTGCCAGCAGACATGATTGTGGTACCAGAGGACTGTTGTTCATCGACACCCTGAGCAATTAAACTATTCACCTAGTCTCCCATTTTTTTTCAGGTTTAGAGGTAGTGTATTGACAAGTGGGCAAGAGATGGCTGTTTAATGAAGTCAACATTTCAATGTCATGTAGTTTAGAGATTACTTTAGAAGAATGAGAATTTTACAGAACCATTCATTTGTAAGAATGTTTCTAATAATTTTTTTCCTTGCAGTTTGCTTCTGCTTTAGTACAGTGTTTTTTGTGGTTCTTTTTAAGTTTCTTTATTTATTTAAGTAATCTCTATGCCCGATATGGGACTCGAACTCACAACCCTGAGATCAAGAGTTGCATGCCCCTCTCATGCAGCCAGCCAGGCGCCCGTGCTCCATACAGCATTTTATCCAACTAAATTCTGAATTTTGCCTATTTCTCTTTTCACATGCCCCCCGCTCCCCCTTAAATGAGTTACCCTACACCTTTTTTTTTCCCCAGGGAATTCTTTCTTTTTTTTTTTTTTATGTTTATTTATTTTTGAGAGAGAGAGAGAGACAGTGCATGAGCAGGGGAGGGGCAGAGAGAGAGGGAGATACAGAATCGGAAGCAGGCTCCAGGCTCCGAGCTGTCAGCACAGAGCCCGACATGGGGCTCGAACCCACCATCTGCGAGATCGTGACCTGAGTTGAAGTTGGACGCTTAACCGCCTGAGCCCCCCAGGCGCCCCAAGTTCAGGGATTTCTAATGGAATCGTGATTTCATGGTCCTAGTTTCATTTCCAAAACACATTGAAAGTGTTGAAGAATTCCTAAGTTGTGATTCTTAGAAATGATTCGTCGGTTCCTTGCCTCACCCGGTATCCACCGACTGTGTGGGGGAGGGGTGGGGGTGGCGCCCACAGACACCAACAGGCAAACACACCATCCTTGACTTTCAGGAGCTTGCCTTTCACTTTCCTCCTGGTGCTCAGCTCTCTGTGTGTGAATGTTCCCCCCTGCCCTCCCACAGCCCTTCCGTGGCATTGTGGTGACAAAGGCTTGATAGTCGGGTTTTATCTGTCCCTCTGCTTTGGAAGAACCACGTGGGAGACCGAGGTGGGTGAGGAGCAGTGCCCAATGCCTGCCTACCGATGGAGCTGCCGTTGGTTAGCGTGGTGTTAGGATGAAAAAGGACAAGGTTATCAAAATGAATGGAATGTGAACTAATATTTCAGAACAGAGCGAACAGTGTTTTCTAAATGCATGCATTACACGGGGTTTATCCATGTCAGGCAATGAATAATTCCCTTTCTCTAATTCGCCCTTGCCTTGTGACTGTTGGCGCTTACATAATTTCTAAACGCAAAATGGGATATTGTTGAACAAAATCTGCAGTTAGGGGGTCACAAGTAGCTACTGTCATTGTTAGTGAATTCAAGTTGGATTTTCAGACTCTGCTGTCCGCGTTCTCCCGTCCTTCGGATCTCGTTTCATTTCTCTCCTATGATGCTTTTTACTGCCAGAGTCTGAATCTTTAATGGGCAGTTGTGTGCCCTGCAACCGTTCTTGCGGCTTCTTTCTTCAAGTTCATTGCAATTCTGAGTCTTGATTAACCAGAAGAATTCTCTAGACAACGCAAGAGGCTTCATTACTGGGCTTACTCAGGAATGTTGTTGCAGAAACTGACTTGAAACGTTTTAAAAGTTAAATTACATTCAAATCCTGACCTTCAGCCCTTAGAACAGTGGATCGGTTACTCAGGGAGTTAGTATTGGTTTTTGTGTAGTATATTATGGCTTCTAAAAGTATTTGGCTTTGAACTTTCTTAGCTTTTAAATTCTGTAGAGATGTCCCTTTCACTCAGTGGAATAGGAACTTATGAGCCATTTATGAACGAAGGTAGAATTAAAATGATTTTTTAATGTTTATTTATTTTTGAGAGAGAGACAGCATGAACGGGGGAGGGCCAGAGAGAAAGGGAGACAGAATCTGAAGCAGGCTCCAGGCTCTGAGCTGTCAGCACAGAGCCCTAGTCAGGGCTCGAACTCCCAAACCGTGAGATCATGACCCGAGCCGAAGTCGGACGCTCAATCGACGGAGCCACCAGGTGCCCCGAAGGTAGAATTTTAAGAAGTATATGATGGAGGTACCTGGGTGGCTCAGTCTGTTAAGCATGTGACTTTGGCTCGGGTCATGATCTCGCATTTGTGAGTTTGAGCCCCGTGTGGGGCTCCGTGCTGACAGCTCTGCTTCCAATTCTGTGTCTCCCCTTCTCTCTCTCCCTCCCCTGCTTGCGCTCTGCCTCTCTCTCTCAAAAATAAATAAACATTAAAGGAAGTTTTAAGAAGTACACGATAAAACTTCATATTTCTAGTTTCTAATAAAACACACTCTTTTGT
The DNA here is from genome assembly GCF_006229205.1 of Suricata suricatta. NCBI lineage: Eukaryota > Metazoa > Chordata > Mammalia > Carnivora > Herpestidae > Suricata > Suricata suricatta. The sequence continues at coordinate 5,625,195 of NC_043712.1, forward strand.
GTGTGTTCTGTGTTACATAATAGAACATTTGGAAGAGAAAACTAAAACTATAGTAAAAAAAAAAAAAAACCTGTGCTAACGTTACACAAGAATGAAGGGATGTGCTTTGAATGGTGTTTAGTCTGATCATTATCTCAATAAAACAGATGGGATTGAGCAGCGAGGAAGTTCTCCCCGGCTGGGGACTCCAGCGCGCACAGGCGGCGGGGCAGGCTTGTTTCTCTTGTAACTGAGGCCAGCTGAGTAGCAGATGTTACATTTTTCTACCATTTGGGGAAACGGTCTCTTGCAAGATGCCTCCGTCGGTCCCTGGACGTATAAGGAATGGCGCTGTGACATGCTCTCGCTGCCCTCGCTCCGACTCGGAGGTCTGACATCTGCACGGAACACAGTAATATCTTCAGTGCTTCTACCAAAGTGTCTCATTTAAAATGTCTGACTCCTTATCTGAAGGAGTTGTTCACTGTAACCATTTAGAAAACAAAAAGCATTTTTTCTTGAAAGAGGAAGTGGTTAGCGAGGTGCAGGAAATATATTTATTTTGCAAGGGCAGCTCGATCCTTTGGTTTAAAATGCTTTTTATTTACAACGAGGGGAAAAAAGGAGTACCGTTAAAAAGAGACTTTCGAAAGCGGTTATCGTTGCTCGGACTGGCCCTTTACAAATGGATCCGGGTTCCGATCAGAGATTCGAGAGAGAACGCTTTTGTGGTCCTCTTGTTTATGACCCGTGTGTAGAGTTTCTAGTCGGCATTGCTCCCCGGGCACCTGTGTTATAGGAACATCCTGAATGATTTCAGTTGTTTTGATTCTTAATCTCTGTCCTGGGGAATAATGGATGTGTTTTCCTCTTTTGACCCTTCACATGGGAACTGCAATTTAATGGAAATTTTCTCCAATTACTAGATGGGGAATAAATGTATTTATATCTGGAAACAGGACATTACTTTGATCTATGTCATAAGCGAATATTGGTTGGAAGAGTTTTGTGTTTTTTTTTTAAAGTTGCGACACTTGATGTTAGTTTTACCATGAAAAATGAATTTGTGGGGTGCCTGGCTGGCTCACTTGGAAGAGTATGCAACTCTGGATCTTGGGGCCATGAGTTCAAGCCCCGTGTTGAGTGTACAGAAACGTTAAAAAGTGAATTTGTGGGGCTCCTGGGTGGCTCAGTCGGATAAGCATCTGACTTTGGCTCTGGTCATAATCTCACGGTTTGTGGGTTCAAGCCCCGCGTCAGGCTCTGTCCTGACAGCTTGGAGCCTGAAGCCTGCTTCAGGTTCTGTGTCTCCCTCTCTCTGCCCCTCCCCTGATCATTCTCTCTCTCTCTTTCTCTAAAAAATAAACCTTAAAAAGTTTTTTTATGAATTTGTGATAGGAATGTTGAAACATGCAATTATGTACTAAAGTTTACAAAAGTACTTTAAGTTGCATTTAGCGCCAAGTTTTAGTTCATTTGCTAGCAATTGCTACTATCTCTCTATTGTGAGCCTGAATTGTCACTTATTTTTGACATTTTTTATGCTCAACAATGGAGTTTGGCTAAATAAACATCCAAAGAGAAACAAGGAAGTCAAAATGTCAAAAGCTCAAGAGTGTCAGGAATATTGGGGGTGGAGGGGCTACCCCAAGTGAATTTACACAGAGACGAGGTACTTCTGAAAACCTCTTCAGGGGAATATTTCCAGTATACGTTTTTTCCATTTACATTAAGATGCTGACATGGGAATCTGCCTTAGCCTGGTTGTAGTGTTCGTTCCTAAAGGCATAGCCATTGACCAACCTCCACGTTTGCAAAATTACTGGCAAAATAGCAATAGAATCCAGGAAGATGAGAGATAGGTCATTCCCATGCCCCAGACCTGAGGATTAAGATGAATTAAATAGGGATACTATGAATAGAAATATACTGATATTATGTGGACCTATGAATATGCATATTAATACATAAAAATGATATTCACTTAGGCTTTCATATAGCAACTCATCTACTAAAATATGTTAGTTTTCACAGAGAGTGAGGGGGCGAGCTGGGCCAAGGACTTAATCTTGCTGCTGCATAGAAGTGAGTTCGGATCCTGTTTCTACCGCTCACTAATGGTATGACCTGAGATGGTGCGCTTCCTGTCTGTGTTTCCTGTCGTATGAAATGAGGATAAGGTTGTGCACCTCGAGGGCGTGTTGTGAGGTTTCAGTGCTAGGTGATCTGTAAATAAGGAGGGGCCTGATTTGGGGCCACGGTTAACTGGTTGATGACACTGTGGCCCTGGTCTGTGTTTTGCCTGTCTGTGGTTTTCTCTTTTGATTGCTTCTGGCTCCTTCCTCCTCTGCTCTTACTCCTTCAACCTACTGTGAATCAGTTGAGTATATTCTTTTATTTTTTTAACATTTATTTTATTTTTGAGAGACCGAGAGAGACAGATAATGGGCAGGGGAGGGGCAGAGAGAGGGGGACACACAGAATCGGAAGCGGGCTCCAGGCTCTGAGCTGTCAGCACAGAGCCCGATGCGGGGCTCGAACCCACAAACCGTGAGATCATGACCTGAGCCGAAGTCAGATGCTTAATCGACTGAGCCACCCAGGCGCCCCCAGTTGAGTATATTTTGAACATTCAAGGTATCTAGGCCTCCTACAAGAACATTTACTGAACAAATAGTGCATCAAGAGATTATAATAGGGTACCTTCCGTGAGGGCCTTGGTTAGCCAAGAATGATGAAATGGAGAGACGAGGAAAACTTGAGTCCATTGGAGAATAAGATAGCGTATCGTATGTTACAGGCCAGACTCGCCTGGTGAAGATAATTAGAACAATAACAGTTAAAAAAATGGTTTATGAGAGGAGCGCCTGGGTGGCTCAGTCAGTTAAGCGTCCGGCTTTGGCTCAGGTCATGATCTTGCCGTTTGTGAGTTCAAGCCCTGCGTCAGGCTCAGAGCCTGGAGCCTGCTTCCGGTTCTGTGTCTCCTTCTCTCTCTGTGTCCCTCCCTTACTCATACTCTGTTTCTCTCTCTCTCTCTCTTAAATAAATAAAAACATTAAAAAATGGTTTATGAGAGACATCGTATGGAAAATCACTGGGTCCTATCAACAGCAAATCCTAGGAGTTCCAAAGTTGTCCGTGGATTCTGCACCTGTAAAAGCTTTGGGCAGAGGACAGTTTGTTGAGATAGGCCGAGGCTGGGCGGTGTCTGAACACGAAGGATGTAGAGAAATTGAAACAGTGGAGCAGGCAGAGATCAGGTGAGTGGAAAGAACCCTATCGTAAGGCTCTGAGGGAAGCCTGCAGTCCAGGTTGACCTGCCTGGGGGGGGAGGGGACCGAGTAGGACCACCTGGAAAGATGGCTTTAGAACAGATGACGAAGGATGTTACAGGCCACATGGCAGAATGAACGTGACCCTGGTGGGGTGCTACTGAACCCACTTCTCAAAAAACTCACACTGGAAAAATGCTTTCTGTTTTCTAAAAGGGTTCGGATCCTCTCTAGAATTCTTTAGTCGCTTTCTAGATTGAAAGGGCAAGGCTATAAGATGCTGAATTAGCATCCAGTGACCCTGCTGGATGTGGTACAGCCATGACCGAAGGATACATCTATGCCTCAAATTCAGTTCTTATCGGTGGATCATACGACTTTACTGTTGGATTATGTTGAATGAGCTCTTTACTGTTAACCACTTGCTCTCCCCTACAGAACCGGCAGGTGGTAGTGACTTGGGGTAAGATGACAAATAGCAGTTGACATGAGGTCTCAGCATCAGGAAGCCAGGAAGGGGAGGCGGGGGTTGTACTGGACCAGGAAGCACGGGCACCTTCTCTTCACCGTCCATCCTCACCGCGGTAGACACATTACTGGGCAGGCCCAGTGTTGTTAGTTCTTCTGTGTTATTCCTTTCTGGGTTAACTTTCCTCCTTCCTGGATGATAGGTTGTTCTACCTTTTTTCCACGAGGGTTTGTAAGCAGTACTTTTCTTCTTTATTTGTCTGAAATATCTTTATTTTGCTTCCATTCTAATGTGATAGTTTACTAGGTATAGAATTCTCAACTGACAATTACTTTCTCTAAACATGTTGAAAATACCATCCCAATGTCTTTTATCTTTGATCCTTCCTCTTGGGAAATTGGCTGTCTACTTAATTGCATTCTTTTGTAGATATTTGACTTTCCTTCCCTAGTTGTTAAGACTTTCTCTTTGGGGCGCCTGAGTGGCTCAGTCGATTAAGCGTCCAGCTTCAACTCAGGTCATGATCTTACGGTTCGTGGGTTCGAGCCCCGCATCAGGCTGTGTGCTGAGAGCTAGCTCAGAGGCTGGAGCCTGTCCTCAGATTCTGTGTCTCCCTCTCTCTCTGACCCTCCCCTGCTCATACTGTCTCTCTCTTTCTCTAAAATAAATAAAGACAGTAAAAAAAAAAAAAAGAAAGACTTCATCTTTGCCTTTGGTGTTCTATAGCATCGCTATGATATTTCAAAGCACATACTTTTTATTTCTAATTCTTCTGCTTGGGATTCAATTGGGGGTTTGTTCCTTTTGTCAGTGTAGGGAAAGCTTTCAGGTACTAACTCTTTAAATATTGCCTGGGTTTCATTCTCTCAAACTGTAGGTTCTGGGACTCCTAGTAGATGTGTGCAAAACTCTTCCTTCTGTTCCCCATGCCTTCTAACTTTGTTTTCATTCCTTCCTTTTCTTTATCTCTATATTACATTTTATGTAACTTTCTCAGCTACTTCATGAATTCTCTTCAACTATTGTTATTTAACCTATTTAAATTTATTTAAAATTGCAATGACTATATTCCTTATTTCCAGAAGTTCCATTTGGTTCTTTTTACTATATTCCTTCATTTTTATAATGTCTTATTCTTTTCTTCTGAGTTCTACTCCTTTTATTTCTTTATTTTAAATATTCCTGTTTTTATATTTTCTTTCAAATTGTTCTTTACCTCAAGTTCTTATGGTGATAATTTTTCTCTCTATTGTGTTCTCTCATGGTTTATTTCCTTGTGCATTTATGATTATTATTGTCTTTTTTGTATGAGCATGTCTTCAGTTGGGAAGATTTTTTTTTCTCTGAGAATCCTACAAAAGCAGGAATATCTTAGATGGGGCGCCTGGGTGGCTCAGTCAGTTAAGCATCCGACCTCAGCTCAGGTTATGATCTCACGGTTCATGAGTTCAAGCCCCGTGTCAGACTCTGTGCTGACAGCTCAGAGCCTGGAGCCTGCTTCCGATTCTGTGTCTCCCTCCCTCTCTGCCCCTTCTCTGCTCATGCTCTTTCTCGCTGTCTCAAAACTGGATACATGTTTTAAAAAAAAATTTTTTTAAAGCAGTAATTAGATAAAACCCAGCAAGGTTTTATATCGGGTTCTTCCAGACAACCTGGGACCAACTTTTATGTTCATTACTTGGGTTGGGAATTCGTGTACCATCTGTAAAATATATACAAGTTTAAGATTTTGTTTCTGAGAGGACACACTTCCTCCACTCCGCCCCATAGCCTAAGACGTTAACAAACTTCCTTGCTGTCTTCTCTGTCACTGGAGAGGTTTTGTTAGGTGTCACCCAGCTTAAAGAAAAGCAGAGAAAATGAACACTGAGATTAAAATTTTAAAAAATGAACCAGTGGCCTTACCTCTTGAGCTCATTGATAGTATATGCTGAATGCCCCGTGACAAATGTGTAGTTTTAAACCTTACTGGTTGAACATCTCCTGTGACTCAGGTACTAACGACGAACGGCTGCTAACCTACCACCAGATGCATCAGATTCTTCAGAACTGGAAGCATATATTTACTTCTTTCCCCAGGGGATGGAACATGACTAATTTTTGTCCTCTTCTGAGGAACATATCTTTTCTCGAACTGCATTACAAGGGCTTTGAGTATTTTTATTCTTCACAGTGACCCCACAGCCATAAAGAAGGGTTACTTGGGCATGAACTTTCTAGAATCCAGGCCGTCATCTTCAGCTGTACTTATGTGAAACCTTAAGGGAAGAGGGAGGAGAGAAAGAGATAGTCAGTTTCTACCCTACCACACTTAAAACTGAAAACTCCCAAGTATCTTGCCAATGACCGTGCCTTAGAAACAAGGGAAGAGAAAGGGGCCACGTCTTGGAGATTTATATTTTTGGCAAGATGTCTGGGCTCATGGCGAATTTTTCACTAGCCTCCCTTGGGGCTGTGCCAACATCAAGATGAACCGTATCAGCATTGGCTTCCCTTTTACCAGAAATGGTCACTCACCTTTGGTAAATAGATATTTCAAATTCTCCTTTTCCAATGAGGCAACCAGGGTGTAGGGGAACCGAGGCCTTTTGTTAAAACTGTTCAGCAACTGAATGGCCCGTGTGGGATTGAGATGCTGGTCTCATTTGCTGTCTTCCTGTGTTCTCTCCTTCTGTTTCAGCGACTCTGCCCCGAAACAACCCATCACACACTGGGGCTAGAAGTTGTAGGGCTGTTAAAAAAAAAAAATCAGGAAATTGCTGAAATCTTTCAAGCATATTTCTTTGGTTAACTTATTTTGAAGCTTTTCTCTGTTTTGTATTTTAGCTGCCTTTATAATTTATCAAAGACAGACTCATTGTTTTGGCAAGTCCCCGGCCTGGAAGTCTCCAACAAAAACTCCCAGCACTCTGTCTGAATAGGAATTTTTAAGTGCATTCTTAGTCTTGAACTTGAAAATGTATTCTGGATGCAACAGTTTGCTGGGAAATTTAACCCACCCCGTTTATCATACAGCATTGCTCAAGACAGAGAACTTTTTCATTATTTTATTGGAGCTTTCTTTTCTTTCCTTTTCTTCTCTTTTCTTCTTTTTTTTTCTTTCTTTTCTGTGTGTGTGTGTGTCTCGAAGGCAAGCCATACCTCTTCCATCTTTAAGTTTCTGGAATTCAGCGTTAGAATTTGTTTCTTTAATCTTTTTGGCAAAATAAAACATTCCTTCATCACTCTTTTCAGAAGTGATCACTATTCATGTTTTGTTTTTACAGCCATCAAATTATGCTGTAAACGCTGTTTGGAAACCTTAAAACATTTTTTTAGATCACATATAGCTTGCACGGTTCCTCACCATTAAGTCCTCTTTTACATTTTTTTAAAATAAACTACACCTTAGTCCATCAAGGATATGACATACATTTAACCAGTCACATTACTGGGCACTTGTGAACATTAAAAACATTTTTTTTAATGTTTTATTTATTTTTGAGAGAGAGAGAGAGACAGTGTGAGCAGGGGAGGGTCAGAGAGAGAGG
>NC_043712.1:5632544-5676805 GCF_006229205.1 Suricata suricatta
TGCACGGTTCCTCACCATTAAGTCCTCTTTTACATTTTTTTAAAATAAACTACACCTTAGTCCATCAAGGATATGACATACATTTAACCAGTCACATTACTGGGCACTTGTGAACATTAAAAACATTTTTTTTAATGTTTTATTTATTTTTGAGAGAGAGAGAGAGACAGTGTGAGCAGGGGAGGGTCAGAGAGAGAGGGAGACACAGAATCGGAAGCAGGCTCCAGGCTCTGAGCTGTCAGCATGGAGCCCGACGCGGGGCTCAAACCCATGAACCGTGAGATCATGACCTGAGCCGAAGTCAGTCGCTTAACTGAGCCCCCCAGGCGCCCCCACTTGTGAACATTTAGAATGACTTCATTGGCGGGGGGAGCAGGCACCTGGCAGTCACAGTCAGGACAGCGTGCGACTCTTGATCTCAGTCAGGGTCGTGAGTTTCAGCCCCACATTGGGTTTGGAGATAACTTAATAAATGAATAAATAAGTAAATAATGTGATTTCATTAGGGCGAATTCCCAGAAGTAGAATTACTGAGTCAAGGCCTAGGGAACATGAGCTGGGCTCCTGATCACTGACAAATGCTAGAGAAGTCCAGGATAGCAGTTAACGTGTTCAGGGATTCTCAGCCGGCTGCTGTTTTTATGCATCTCAGAAGCACCCAGAAAACAGGTCAGAGTATTCGCGGCCTCTTCCTCCCTCGTGTGCTGCCAAAGTGTGTGTGCTTCTCACTAACCCGGCCAGAGGAAGGGGGTCCAGTGGTCAGAGCCCTTCACCACGCTGAGCATCACCAGCTTTGCCACTTGTTGACTGGGGACCCTGGTAATGTGCTGGTGTTTTTTAGTGGCGTCCCTGCAGCTCTGCTTCTGGAACTTTCCAGTGACTTGCCCCGGGCTCTCTTACCTCCTCTCAGTGTTTGCACAGATCACAAACTACGACCCTGTCCCCAGTGATTGTCAGGGGGTTTGAATGTGCAGGGACTTTTACTTCTAAACCATAGAGTTCTGTAAACTGGAATTCTTTGCAGCAAGCAAATTTTTGTAATCGGGAGAAAAAAGACAGAGAGGAGCCAGATAACCCAGTCATTAAAGTTGTAGGTTTAATTTTATCCACAATATATTTTTCTTAGGATTTTTTTTTTGAGTAATCTCTACGCCCACCGTGGGACTCGAACTCACCACTCTGAGACCAAGAGTTGCACGCGCCACCAACCGAACCAGCCAGGCGCCCCGGTTTTATCCATGATATTGAGTCAGGGGCTGAGGGGGGGTTGGAGATGGGTGAGTTTGCAGCCAGGAGCCCCCACCGGATCGTGCTGTGGCTCGTAGTTGTTGGGCCAATCGCCCCTACCCCGGAGCTACCCCGGGTCGCCCGCGACTGGATAGTAATCATGGGCAGCCTGGCAGTGGGCCAAAGCCGTGACTCCGAATAGCATCTCGGGTTAGCCCTCTTTTCCATCCAGCCTTAAACACATTTGGCTTCCTTTTATGTTAATAAAATAAAACATTGGGGCGCCTGGGTGGCTCAATGAGTTAGGCATCTGTCTATTTTTTTTTTTAAGTTTTATTTATTTCGAGAGAGACAGGGAGCGAGCAGGAGACGGGCAGAGGGAGAGGAAGAGAGAGATCCCAAGCAGGCCCCGCACTGTCCGCGTGGAGCCCCGTGCGAGACTCAAACTCATGAACAGCGAGATCCTGACCTGAGCCAAAGCCAGGAGTCTGTGGCCTGACTGACGGAGCCATCCAGGCGCCCCAAGAATCCAATTTTTGATTTCGGCTCAGGTCATGATCTCGTGGTTTGTGAGATCAAGCCCCGCTTGGGATTTTCTCTCTCTCTCTCTCTCTCTCTCTCTCTCTCTCTCTCTCTCTCTCTCTCTCCCTCTCTGTGCCCCTCCCCAACTCATGCTCTTTCTCTCTCTCTTCAAATAAATAAAAAATATTTTTTAAAATCTTTAAAAAGAAATAAATGAATAAAACAATGAAGTAAGACATCAGAAGCACAGGTGCTTGGAGAACACTTGTTTGAGCGCCCGGGGGTCACTGTCAAATATTCCTCTCTGCTGTTCCCAGAGTTTGGCTAGTAGAGGATGGGCCTTTCGAATTTGTTCTGCTACGTGCTTTTAACGAAGGAAAAGATGCTGCAGTAAATGGTTTCTTCCTTAAGGAAGAGAGTGCCTGTCGATCAGGGAGGTCTGAGGTCATTTAATTTTTTACCAAAAAACGAGCAAATCTATTAACAGCAAATCTATAAATGGAACGAGTGCATATTTGCCCATTTTTGTGAAAAGGTCAAAAGCCACGAGCAGCTGATGAAAGACCAGAGGGTGTAAGTTGTTAAGCAGGTGCACCGGGCTGCCCGCGTGAACGCGACACCGTACATTCTCGGCTCGTGACGACCCCAGGGGTGTCCTTCTCTCCCTGAGTGTCTGAAATGCTAAGGGAGAGAAAATAACACTCAACTGAACACCAAGTAGCTCACACATTTTGGCCGGTGCTGATAATCCAAATTTAACTCAATGGATTACAGTATTTTTATCTTCAAACCCATTAGGATTTAGAAGCCTTGGACTGCAGTGCAGTTTCTAAAATATTGCTTTCTTTATTTAGAAACTCCAACTCTGATCTTTTAGGGCCACCGAGCTGTATTTCCGTAGGACATTGGAGGGACTGTATCAGGAAACCGCCAGGCCATGAAGTCATGGTCGAGCGGTGCACGCTCAGGCCTGTGCGGATTTATTCAGGGAGATTCCCCAAGGGTCGGTCAAAGAAATTCTCAGAGTTTAAATTCAGCCTTTCTGATTGACAGTGAAAGTGGTCTAGATCTTATTCAAAGATGTCTGTGATTTACAGCCTCAGGCACTTGTGGTCATTCTGGACTTTTTTAGAATATTTTCTCTAAATTCTGTGACTGACTCACATGCACAAAAAAAATCCTCTGAACTTCTGCCCCTCGGTCGTGTTGCTTTAAGATGCGTTGCCTTGTCTTCTTGGAATGAGAACTTTAATTGAATTGCAAGATGCAGCTTATGGTCTGGTTTGGGAAGGAAGTACCTCTTTAAGATAATAGTCGCTATTTTTAGACTGACTTAGAGAGAGAAGTAAGGATGCTTCTGATCTTCATTTAGCCTGAGAGCGGGGCATACCCTCTCACAACTTCTAGCTCTTCAATTGGTGACTCCAGATAAGATTTTGAAAGCACGTTGAAAGATATCTTTAAAAATGTTGTCAATACGTAATCATGAGTAACTGACCAGACCCTAGTTTTAGAGAAAGACTCTGAAGTTCATTGCAAACTAAACCTAACAGCTTATTCATCAAAAATAGATTTTTCTGTAGTGAACTTGGTCAGAACAATCGTCCATTCCCCGGGCCCGGGATTCAAAAGTGGGAATTAATTCAAAGCAGCTGGATTCAGGGATTGAGAAGAGCATCTTGTGTCCCTGCTGTGGTCTTGCAGACTTTGATGTGACAGTATTTTAAGTGGTTCACTATCCTTTTAGTTAAAGGGTGGGGAGGGAGAACGGGAGGGAGAGACTGTAGGGAAATTCCTACAAACTATGTAGGAACACATAGACTTTGCAGTCTCCTATCCATGTTTCTGCATTCAGGAAAAACTCCCAGGGGCGCCTGGATGGCTCAGTCGCTTGAGCGTCCAACTGTTGAGTCCAGCTCAGGTCACGATCTCATGGGGGCGGGATGAGCCCGTGTGTGGGCAGAGCCTGATTGGGATTCCCCCGCCCCCCCCCACCTCCGGGCCCTCCCACTCCCTCTTGAAATAAATCAAGTTGAAAGGAAGTGGGGGAGGGGGGAGAAAAACTCCCCAAGAGCTCATTCTTCTCTAATTTAAAAGGTAGACCCACTCCCTCGAATGCACCTTGATCTGGGGTTTTTCCCGCCGCTCAGCCAGCCTTCCGGGCCAGTTTTATACGTGTGACTCCTGATTTCAGCTTCCTCCACGGTTCCCATCCCGTGGCCCCGAGTTCTGATTCAGGATTTCCGCAGATAAAGCACGTCAAGGGCATCGGGAAACTATCCTGAGTGCACAGGCCTCGGCAAGTAATTCTATAACCCACGTGCCCACACTCTTCTTGGGGCTTTGGGGGAACTGCGGAGACGCGGTGGTGGGGTCCCCCGGCAGGGCGCCGCCTGTTCGCACGAGTAAAACGTTTCACGGTTAGTGGGATGGTTTATCGTCAGGACTGATTCTGCTTGCGGCGTGCGTGCCCACGTACGTACGCACGGACCCGTACGTGCATACAGACGACGTCCGGCTCTGTGTTTCAGAACTGAAGCTATTTTAAACATTCACCAGGGGCGCCTGGGCGGCTCACTCGGTTAAGCGTCCGACTCTTGGTTTCAGCTCCGGTCATGATGGTTCGTGGGTTCAAGCCCGGGGACGGGCTCCGTGCCGACGGTGCAGAGCCTGCTTGGGGTCCCCTCTCCCCCTTTCTCTCTCTGCCCCTCCCCTGCTCATGCTCCCTATTCCTGCCTCTCTCAGAATAAATAAGCCTTAAAAAAATAAAAATTCACCAAGTTACAATAACTTCTCCAAAATAGATGAGGGGACCCCCATCTTGTTTACAAAGGACGTGAAGAAACGCCCCCGCCCCCGCCTTGGGGTTTTGTGAGGAAGGTATGTAAATGAAATAGTGAATTTTTTAGAAGTTTGAGGTCTACCTGGGAATTTCCTTGGGTTTTTTCCCCCCCGTATCCACAACGAAGTGATAAATGATACAACTCTTAGGTAATTGAAAGAGTTAAAAGGATTTTTGTGCTGGAAGCATTTAGGGACAGATGGCATGCGCGTGGGGGGACCAGCCGTTATTTAAACAGGGGGCTGGTGTCCCTTGGAAAGGCATGGGTTGTTAAGGGGGGCTGGGATCTCAACGTTTTGGGGACCAGATTAAAATATTTACTAGTGGACACGGTAGAAGCAGAAGCCAGAGCAGATGGTCAGGAAGGGAGTTAACAAGCTACTGACAAAGAGGAAGAACATGGCAGTGGAAGTAACCAGCGGAACATGAGAAGTGGAGAAACGGTTTTGAGATCCCTAAAAGCCTTGAGAAACGAAAAAGCCCCAGGGAATAGGGAAATCAGTTTGGAAATACTCATATCGTTAACCTTCGTTGGAGAAGAAAATAAAGGAAGCAAGCTCTGAGTGACCACCTTGGGCTTTCGCTGACGGGCGCAGATGAGTCAAATGTGTCCAGGAAGTGAAGCGTCAGGTGAAGCCCGCAGGTCACAGAGGCAGGAAGCCGAAAAGAACCTCAAGGGGCTACATGTCTCCTATTAGGCGGTTCCCACCCTCAGACAGAGGCTGGGGCATTGTTCTTGCGTGTGAACCTGTCTGTGTTCTCTCTTGTCCTTTTGAAAGACGTTGGGTTTAGTGGCACAAAGCAAAAGAGAACACAGACAAGAAAGGTCCCTGGGTTTTGTTGGAACAGGGCCCTCTTTCTGGTGTGGCTTTGGCCCTGGGTGGCAGCTGGTCAAGTCTCCTGCAGGCGAAGGCACCGCTCCGTCTGGCCACGGCGAGCGTTTCCCGTCCGTGAAGCTCAGGCTGTGATGGAGATTCACGAGGTCACATTTCTCAAGATACCTTGAAAGTGCTAGATGAATCCACGGTGGGACCACCAGCGTGACCATCGGTGGTATTTCAGTGGATGGCTTCCCCGTTTACAGACATTCTTGTTTGAGCTTTAAAATAATGATAATAATAGTAATAATAATAATAATTAATAATATTGATTCTGCAGTTCATCAATGATTGCCCCTTTCTTGTAGGTGTGGGATTAACCAAACAAAACACACAAAGAGGGTGCTACATTTAATGCTTCTTTAAACTATGTTCTTTTTTAAAAAAATTATGTTTATTTTTGAGAGAGAGAGAGAAACAGTGTGAGTAGGGAGGGGCAGAGAGAGAAGGAGACACAGAATCCGAAGCAGGCTCCAGGCCCTGAGCTGTCAGCACAGAGCCTGACGCGGGGCTCAAACTCACGAACTGTGAGATCATGACCTGAGCCGAAGCCAGCCTCTCAACCGACTGAGCCCCCTAGGCGCCCCTAAACTGTATACTTTAAACTATATACTAAAAGTAAACATCTGGGCACCTCCATGGCTCAGTCAGTGAGCATGTAACTCTTGATCTCTGGGTTGTGAGTTCAAGCCCTGAGTTTGGTATAAACATTACTTAAAAAACTTTAAGTAAAAATGATCATCCACATGGTGGTGAGTTTTAGAATGATCCATAGAAATCAGTGATTCATATGCCTTTTTAATTCATGAACTCCATTGAGAATTGAATTAAAAAATTATGGATTCCTCCATCCCCTCATCAAAAAAAAACACCTATCTATCTATCTAGATACATATAGAAGCACAGGTTCCCACGAGGGCCATCGAGGTAACATAAATATGTAACCTGAGCCAAGGGCAGACGGTGCAGAAGAGTGGCGCGTGCGTTGAACTAGAAAGCAAGGCCAAGTTAAGACAACAGAGCGCGGTGGGGGTTGTGGGAAAGTGGGGTGCACGTCCTTACCCAAGCTAAGTTCAAATTCTAAACAATTTCTAGAAAATAGCACCTGCCGCATGTAACCCATTTGCGGTCAGTTTGACTGCAGCCCCTCCGGTTTGCAATCCGAGGCCCTTTCATGTACTTACTAAACATGGGGGTGTTCTCATTTCCGGGCCCCCAGGCGCGCCAGCAAGCTCAGGTGCGGCACCAAATGGCCGAGGACAGCAGAGCCGATTACTCGTCGATTCTCCAGAAATTCAACCGCGAACAGCACGAGTACTACCACACTCACATCCCCAACATATTCCAGGTAAGTGACTCCGACCTCCGACGCAGGCTTTGCCTCGACAGCCGCGGGGCTCTGGAATCGTGGCGGCTGGGCGTGTATTCTGAATGTTTGCACAGATTTCTAAAGCGCCTCGAACTAAAGCCATTTTTTAAAGCGTCCAGATCAAGCCCTGACTGGCACAAAGGTGAAATAGAATATTAACCTCAAGGTTAATCAGTGGCCTTCCCAGATGTCCTCGGTTGACACCTGCAGCTTTCCTTGGCCACTTTTAGAATTGACGATTGGGAGCCTAGTGCCGCTTTTTGCTGAAAGGACAATTCTGGTTATAAAAATGCCAATTTAACTTTGGGAGTCCTAGCAGAATCTCTGGGGTTGTAGCATTTGAAGGACAGAACTTTTCTTTGGATTGTTTTTCTTTGGGCTACGGTGGGGTGTCAGAGACGGTACGCAGAAAGATGTATATGTGTTCTCCCGCTTTGGGAATCTTTACAACCCTGTTAGTTGTAGGGAAAATAGCAATCATTTGCCTCTTAACGTCCACACACAGCAAGCAAGAAGCTCCAGTTTGTAGAAAGAAGGTACACTAGTTGCATCTCAGCCTGTGTCGGGTTGAGGCAATTAACTAACACCAGGCTTTTGGTAAAGATCAAGGGGATCAGAGGCAGGAAAGATGTTTGAAATGTATCACCAAGCGACATTAATGATAAAAGCACTTGAGTTTGGGGTTCTCACTGTAATTGGAATGGAATCCTACAAAGTACGATGAAACCTTGGTTTGCGAGCATAATTCATTCCAGAAGCATGCTTGTAATCCAAAGCGCTCGTATATCAAAGTGAATTTTAAGAATCATTGGCTCAGTTGTGATCATGTGACACTTGGTGTCGCAGACTACTTGTCTGCAAGGCATAGCTCATTTATGAAGTTAAAATTTATTTGACATGTTTGCTCATCTTGCGGAGCACGCGCAGAGCAAGTTACTTGCTATCCAAGGTTTTCCCGTATACATGTGGGCAGCCTAACGATTCATAAAGTGTGTGTAGAGCTGGCCGATGTGGAGGCAAGAATCCTAACGGTTGTCTAGCTCTAACCCTGTCGATTCGCCTATTCTCCTAGACTATTTGCTAGAGGTTAATAGTGCCCCTGAAGACAGCTTCCGTAAGTAGTAGTGGACCACGTTAATTTCCTACAAAATCTAATGTTGCAGAAAATACAGGAGATGGAGGAACGGAGGATAGTGAGGATTGGGGAGTCGATGAAGACCTACGCGGAGGTCGATCGGCAGGTGATTCCGATCATTGGGAAATGCTTGGATGAGATAGTAAAGGCGGCCGAATCGATCGATCAGAAGAATGTAAGTATCGTAGCTCGGACTTCATTTACAACCAGATATTTCTGGTCCCGTTATTTCTTCACCGCTGTCTCCGGGGACCTCACCGGGTCACCTCTCGATGGGGAGTCGCTTGCGGGAGTCAGCAGGACTTGGAGCCCTCGTATCACTGCTTTAGAGTGTTCTCTTCATGCCCTCGGGGTTTTGGATTCAGCTCTCAAATTTCTCCTGTGGGAGACACAGCGAAGTCTGAGACCTTGCAGAACTAAGCGGTTTTCTTGTTGGTTGGCTGAGTAACCCCCCAAATTGGGATCTGGTTCTTTAAGGCACTAGTGACATTTCGGGCCTGGTAACTTTTTATTGTAGGGGCCCGTCGTGGGCACGGAAGGGTGTTTAGCAGCATCTCTGGCTTCTACCCACCAGACGCCTGGAACACCCCTTCCCAAGCTGTAATGGTCAAAAGTGTCTCTGGACATTGCCAGGTGTCCCCTACAGGGCAGTACGTCTCCGTCCGAGAACACTGCTTAGGGCCAATGTCATCATTCAGATTCCTTTCCTAGAAACCTATTTTCCCCTCAATAAAAATATCAACTAGAACACCAGCATAGGCCTTTACAAACATTTATTAATTTGCAAAACCAAATATTTAACAAACAGCGATGTCGTAAGTCTTCCTTGTCATAGGAGAGTCTTAAAGTGAGTCCAAGTGGGGTCCCTGGGCGGCTCAGTTGGTTAAGCATCTGACTTTGGCTCAGGTCATGATCTCACGGTTCCTGGGTTCGAGCCCCGCATCGGGCCCTGTGCTGACAGCTCGGAGCCTGGAGCCTGCTTCCGATTCTGTGTCTCCCTCTCTCTGTGCCTGTGTTCTCTTTCTCTCTCTCTCAAAAAAAATAAACATTAAAAAAGAAAAGAAAAAACGGGGGGGTCAGTTCTATTGAACCTTGACTTTTTTCCTTAGCTTAATGACTTCTGGCATTGACTAAAATCTGAAACAAGCCTGGTGTTAATTTCCTATATCAGAAGCTTGGAAATTTCCTTTTCCTTGATATCTCACAACTTTATCCAATCAAGTCTGAATGATGGTTTCCCTTCATCGGTTTTATCTCGGAAATTGTGACCCCGCCCTGTATTGATAGGATATCGCTCCCATTGTGGGATTCTTGTTTTCCATTGTATCGCTGAGAATCCTTTCTCACCTATGACCTTTATGTTGCTAAATCCAAGGGTCTTTCCTGGGTCTTCCTTCAAGTTCTTACTCAAGTACCTGAGGTATTAGTAGCACCGCCCCCCACTCTGCCACCCCCCACCTGCTCTTCCTTGACGGGATTTCCGGGGAACCCCACTGTGATGGCTTTTCTCTTCCTCCTTGCCTCAGTCCCCTTTGCCAGCTCTTGGTTTTTTTCTTCTTACCATTGAACTCGGAAGTACCCCCCGTTAGAGAAACGTTGACGGTTATAAAATTGTCCCCTGAACATTCGCCGAACACCGACTTCCTTCCCTGTGTGGTGAGCTCCCCGTAACCGAGGAGGACCTTGGACGCAGAGGGGCTGCGGCCCTGCCCAGGGCCACGTGGTGGATGTGTCCAGCTGGCTCCAAACCCGTGTTCCCTCCCTTACACCCCACCGCCTTGTTCTTTTTATTTCTAAAACAAGCCGCGTTCCTGGCACACGTCTGGATCTGCTCACTCGGTCCCAAGTGCCAGGCACAGTTCTAAAGACGGAGACAGACACGGGGCGCTTGGGTGGCTCAGTCGGTTAAACCTCCGACTTCGGCTCAGGTCATGATCTCACGTTCATGGGTTCGAGCCCCGGGTCAGGCTCTGTGCTAACCTCTAGCTCAGAGCCTGGAGCCTGCTTCCGGTTCTGTGTCTCCTTCTCTCTCTGCCCCTCCGCCTCTCATGCTCTGTCTCTTTCTGTCTCAAAAATAAATAAAACATTAAAGAATAAAAAAATAAAGATGGAGACAGGCAGTAACAAAATAAATGAGAACCTTGTTTAGAGTGTTAAAACAGGAGGAGCACGGAGCACCCGGCTGGCTTAGTCAGTTGACCATCTGACTCTTGATCTCGGCTCACATCATGATTCCAGGGTCGTCGGTTCGAGCCCCGCATCAGGCTCTGTGCTGTGCAGGGAGCCTACTTAAGATTCTCTCTCTCTCTCTCTCTCTCTCTCTCTCTCTCTCTCTCTCTCTCCCCCCCCCCCCGCCCCTCTCCCCAGTTTGTGTGCTCGCGCTCTCTCTCTAAAATAAATAAAATGGAAAAAACAAACCCACAAAACACCAGGATGAGCATTTGGGGGGAAATGAGGTAGGAAAGGGTGCCAGGAAGTGCCTGTGGGGTCTTCTACCAAGGACTTACATTTGAGCAAAGACTTGAAAGAGGTGATCACTTATTTAACTGGGAGAGGAGGTCAGACTGCCCCCAGCTCTCCCACAAACCGATGGCCCCTGTCCCCCCAATCCAGTGTCAGAATCATGATCACATAAGCGTTCCCACCGGTTTCTTTATGTGAGGTTAGTTTCCACTTATTTTCAAACGACTGTGTTTTCCCCGCTAGTGCGCCGGGCTTGCGGCCCTGACGCTGCCAGTGCACGTCTGACCGCGTGTAACGGGAACAGCAGTGTCCCACGCAAGATGGAGTGTTTCTCCTCTCATGTAAAGGGTGTCTGTCTGTGACAGAGGGTCCGCGGCCCGGACGGATGTCTAAGTCCTCAGGGACCCAGGCTCCTCTCAGGCCACAGCTTCTGATGATGTGACCTTCAAACTCAGTGTGGCCCCTGGAGCTCCAGCCATCACATCCAGCTTCTAGAAAGCAGAACATAGACAGGGGCCCACGCCGTCCCTTAAAGAGTCGACATCCAGTGACACGCTGTCCTGTCTGCATCTCAGAGGTCAAAACTTGGATGGCCTGGGGCGCCTGGGGGGCTCAGTCATTTACGTGACCAACTTCAGTTCAGGTCATCATCTCACGGTTCGTGGGTTTGAGCCCCGCGTCAGGCTCTGTGCTGACGGCTCAGAGCTTTGAGCTTGGTTCCAATTCTGTGTCTCCCTCTCTCTCTGCCCCTCCCCTGCTCACTCTCTCTTTCTCTCTCTCTCTCAAAAATCAAATAAAGATTTAAAAAATATTTTAAAAAAGAATAATAAAATTGAGATCTTTCCAGGGGTGCCTGGGTTGTTCAGTCAGTTAGTTAAGTGTCTGACTTTGGCTCAGGTCATGATCTCGGGGTTTGAGGATTCGAGCCTCTCATTGGGTGCAGTCTGCTTGGGACTCTCTCTGCCCCATCACCGTATTCTCTCTCTCAAAATAAATAAATAAACTTTAAAAAAAATCAATCGAGATATTTCTAGATTGTCTTCTCTATAGGTTTAAAAAATTTTTTTAAATGTTTGTTTATTTTTAAGAGAGAGCGAGACAGTGTGAGCAGGGGAGGGGCAGAGAAGAGAGGGAGACACAGGATCCAAAGCAGCTCCAGGCTCTGAGCTGTACAGAGCCTGACGTGGGGCTTGAAGTCATAAACTGTGAGATCATGATCTGAGCCGAAGCCGGTCGCTTACCTGACGGAGCCACCCGGGCGCCCCCCAGAACGCTCTATGCTATCTGTCTATGACAACCGTAGTTGTGACTGCCTCACACGTGTGTCTGGACCACCTGACCCTGAGGAGACGGGGCACCTAGAGTTCCTAGCAGAGCGCACGCCGTGGAGTTCGTTGGTTGGTTCAGCAGACATTTATTGCATACGGTTCTCACCAGGCACCATCTAGGGTCTGAGGACACAGTAGAGGAAAAGCAGGAGGGAGCCTACATTTGGGACTACGAGCAAATGCGTCCGTAGGAAAAATCGTGCAATCAACTAAAATCCCTGAACCACAGTGAACCAAAGAAATTAGAATGATTATCTCCTCTCTGCTTTGACTTTGGGGATGCCGAATGACCTGGGGAGTTTCTGGTGCGGAGTTTGTATTTCTGTATTTTTCAAGGGAATTGCATAATAGTGGTTCCTTTTCCCCTGCTTTTAGCCAAGTCATTCTTCCTTAATATTTGTTTCACCGTACGTGGACAGATGGTTATTAATTGTATCTTCCCATCTCAATTAGACATATACCTTTATGAATTGTACTTATTCTTTCTTATTATAAAGATATTTCTAGAGCGGCGCCTGGGTGGCTCAGTCAGTCAAGCGCCCGACTCTTGATTTCAGCTCAGGTCGTGAGCTTCAGATTCGTGAGATTGAGCCCCACGTCGGGCTCTGCACGGACTGCACAGAGCCTGCTTGGGATTCTCACGCCCCCTCTCTCTCTGCCCCTCTCCTGCTCACACACACTCTTCCTCTCAAAAGAAATGTTCAAAAAATACATATGTATTACTAGAAAGAATCTGTTATTAATCAATATAGATATAATTCTGTAGGTCTGGAGATTAAATTATTTACACTTATCATCTACATGATCATAATTCATTATGTAAAACGCATTTACACGTATTCAAATGCATTTGTGTTTGGTGGGTGTCATTTCAGGATTCACAGCTGGTAATAGAAGCGTACAAGTCCGGGTTTGAGCCTCCCGGCGACGTTGAATTTGAGGATTACACTCAGCCCATGAAGCGCACCGTGTCGGATAACAGTCTCTCGAACTCCAGAGGAGAAGGCAAAGCAGAGCTCAAATTCGGTGGCAAATCCAAAGGAAAGTTATGGCCATTCATCAAAAAAAATAAGGTACTGATGGTTGGACCGAGGGTGAATGGAGTTTTAGGAAGTGCAGAGATTTTTCACTTTCTCTGTTAGTCTTTAAAACAAGCAAAGAATTTCGACAGAATGCAGAATGCAGAAAAAAGAAAAGCTAGCGTGCTGTTTTATGTTACGCCATGATCTCTCTTTGGTGGTGGAAACTTTGCCATGGCCATTTGTCTGATTTCAGATGCATTGCCACTTGCACCGTGTCACCCACACTAATACTGACCTCTACTGACCTCTCAGCCATTTCCCGTCATGCCCTTCCCTGCTCAGTCTCCCAGACGCCTGGTCTCCTCGGCCAGGGGAGGGGATACCGCGCAGAATTGCAATAACCATGTCTCAGCAGACCTCATTGGAGTCATTTCCATGGGTTCATAACCTGGTGTCCAACTCCCGTTAACCTGTGTGTATCCACGATCATGTCGCGTTTTCTTTCGATAGTGTGACGCGTGGGCGCATGGCAGCTCTAACCTGGGCATCAGATGTGGTCAAGGCCGTAGCATTGCTTTCGCCTCAGGATAACTTAGCTGTTTAATTTGGAAAGGGCCGTCTTGCGCTTGTGGCCACCCAAGCATTTCAGGTCCTTCGTCTCCTCCCATCAAGCTCTGTTAGCGGAGGCGGGTTAGAAGCCTTTCCCCTTGGGGCTGTGGCTGGTTTAGCACAACTGACCAGAAGCCCCCGTTTGCATGCGGCAAGTCTGCGCTGAGCTTCTGGTCAGAGATTTCTTGCTTTTCTTCCGTCGCTTTAACTTACTAACCCTCCCATTTTCGTCATACTCTACGTCATGTTTTCTTTTGGACCATGGCCGAAATGTTTAATCGTTTGTGTTTGACTTGCTTTGGATTTCAAATATTATTTGATGCTTATTTTTGTTTTGTGTCTTATCTTCTTGTTTCTGATTTTACTCTGTCACTGCTCCATCTCTTACATGTAGCTTATGTCCCTTTTAACATCCCCCCATCAGCCTCCCCCTCCTCCCCCTGCCTCTTCCTCACCCTCTGCTGTTCCCAACGGCCCCCAGTCTCCCAAGCAGCAAAAGGAACCCCTCTCCCATCGCTTCAACGAGTTCATGACCTCCAAACCCAAAATGCACTGCTTCAGGAGCCTAAAGCGTGGGGTAAGTTCTGCTCCGGAATCCTGTCTCTCGCGTGTGCTTTGGGTTGCATGTTTCACTCTGCATAACTTACTTGGTTGGTGAATGAGTCCATTGTGTTTTCCCATAACGTGAAACTGTGAGGACCTATGATTCATCAGAGCTAGAAAGAAGAACAATAGAGAGAGGGGAGAAGAAAGGAGGAAGCAGAATGGATGGAAAGAAGAAGAGAAAGCCAGCCAGCCCAGGGTTCTGGCTGCCTTCAGCGCGTTTCAGAAGGACTTTTCTCCACTTCCCTTTTAAAACATCTAAGTCATTAATATTTTACCAAAAAAGGAAACCTGGATTCGGTTTCCAAAGCCAGTGGCAGACGAGATGAGGAATTGGAAGTCACTGTGTGCCCTGCTTGTTAATTACCAAAGCAACTGAGCGTCAGCGAGATACTTCTCGCTGGGCTAAGCCTCCGGGTTCCGAGGGGGAAATGCCATGAGCTTACAGCGGTTTCTTTAGCTGTTTTGGTGAACTGACAAGGTGGTGATAAAGCGTCTGTTGATTGGAAAAGGCCGAATGCGGTCTTTGTCTTTAAAGGGGTGAAAATAATAAGCGGCTGACGCTGACGGAGCGCCTATGACGTCCCAGACCCTGTTCTGGGCGATCATTGACTTCCCCTTCCACTGCCTACGAACCCGGGTCCTGAGATTTCCGTACTTTACCGGTAGGAAAGCTGAGGCAGAAAAAGATGAATTTAGGACGATGGCGAGCCAGGATGGAAGCCGGAGAGCCTGCTCATCACACGCTGAGGTTTTGTGACATCCACGTTCAGGGAGGGTCTGTCACACTGAGGCTGACTCTCAGGTGGATGTCATTTACACTCTAGTTGGCCACTCTGACCACCACTGCCCGGCTTAACTCATACGCTTTGTGGAATTGATCCAGTAACCCAGAGCAGATACCAGTTAGTTTACGGGAAAAGATTGGAATAGAGGCGGGGTAGCCTCCCAGATAAATCTAGCTGATCCGTGTACTCTAAGCCACGCCCCCCCAGCGCTCCACGTCACCAATGATGAAGCGAGGCAGTTAAGAGCAAGAAGACACACAGCCCCTTGACACACCCAGTGAGGTCTTCTCTCCTGACCTTTGCTAGTGGGGTGTATTCTTGTACCAAAGTAATTTTTACTCTTCGCCTCCTTTGGATAAAAAGAAATGTAAGGATATAATAGCTGAGTCGTTGCCTTTTAAAGCAAGGGCAGCACATCTGCCAAAATTGGAACCATGCTGAGGTCAGCATGGTCCCTGTGCAGGGGTGACACCCAGAGTCACAAAACGGTCCGTTTTTTAAAAATGTTTGTTTATTGTTAGAGAGAGAGCACAAGCAGGGGAGGGGCTGAGAGAGAGTCGGAAAGAAACAGAGCATGAGCAGGGGAGGGGCAGAGGGAGGGGGAGACACAGAATCCGAAGCAGACTCCAGGCTCCGAGCTGTCTGCACAGAGCTCAACACGGGGCTCGAACTCACGGACCACACGATGTGACTGGAGCCGAAGTCGGATGCTTAACCGACGGAGCCACCCAGGCGCCCCTAAGCGTTCCATGTTTTTAAAATAAATACATAAATAGAACGAGGCACAATCCCCATTTCTTTATATGCAGAGTGTGTTTCGTAAGGGAATCTCAATGTTTCGTGCCCAGAATCCATATTGTTGGTGGAATTATCTTGTCCTAAGGTTACCCAGCGGGTCAGGTGAAGAATTAGAAATGTAACCACCTCGAGATTTCCGGAGAGCCGTTGTTAGGGGGCAGAGGATAGCACCGGAAGTAGATGACGGATCTCGTGGAGCCTGTAATGAGACCCCAATTCCTCACTCAGTGAGGCTGGCTTTTCAGAACTCCCCATCCGTCCCGCTCACTCCTGGAAGAATTCCCAACATCTCCAGGGGGATTCTGCTCACCCGTGAATTTGTCCGTTACCTGTAAGTCAGCTAACCCGTCTAGGCCATTTCCAAAACTGTTACAGAGCGCCCCTTCATTCCATTTATCACCGGTGCCTCTGCAGGGTCTTTTGGAGTCTCCTCATGGACTATGTCGAATATCCGTGATCATTTTCCGTTTGTTTCTGTGTCTGTTCCGTTCTCTCCACACCACACAGTCTGTCCGTTGCAAATGGTTTCCGAGTCTGTTTCACGATGTTCTCTGAATGTTTAGGAAAAGACCAAAGAATGTCAGCAATCAACCAGTGCATGGGAACGGTGGCTAGGAAAAATGGAACACTTAAAACAGTGGCATGAGCAACCGGCTGTTATGATGATTGAAAGGAGTGTCCCTTTTCAAAAAAATCATAACCAGCAAAATGCATTTTTATTTCTTACTCTTTCCATCTGTGCTCAGCAAAAGCTCCGTTACAAAATTTGTTTCCTAAATAGTGAGTGTTTTCCTGGGAGTTAACGCACACATATACAGACTGGAAGTGTTAGGAAGTAAATAGAAACATATTTCTGCCTCCCTCATTTTTGGTCAGTCTGCTCTTAGCGAGGGTCAGATTGGATGACTGCTCCTTCAGGAAGGAGCAGTGAACAAAAGAGAAAAGGAAAAGGAAGTGCATGATAGAAGATTAGGAAGTTCAAAAATTAAAAAAAACCAAAATTGTAAAGTTTGGGGAAATAAATCGGATTTTAAAGCAGCCTCAACAGGGAAAACACATGCCTTGCAGGATTCATATGAAAGTGAGACGGTCCCTGTGGCCCTTTCGTTTCTTCCTCCTTTTTAACTTTAAGACGATTGTACTAAAGACAGGAAGCGTGTTGTAGAATAATATGCCTGTGATTCTGACATGTCTTTTAACTTACATGTTTTGCAGCTCGCAGATCCAGATTTCAATCCTCTGTTTCTATGATCATGTATAAATCGTATGCAGGCGTTTCTTAGCGTAGCTGATTTTGGTTCTAAATAATTACACAGGCGAAAATAGTTTTTTGTAAGCCTTTGGCGTCTGTACGAAAATGTTGTTTCACTGGACATTTCTGAAGTATGCCCCCTGAGCACAATTAGCCATTTTTTCATCTTTATGTAAGAAAAATGAAGCTAGATAGTATGGTCTCAGTTTGCCATTTGCAGGTGTAAATCTTAAATTAAGATTTCTTTCCCTGGTCTGGGCAAGGGCCTTCTAAATCTAAAATACGGGTGTGTCTTCCCCGACATTTTACTGGAAAAATCCCATCAAAGTTGATGACAAGATGTGGAAAGTCCTTACCGATGATTTGTCAGATGTTAACAGTTTTATGGTTACTTTGGCTTTTATTTATTGTATCTCGTTCTCTTGCTGACTGTTGGCAGACTCAGTCTTTCTGTTTTCACAAAGAACTCATGAAGAGGACACTAGGGAAGCCCACGTGTGCTTTTGAAGCTAGGGACTATGTTGTAAGTTTCCATGTGACGGCCAGGTCGCACAGTCACGCCACAGGCACTAACCCCTATGACAGCACCAAGACGGGGGACCCAGCCATGAAATTCTCCACGGGTGGAGCTCCTTCAATTGGGGAGGGTTGGTGGAAAAAGGAACCAACTTCCCAACAACCGAACTGCCTGAAAATGCCAATGAGCCGAGCTCGGCTCCCCCCTCCCCTTCACTGATTGTGACTGCCGTCCAAGACGGTGTCCCTGGGTGTGCCCTTACGGCTGAGCGTCACCCACAAACACAGCTACAGAGCGTGGTCAGAGAAGGACACTCTTAACGGACGGCAGTGGCACTGCAGGAGGACCCACGATCCCATTTGAAGCAGGTGGATCCGCACGGGGGTCATGCCCTAGAGCCTGGAGAGCCAGAACGGTCACTGAGACACGAGCGAGGTCAGAGTTAGTAACGTGACTTTCCACACTGACTCATGTTTCTGTTCACCGTCCCCTCTCTTCGTCCTTGAGGTTAGTACCTGCGGCTGCGCAATAACACATGGACCCGCTAGCGCTGTGTCCCCTCATGTGTTATTGACCCGTGTGGCTTCCGAGGCTCCGTTCCCGTTGCCTGAAACTGACCGCTTCTTAGTTCCGCACCGTCTCGCAGCGCACCTAATGCCGTCTTTGGAAAGGAGTCTCTTAAATGGTTCGGTTTCTGATTGTCAGCCATCTAAGGGGCTGGCCCACAGCCTGTGACCAAAGCCGGTCTGTTACGGTCGTTACCGGAACACCAGGCCCCGTGCTGGTGTTTCCTGTAGATTACCCCTCCCTGTCCACCTGGGAAAATCAAATTTGTCTTGAAAATTCGGGATTTTCCTCCGGGTGCTCGGATTGATTTTCAGTCCTAATGACTCGTTTTTATTACGAAGTGGTACTACTCCTGTGCGATTAGACGTTAGAATTCTTCTTTCGAGAGGCTGAAGGAAGCAAACTTAACTTCTGTGCAGACGTAAGTGGGTGAAGCAGCCAGAGAGAGAGCAGGGAGCGTACAGAGTTCCAATGTCAGTCCTTTGAATCAGCGACAGTGTGCGGGGAGACATTTGTAGGCCGTAGTGTGCTTTCTAGGGAAGGTATTCGCCAAGTTTTCTGCTGTGCACCCGGTGTTGTCTGTAAAGACCCCGAATTGTGACGAACCGATCTGTGCTAAAGCTCACAGGAGGGGCACACGCGACAGTCGTGGGTGTCCTGTGTGTCTCCCACAAGTCTTGTCTGACGACTTCTTTCCCTCAAAGGCTTTTTCCCTCCCCAGAGGGGCACCGTCTTTAAAAGCTTAATGCCTATTCAAAAAGAAGTGTCCATTTTGAGTTAATCTTAAGATTTTTTTCAAATCTGGTTAAAGAATTTTTAACACCCTCCCCACTCTCAAGTTAAAAATCAAAGGGCTCTTTCTTCGCCGCTTTGTCCCCAACGGATTTTTGATCGGACTGCGAGCTGCCGGAAAATTCCCGATTGGCGACAGCTGAGCCAAAAGGCACCGCACTCTCAAAACACTGCTCTGTAGCAGCCTCCCCTCTTAACGAGGAACCGAATGTTTCTCTTTCTAATCCGGAGATGCCTTTTAATCTGTTTTGAGCCCAGTACTCACTCTACCTTTGCTGATCTGCAGGCCCCGCAGAGCTGTACCTGCTGTGTCCTGATAATTCCCAGGAAGCCCATAGCAAGGAGCGCCCCTGGGTAGTTGAGGCAGCGGCTCTCTGCTTCCTGGAGGTAACCTTCGGAGCGCTGGCTGCTGTTAATTCCCCAAGTGCTAAGTAACCCCGTGGGTGGGGCTCAGAGTGGACGGAGAGCCTCCGAGGGCACCTTCCACCGTGCCGGCGGCGGTGAGCGGTGTGCAGCGTCCTGCCTGGTGCAGAGACGGACGCTCTCTGGCTCCGATGGGTGGTTTCCTGGGACAGCTTCCAGGCCCTGGTTACCCATCCACCCACTCGAGAGCTTGCCTCCGTGCCTTCCAGAAATGCCAGTTCCTAGGATATGCCAGTAACTGGCAATAAGAAATGCCAGTGCCTTAGGATAGATTACTTGTACGTTAGGGACGTGACTGTTCTCCAGTCGCGCCCCCCCCCCCGTGTATAAAAACGTTCCGTGTAAAATCTGGTGAACAGAAGCCTACACGATTATTTTTGTCTTTTGTTCTCAGCATGCGTTACCGACTGCAAACTTATTTTAGCTTAGGTCCAGGCTGATGTGACCTAAACAGAACTGTGAACGGAAACTCTCCTTTTCTACCTTTACCCTTTGCTCTGGCAACCTGGCAGCCAAAAGAAGGTTTTGGCAGGGGCCGGCCCCTCTTGTGAACGTTCGCACAGATCCGCTGCAAGCCATTTGCACAAGCGACAGGTGAATTCATGTGCTGTGTTAGTACGGTGGGACTGATCACGTGCCCTCCTTCTGATCGTTGTCTCTCTCTCTCTTTTTTCCCCTGTTACCTCTTCAATGTTTACACGAAGCTTTCTCTCAAGCTGGTAAGCACAATTATTCTATGCATGTCCTGAATCTAATCAGGTTTTGTTGGCTGTGTTTCCCTTGCGTGTGCTTCTGCTGGTGTTCCTTCGTCAGACCTTTGCAGTACCAAGGTCCAGAACCTAACGGGGGTGATCTTAATCTCTTCAAGGTGCTAAGAACATTAATGCTTTAACTCATGATTTGGTTTCCTTTCTTACTGGGGCCTTAAGAGGAATTGGCAAATTTCAATAAACTTTATTTAAATGCGATCATAAATGGAAAGACTCCATATGGGGGTGGGGGGGTTGTTCATTGGATCATTTGGAGCCAAAGTAAAGTTCACGGTGGGAGGCCGATCCTCCCTGGGATCCCCAGGAGCAGATGAAAACTACGGGGGGCCCGAAGGTCCCACGCAGGGATGGTGCCACTCTCACACGCAGGTCCGAGGCCTCCTGTGAGAATCGGGAGCCATGGAGTCTTTAAGTTGCTACATAAATCCACGGGTGCCTTGTGCGTGGCTGATTTAAGAAATCACAAAGTGACTTTACGGACACTGAAAAGAGCCTCCTAAGCCTTTCTAAAATAATTTACCTAGTGGTCTGTGCTGTTCCTACCTAATTGCATAGCTCTAGTAAACAGTCCGACTAATCATTAAATTTATCACAAGAGACTCTTAACTCTGTAACCCTTAACTGTATACTTCCGGTATGTGTAACTTACATAGTAGTCTCAACGGCTCGGCTGAGAGTTTCCTAAAATTACGGACCATGATAAAGGGCAACAATTCAACCAGGAGTAAGGTCAGCACTTTCAGCGGTTCTGTTGATGACTCAGTATTCGGCAACCGCCTGGCTGGCTCAGTCCATGGAGCATGCAACTCTTGATCTCAGGGTCTGGAGTTCAAGCCCCGCATTGGGCGCAGAGCCTACTTACACACACACACACACACACACACACACACACACACACACACATTTAATCCTAGCACTCATTTATCAAGAATTAGGCACATGGCCCAAATGGATTCACTGGTGAATTCTAGCAAACATTTCGGGAAGAGATCCTACCAGTTGTCTATAATTTCTTTCGGGAGACTGAAGCAGAGCGAATATTTCCTAACTCATTCTTCAGGGCCAGCGTTACCCCAAAACCAAAACCGGAAGAGGAAGGAAGAGAGAGAGAGCGAAAGGAAGGAAATGAATATTTTCTTAAATTGAGCATTTCTTAGACTGAAATAAAGTCTGAGACGACTCCCTAATTAAGCTCTCCACAAGAAGGAAAACATTCTAAATGTCTCAGTCTACCGCGTCCGACGGCAGCAACGGTGGGGGGACCTTGGATCCATTAAGTAGGAGTCTCCCAGATGCCGGGCTTCCTTCCTGGCCCTTTCTGTATTTCTTCTGCTGCTGAGGCGCTGGCGACAAAGGATAATATCGTGAGCAATACTAGGCGGTCTTTCTGTCTGAGATAGAAATCATTTTACCCACCTGGTGTTGAATTGTTGCTTTATATCATTTCGTAGAAGCTAATAGAGAAGCGGAGTGGTGCCCAGAGACGCCTGGAGTGGAAATGAGTGTTAAAATCCCAGGAGGCCGTGCATGTGCGCGTGTGTGCGTGCGCGTGCTGTGTGTGGGGAGCCACTCGGGAACAAGTGTTTGGTCCGCCACGCTGGCTTTGACCCCCTCCCGAAACGCCAGTGTCGCCCCGTGTGGCCCCTCTGAAGACCTCAGGAAGTCTGTTCTGACTCGGAGCTAGACACATAAATTCCTCCGTGGAATTACGAGGCTAATTGGACACAGGGGCCTTTTAGGACACATCCAAACACCTTACGTTCCTTGGGATGTAGAAGTTACGACCTGGATCTCCAAGGCCAACATGAAGTTTGAGGCATAGTGCATGAGATTAGTTTCTGTTTATTTATTTATTTTTTTACATTCATTTAGTTTTGAGAGACCGAGAAAGACAGTGCGTGAACAGGGGAGGGGCAGAGCGAGGGAGACACAGACTCTGAAGCAGGCTCCAGGCTCTGAGCTGTCAGCACAGAGCCTGACACGGGGCTTGAACCCACGAACCGTGAGATCATGACCTGAGCCGAGGCCAGCAGCTTAACCGACTGAGCCTCCCAGACGCCCCGGTTTCTATTTTTTGAATGTTTTTTTAAATGTATTTTTTGAGAGAGAATGCCAGCAGGGGAGGGTCAGAGAGAGCGGGGGGGGGGGGGGCGCAGAGGATCTGAAGCGGCTTTGAGCTGACAGCAGAGAGTCCGACACCGGTTTCGAACTCATGAACCATGAACCGAAGTCTGACGCTTAACCAACTGAACCACGCAGGTGCCCCGAGATTAGTTTCTAAACAACAATCCAGAAACGTAGACGATCTCTCAAAAGGGACCCAATCCATTCATTCATCATTTGTTTTTCGTTTTTGTAAATGATTAAATTTCTTTTGTTGGCGAGGGTTTCTGCTCCTAAGTCCTAAGTGCTCTGTTCACACACCAGTGCAAATCTCACACCTGTTCACAATCTAGACGTGCCGTCCCGGACAGTAGCCACGCGCCACATGTGGCTGTTTAGACTTTAGTTCATGGAAGTTAAATAAAAACCTAAAATTCAGTTCTGCGGTCGCACTAGCCGCATTTCGGATGTCCTCCAGGCATGCGCGGCTGCTGATTGGCTGATGCAGACGTGGGAACTAACCCGTTCTTTGTAGAAAAACAGTTCTTTGGGACCCCCAGCACATAGTCGGGCTGAGTGAAGACCAGTGAGTTAACACCGCCCCCTCCCTAGGTTCCTGGCGGCTGGGCTTTGTCACAGAGCTGAAAAAACAGAACAAAAAGCCCCTCCATTCGGAAAGCATCCTGCTCTGTTTTAAGTCAACTCCGCAGGAGGCCAAAGCCGTGTGCTTGCAGGCCCAGCTGAGTTCAGCTGAGTGAAAACGCGCACAATTAAAGGCTTCAGGTGTTGGGACGCCTGGGGGGCTCAGTCGGTTAAGCGGTTAAGCGTCTGACTTTGGCTCAGGTCATGATCTCTTGTTTGTGAGTTCGAGCCCCGTGTCCGGCTCCATGCTGACAGCATAGAGCCTGGAACCTGAATCGGATTCTGTGTGTTCCTCTCTCTCTGCCCTCCCTCCCTTGCTCACACTCTGTCTCTCTCTCTCTCTCAAAAATAAATAAACATTAAAAAAAAAAGAAAAGTGTCAGGTGTTAACAATAGTATGGGAAAGGAAACACAAAGTCTGGTTTCTTTCTGGACTTGATTGGTTTGCCATTAGGGAATAGGCACTTCCATTCTGGGTTCACTCAGATCTTTCTCTCTCTCACACACACACACACACACACACACACACACGTGGGCGTGCACACACGCGCACGCATGGGTCTAAGAGCACCAGCTGAAAGCTCAGTCTGTGCGTGGCCTTCCGGGCCCACCTGCGGAATCGCACGGTCCCGGCCCCGCAGCCCGGCAGGCGCCCTGTCACACGCAGCCCAGGAGCCTTGGCCACAAAGCACCATGTGAGCGGCTTGGCCAGTTCAGCTTGATTTTGGAATTCCACGATCCGGGCCCCTCTTTTCCACCCCCGAGCCCGAGCCAGTCTGGCCTTTGTTTAATCGGCTCTAAAGTAAAGGGGAAGGAATATTTTAAAAAACACCTCCTTTTCCTTTCCTTGGCTTCTGCCTGGTTGTGGACTGCATTTCTCTTTCTTTAGGGACGTAGCCCCGCTCAAGTCCGCGCCTCGGGGCCGCAGCCTGGCCGCAGCTCCTAGCGCGTGAGCGTCCGTGCCCGTGCGGAGCCTGGCAGTTGGTATTTCCTGCTCAGACCGCGTGCACGGAGGAGAGATCGTAACTGTTTCTGAAGGGGGATCAGGATATCAACATACCCTCCTGCTGCTGGATCAGAAACAGCTGGGCTGGATTTGCGCGCTGGGAAGTCGGCGGGGGGTCGGGGCGCCACGTCTGCGAGGCCCTTCCGCGGTCACCCTGTGGATGTCAGAAGGAGTGACCAGATTTCAGAGGGAAGAGTCGGGCGGGGGGTGGGGGCGAGGATATATGTTTTCATGTCCTTTTCACCCACGGTCTCCGAGGAACCAGATGTCCCCTCTGCCACTCGGTGGGGGTGGAAACTTGGGGCCTCCGCCTGTGTGAAGAAATGGGGAAAAAAGTAGAGAGGAAACCGTGCCTGTGACAGGGAACAGTTGACGGGGGACGCTTGTCCCTGCGTTTTGTGAAGGGAGCAGCGGCTTCAGACTTCCCTGCCGCCACCGACCCTGGTGGTCAAGTGAAGAGTCCGTCTCAAACTGTGTTTCTCATGGATTCTTGCAGGGGTCAGAGGTGTTCCCCCTCCCCCTCCTGCCCTCTTGCTCTTGGCCTTGGTGGAAGGCGGTCCAGGGAACCGGTCTGTGGCACTTTTCTCCGCGGTTTGCATGCACTGATTCTGCATCTCAGCCGGGTGTCGTGGGAAAGAGCCTCACGGATGTCGTGAAAACACATGGCGACATCTGCAGCCCCCGGCGTCTGGGGGAGGCTGTTTTCCGGCCGGGCTGCGGGTTCATACGTGTTTGCATCTGCAGGGCGCGACGCCAGAGGATTTCAGCAACCTCCCGCCGGAGCAGAGAAGGAAAAAGCTGCAGCAGAAAGTCGATGAATTAAATAAAGAAATTCAGAAGGAGATGGATCAAAGGTAGAGTGCAGCGATCCGACTTACTAAGAAACTCGGGCTCAGGGCGCCTGGCCAGCTCAGCAGGAGGAGCTTGCGAGCTCTTGGTCTCCGGGTCGTGAGTTCGAGCCCCACGTTGGGTGTAGAGATGACTTAAAAATAAAATCTTGGAAGGAAGGAGGGAGGGAGGGGCTCATCATGATCCGTGTGCTTCTAATCTCCTTCACCTCTTTCACCAGTGCCCCCACTTTCTTCTTTTTTTAAATCACGAGTGTACAGCTGAGCTTTGATTTAGTTTGTTTATTTTGGGGGGGGAGGGGCAGAGAGAGAGAGAATCCCAAGCCGGCGGAGCACGGCGCACACAGCTCGACCTCACAAACCGTGAGATCACGACCTGAGCCGAGATCAAGGGTCGGATGCGTAACCAACTGAGCCCCCAGGCGCCCCAAGGCCAAGTTTTTTGTAATGAGGAAGAGAAACGTGGTGTCACTCTGCCCCCTCTCTCCCTCGCCCCGTGGCCTGGTTTTGAGTCCAAAACGTGCTTGTTTCTCTATTTGAGGCTGAGCGACAGTCAGCCTTCCCGGAGGTCTGCGGGTCTCTTTCCTTGCTTCCGAGCGAGCTGATGGTGGCTAGAGAAACCACGGCGCCTTACGCAGGGGCCTTGGCTGCTGGCCCTCGACAAGCTTCCGTCTCCACCGCTGGGGCCCCCAGTTCTCGGAGCTGTTTTGTCAGTGCCTAGGCTGGGACGCCTGCAAAATAATAAGAAAAGCCTCAATTCTCGCCCTTTGTGCTTCCCTTCCGACGTCTGTGACCTGTAGATCTTTTTTATCACGTAGGGGTTACTTGCCAATACTCCCGATTGAAAAATCACTTTATTAAAGGTCTCTCACCTTCTAAAATTGTCACCGAGTGAATTAGGTGAATCATTCATCTATTGGAGATTTGAACTTGAGATTTTGTGCTCTGTACATAAGCCAAAAAGTGACCCTGTGGACATTTAACTATGTGGAAGCTGGGATTGGAATTTGGTTGTGCGGGGCGCCGGGGGGCTGTCGGTGGAGTGTCCGACTTCGGCTCAGGTCATCAACTCACAGCTCACGAGTTCCAGCCCCGCGTCGGGCTCTGTGCTGACAGCTGGCCTGGAGCCTGCTTCAGATTCTGTGTCTCCCTCTCTCTCTGCCCCTCCCCCGCTGTTCTCTCTCTCTCTTTCTCTCTCTCTCTCAAAAACCAAAAGGGGCACCTGGGTGGCTCAGCTGGTTGAGCATACAACTTCAGCTCAGGTCATGATCTCGAGGTTCGTGAGTTCAAGCCCCGCGTCGGGCTGTGTGCTGACAGCTAGCTCAAAGCCTGGAGCCTGACTTTGGATTCTGTGTCTCTCTCTCTCTCTGACCCCTGCTCATGCTGTTTCCCTCTCTCAAAAATAAATTTTCTTAAATTTTTTAAAAATAAACATTAAAAAAGATTATTTTTAAAAACAAAATTTGGTTATGCAAAAAGCAAACAAACAAAATTGGTAGGTCAGTACAGTTAAAGTATATGCAAAAAAAATGTAGTTTATTTTTTTACTTCTGGTAGAGCCACTCCTGAAACATGGGTGGGTTTTGTAAGTACTGTTACATCATATAAAGTATACCAGCACATATACTTAGCTTCGTTTTTGTTTTGTATTAGAAATACACTGTGTAAAATGAAAATTTAGCCTGTATGAAGGACCAAATACAAAAAGGTATAAATGTGTAAGCCCGTTAAACCTCAGGCCGTTGCATATGTGAGCAGTTCTGGTCTGGGAATAGGAAGCTAGGACTCAAGTATCTGAAGTGACCTTGGACAGTCTCCCAACGACGACGTAGACACTTTTCTCTGCCACTCGGGTCTTGGCCGGGGAACCTGGTTAACCTTACCCCTTCTAGCACCCTTGCTGGCAGCGAGGCAAATCACATTTCAGCCTTCACCGTACGACTGTCTGGTGAGCATTTCCTGTGTGCAAGGAAACACCGTAGGCGCCGAGGATAAAGCGATGAATGAGCCGCGTGCAAACCTCTGATCTCAGGCCACTGACATCGTGTACGAGGAGGGAGGGGGGTTAGTCAGAAGCACAACGTTGATGGTAGATTTCATTAAAAAAATGTTTTTAATGTTTATTTTTGAGAGAGAGAGCACAAGCAGGGGAGGGGCAGAGAGAGGGGGAAACATAGAATCCGAAGCAGGCTCCAGGCACTGAGCTGTCAGCACAGAGCCGGACTCAAGGCTCGAACCCATGAGCTGTGAGATCATGACCTGAGCCGAAGTCAGTGCTCACCTGACCGAGCCGCCCAGGCGTGCCCTGTGGTAGATTTCACATACACTGGGCTCCACCCTGGCTCCCCCTATTTCTGTTGCAGACTTTGGACAAGCTTCTTAACCTCGTCTTGACCTTAATTTCTTAAGCCTACCTCAGTTTCCTCATCTTGAAAAGGAAGTGAACCGTGAGGATTAAATGGGTCCATGTGCGTGAAGTGCTCGGACCAACCCCTGGCACGTGAGCGTCTATAAAACAAAAAGGGTGTGTGCCGTGTAGACAGGCTCCATGTCCCAGTTAGATTTCAGACTGGACCAAAAACAGAAACAACCCCCCAAATCCCACCCGTCTGCTATGTGTAGAAGGCACCTCTAACGCACAGGTGCGGATGAAAGTATAAGAACAGAAGAAGATCTGTCACCCACTGGTCGGCCAGCGCCAACCAAAGGAAGACTGACTTCCGGGCCAAAAAACCCTCAAACGAGTCAGCCCAAGGAGGATGGACTTCATAGCAATAAATGCTTCCGGTAACAAACAGCCGACTTTCAGTCTGTAGGACTGGATGACGTCAGACATAATCGAGGTTTTGCTCTTTAACCCTTGGACGTCCATATGAACACACATATCTTTGTAGAGGGAGATTTTTTTAGTGCTTTTCTGTTCGTAACTGACAACAGAGTTAACAAATCCAGGATCGAATATTTAAATAATAGGACTGATAAAATTGACCTAGCACACGTCTAGGCAGTGATTACGTGGTACGCATTGTTTTCAAGCCCCCACAGAACGCTGCCCAAAATTGAGCACATCCTGTTTTCATGAAGCGAATCTCTACAGACATCCAAGGGGAGACACCATTCAAGGTGTGCTCTCTGAAGCCTGACATACGGCTCGTTACCAAGAGTAACATTTAGAAATTGAGAAACGTAGCTCTAAACTAACTCTGAGACTAAAGAAGTCTTACTACCTACTGGGAAGTAGTAGTATCCACCAAATCAGCTACCGGACTGTCACTAAGGTGATGCTCAGAAAAGGAAATTTATAGCTTTAGGATACATATTTTAAAAAATGGGGCGCCTGGGTGACTCAGTCTCTTGGGCATCTGACCTCAGCACAGGTCGTGATCTTGTGATTCGTGGGTTCGAGCCCCGCGTCGGGCTCTGTGCTGACAGTTCAGACCCTGGAGCCTGTCTTCGGATTCTGTATCTTCCTCTCTCTCTGACCCTCCCCTGCTCACGCTGTCTCTCTCTCTCTCAAAAATAAATAAAACATTAAAAAAATAATAATAATAAAAATTTAAAAAGTGCTAAATATCTTGTGAGCTAAGTATCCATCTCAGGAAGTTAGAAAAGGGACGCCTGGATGGCTCACTTGGTTATGTGTCCGACTTCGGCTCAGGTCATGATCTCATGGTCTGTGGGTTCGAGCCCTGTGTCAGGCTCTGCGCCGACAGCTCAGCCTGGAGCCTGCTTCCGATTCTGTGTCTCTCTCTCTCTCTCTCTGCCTCTCCCCAGATGTGCTCTCTCTCTCTCTCTCTCTCTCAGTCATAAATAAACTTAAAAAATATATTTCAAAAAGGTTAGAAAAAGAACAGCAAATTGAACCCAAGAAAATAGAAGCAAGGAGAAAGAATGGTAATTAATTATGTAGAGAAAAAAGTGCACCCTCAGCAAAGGGGATCAACAAATCCAAAAGTTGGCTCCTTGAGAAGACGAATAAAATTAAGTTTCTTGAGACCCCGCTCAGGAGAGAGAGGAGGGAGAGAATCAGAGGTGATGATTCGTGACGAGTCTCTTGAAAAGTTTTGCAGAGAAATCGGGCAGTAGTGGAGGTGTAGTCAGAAAGCCAAGAGGAGAACTGTGTGAAGGTGGACGTTGCAGTTTGTTTGCTGTAAGGACATGTGTTCATCGCAGTGGTATTTATTGAGCACCGACTGTGTGCCAGGTACGGCCGCCACCGGGGAGATACCAGGTCAACAAGAGGGGGAGCCCACAGGGCTTCCTCAGAGAGCTTCTAATCTAATAGGAAGAGACAGACGATGAGCGATGAGCATAATGATAAATATGTAACGCTGGAAAGTGACACATGCTGTGGGACAGAAGGAACCGGGGCAAAATGTGGGGGCGGGGAGTGCGGGGGATTGAGGGCCATCCTGGATCTGTGGCCGGGGGGGACCCCCGGAGGAGCAGCAGGATGGATGGGCTCAGGGGCAGGGGGAGAGGCATGGGAGGATTTGTGGGAATCCTCTTCCTGCTATTCCTGTATTTTCAGTTAAACTATTTCCCATGACTCAAAATTCGGTTTGCTTCGTTGGTCTTACGCGGTATAATGGGTTTAGACCGTCTTTTACTGAAGCTCATTAAAGTTGGCCACTACACCTGCAGGGTCGCTTGGGCTAAACCTTTAACATCTTTTTAAAGAATTTTTTTAATGTTTATTTATTTTTGAGAGTCGGGGCAGGGACAGAGAGAGAGGGAGACACAGAAATCTGAAGCAGGCTCCAGGCTCTGAGCTGTCGGCGCAGAACCCGACTCGGGGATCGAACCCACAGACCGTGAGATCATGACCTGAGGCAAAATCAAGAGTTGGGTGCTCAGTCGACTGAGCCAGCGAGGCGCCCCTAAACCTTTAACATCTTGGACCCTACTGAAGCTTCCTTGAAGCCAGAGTTCAAATTAATAGAGCTCCCTGGTCCTGGAGGTAGCCTCAACCATGGGGTCCCTTACCCAGGCTGCTGTCGGCCGGCTCCGACACCTGATTTCAGGATGGGTGTGGGGTCTGACGATGTGCAGCTTTGAGGCTCATTTGCCCACCTGTCATGGACGCCGACCGTGTGAGTTTGGTTTCTAAATAGTTGCAAACGTGTGTAAGAAAATTTCCAAAGCAGTTAACCACACTTCTGTGCGGGGTGAGCGTATTTTACCGGCTGAAGACCCAAGATGCAAGCTACAGCTTGGTTTGCATGAAGGGTGATGTGCTCAGGGACATATTTGGGTTTTGTTCAGTCCCGTTGTTTGGGGCAAACGGAGGGTCAGGATTGACTTACGTTTCTCAATTGCTAAAGGCCATGGGGAGACACCAGGTAGCGTTCAGAAAAGGCAACTGAAATTTTAATACCCGTCTCTGGATTACACAGATCCGGGTAGCAGAGTTCTTACGAGTTTCAAAGACTGAAAGCAAACACTGACACTCCCCCTCCCGCACAACCCACACGTTACACAGCCTTCCCTCCCCCGCTTTCCGGTCAGTGTGTCAGGAGAGTACACTTAGCTGGTGACGGTCACCTGTCCCTGTGTTCCGCTCATTCTTTTTCCCCCCCCCCCAGAGATGCTATAACAAAAATGAAAGATGTTTACCTAAAGAATCCTCAGATGGGAGACCCAGCCAGTCTGGATCACAAATTAACAGAAGTCAGCCAAAATATAGAAAAACTGCGGCTGGAGGCCCAGAAATTTGAGGTATGAAAAAGCTGGGGTTGAAAAGCTCTGTTGAAATAAAAAGAAAAACAGAGGGAGGGGCTGGGGGTCACAGCGCACCGCCGGGTCCTGCCCCTGGGGGGTCGGGGGTCTGGGGCCGTGACAGAAGGAGAGACGGTCACCCGCTGAGCCTTCTGCTCGAGGCCCACCCTGCGCCCGTAGTCCCCTGAAGCCGACACTGATCGAAGTCGTGTGTCTACGGGGCCTCTTGAGTCCCTCCCTCAGTTTACCCTGCTTCGTCTCCTGGTAATGGGTTCAGCTGGGAGCGTCCAGCACCTCCGTGAATCAAAAAGACGTTTAAAAAAAATCAATTTCAATATGTTACTGTCTTTTCAAAGGGTTATCATGTGAAAACCGGGAAGAAACACAGATTAGAAGCGAGTGGGAAATACAACTAGTAAATGTTTTCAGGACCGAGAGGAGAGCCCCCCAAAACTATGGACAACAGGGTTTCCTTTGCCCCCAAATTGAAAGACAACAGAACGTGGAAAAAATAGATCGTTCTGGTCGGCATACGTGATTTCCAGCCGCAAAGGGTCAACAGGGGCGTTTTAAAATTCTTCCTGGAATCTGTCCATCAGTATCGTTTCTGAGGTTTTAGAACCTAGAAATGTCCTTTCCTGATCATTTTCATCCTTTTGTCTCTCTCAACGCTGTTTTGAGTGTTGCCGAAGGTAATTATATCTACTTCGGATTCCCTATATATACATTTTTTTCCCTATTAAAGAGAGTGATGCTCCAAAAAAAAAAAGGGAAGTGTGGCTTTCAAACTGAGTCACTGCTTACATGTGGCCGCCACCTCCTGTTCTCCAGTGTGACCTCAAGGTCACAGAATTTTAGAACCAGAAGGAACTGGAAGCGATGTATCTGAAACCACACAGCTGTTGCTAGCCAGCCCGAGAGCGGAGCCGGGGTTCTCTCTGCCCCGCGCTGTGGCAGCTGCCCAGACACGTTTGCTTCTACTTCTCCGAGGTGAGATGAACTAGAGGCGGTTGTGCGGCCAAGTTCCGATACACTGTAGACCCCCCCCCCCCATGTGGTCCTCCGGGCGTCCCGGCGTCAGGGACCCTGGAGCAGCCCAAACCTGGGGCCTGAGGGCTCCCGGCCGGGCCCCCGCCGAGCTGGGACCAGGGTCCAGGTCTTGTCGCTTCTGCTTGCAGGCCTGGCTGGCCGAGGTGGAAGGCCGGCTGCCAGCACGCGGCGATCAGGCCCGTCGCCAGAGCGGACTGTACGATGCCCAGGACCCGGCCACGGTCCCCAACTGTGCTCAGGACCGCGAGAGGTACAGTATCTGTCCCGCGCCTGCGCCCCGCGAGGAGCAAGCTCGCTGCGGGTTCGTTTCCCGACTCGGGAGTCTGGAGAGGGGCGTAAGGCGGCCGCTCCAGACCCAAGAGCCCGTGAGGCCTGACCTGCCCTTTCCCCACGACGCGGGGCCCCTGTTCCACGTGGGGCGGGGACAGAGCGTGCGGGGCGGAGGGGGGACCCCGAGACGGCCTTTGTTAGCGCCGCCCGGGCGGGGCCTGTGTGTGTGGCAGGCCTGGGGTCGTCACGGGGGTCAGTCGCTATAGTTGCCGCGTGCTTTCCTTTCTTGAGCAGCCCAGATGGCAGTTACACGGAGGAGCAGAGTCAGGAGAGTGAGGTGAAGGTGCTGGCCGCGGACTTCGACGACGAGTTTGACGACGAGGAGCCCCTGCCGGCCATCGGGACTTGCAAAGCCCTCTACACGTTCGAAGGTGACGCGGTGCCCCGGGTCCCCACCCCCATCCCCCGCTCGCACACACCATCCCTTCTCCCGCTGTGGTGGGACCTTCTTGGGAAGCCTTCTAGATCTTTCTAGAAGCTTCGCTCTGCTCCTGGTTGCCATCCTCGTCCTCCTCTGGCTGCCGGCTCTGCATTTTGCCTGCGGACCGCGCAACTGAACAGCTTTCGAGGAGCAAATGCAGCAGACAGTGCGGGATGACCATGACGTTTGTCATCCATTCTCCCAGTCCTGGGGCTCCTGTCTTGTAAAGCCCCCGGAGGGGTGGGACGTGGGCAGTGTGGCGCGGCATCCGCCCCCGGAGATTAGAGAGCAGACACACATTTGGGAGGGGTCGGCTCGGAGCATTCGCCAGAAGAGGGGTACGGGGTGCCGGGGGGACGTCACTCTGGGGGGAATGGGAGGTCACATCCTTCAGAGGACCCTCCAGGCTGCTGTGCACCAGAGGTGGGGAGGGGGGGAGAGCATGGGCTCGTGTGGCTGGAGCTTCGAGGACTTAGGAAGAGCGGAATCTGAGCCGAGAAAGCGGTGCCGGTGGAGGGGGCGCGGGGCGGTGAGAGAATCCTCTGGTTTGACGTGGCAGTAACCAAGGAGCTACTGAAAGCGTTTGAGCAGCGGGTCGATGCCTCAGGGTCTTTACTGTCACGCGTGTGGGACCAGAGGACGGGGATCGAGGGTTAGAGAGACAAGCCTAGTGTTGGCAGAACGACGCCCCGTAGGAAAAGCCAACGGGGATGGTGTGGATGGTGTGGAAGAAGCCACCCGAGCCCGGGTAGGTTTTTGGAAACCCTGGAATGAATGGACCCTGCAGGTTTCTGTGCCACAGACCGGACGTTCGTAGCGACAAGAAAGCACCAGGTTAAACGTTGCCGATTTTGTCTCCTTCCCACGCCTCGGCCCCACCCCCACGGCTCCCCTGTGAACGGCCCCCAGACGGTCTGGCCCCCAGAAGGCCCTTTGAGCAGTGCGGGCTGGCTTCGGCCGTTCTCTTCCGCATATGGGGTCTTGGGGACCTCGATTCAAGAGAGGGCACAGAGCGGCCGTGGTCAGCAAGCTGCTCAGGTCCCTGGGAGATCAGAGGCAGGGAACGAAGAGGGAGAGGAGAGCAGAGAGGATCCCCGAGGGGCCCTTCCTGGGGCTCCCCCCGAAGCGGGAAGGCAGGAGGAAGCCGCTGGTTTGGGAGGAAACACCGTGAGCCCGGGTTCAGGTGCCAGGGACAGCAGGGCGGGGCGCCCGTGGTAGAGGGAGAAGGGGCACCTTAGCTGCAGACAAGAACCAGCAAGGGAGAAAGAAATGGGGATGTGGTCTGGAAGGGTGGCGGCAGCGCCTTTCAGGACTATGTTCTCTCCGCGAGCGAGAGGAAGACGGGAGCACAGATTTCCCCCTGGCTTCCCCCGGAGGAGGGGAGGGCTCTTCCTGGAGAAACTGGAGAAGGGCCTTGGGGAGCCGCTGCAGGGGGCGGGCCCGGAAGCTTCTGTGCGGGAGGAGGCCTTGGAGGGTAACAGGCGAGGCCGTCAGTGCATCTGTCGCTGGCCGTCCTTCCTTCGCGGCCAAGCCTCGTTTGCTCCATCACGGTGCACGAGAAGCCTAAAGCACTCTGATCTCGCTTCTCCAGGTCAGAATGAAGGAACCATCTCGGTGGTTGAAGGAGAAACACTGTACGTCATAGAGGAGGACAAGGGTGACGGGTGGACCCGCATCCGGAGGAGCGAAGAGGAAGAGGGCTACGTCCCCACTTCGTACGTCGAAGTCTATTTGGACAAAAATGCCAAAGGTGCTAAGACTTATATTTAATACAACTTAAAAAAAAAAACTTAAAAAAAAAATGGCGGTGTCTGTCCCCACAGCTGTGACGGTTGCAGGCAGATCTTCACCAGTCCGGATGGAGGACACCGGCGGCGTGTCGTCGGGCCGCACGCGGTGGGCGCGTGGGCGTCTTAACCCCCGACTTTCCCTGGCTGTAGTTTTGACCATAACCGAGTGTCCCTGGCTAACGAAACTGTGTAGAAAGCTCCAGCTGCCAACTTACCATTCTGTCGTTTGAAACCCACAAGCGTTTCCTCCTCCGGCCAGATCTGTAGGCTTCCAGAGAAAAAGTGGCCCTTCTGGCTTGCGGTCGGTATTTCCGCACTGAAAAGTCCACACGCGTCAGAACGGGGCGCGTGAGACTTCAGCCCTCCCGTTTATGGCCCGCGTCTGCGGCAGATTGAACTACCTTAGGGCGTTCCGTTTTGTAGCTTAATACATTGAACTTCGCTAGTTTGTTAGTTTGGTCTTCCAGTCTTCTGCTTTGGAGGAAGTCCAAAATAAAACCTCCCCCTTCTTGAGGAAAGAATAAGGAGATTCTTACGTTGGTACTAAACTGTGTCTTTTTCCGTAAACATATGATTATCCCGATCACGTCTGCGCGATCCCAGACGACCCACCGAAATCTGCAAAAGCTCAGTTCACAGTTAACTAGTTGACTTTAACGTCAGACCACCGAGCTCCCCGCCGTGTCGCTGACAGAGCCCATCAGATGTCCTGGTGCTGTTTCGGTAACAGAAAAACCAGCGAGTCTCTGTTGGAGCATTCGTGGTAAATGGGGCGCTGTGCAGCCCCCACGTCCCCGGGGGAGCTGTAAATAGAACCTGGTGCGCCACCGGCTGTTTCTGGCACGCAGACCCCAACTAATCGCTTTTCAAAGGTGTTTTGTTTTACCTTAATCACTGGCACTCTTTAAGCCCCTAAATATGACTTGACGGACAGCCGTTGGAGAATTGCTCGCTTGTTTTGTGTCTTTAACCAAGGCCGGCATGAAATAGAGCGTTTCACCGTCTTGAAAGGAATCTGGGTCACGTGGGGATTTGCATTTTTTTTAATTGGCAAGATGCGTAGTGAAATTGATCACATGCATAGACGGGTACCGAGCCCAGTGGTTGTCCCCATTTCAGGAACCTACCAGAGAACCAGCTCAGAGTAAAGGGGTCGGGCTGAGATTTTCCTTTTATTTGGCTTTGAAGATTGTTTCTTCGCGTCTTTCCTACTTTTAAATAGGAGAGCAGCTCCTTGCTTTTACACTGTGAGCTCCTTTTATGAGCTCAAGCCAACTGAAAGCTGACTACAAAAAAATAATAATAATAAATAAAGCTGGTTTTAAAAGCAGCCGCAGGTCAGGAGCAGGTGCACCCGGCAGGTGATACGAGTGCTTGTTGCAGATTGCGGCAGAAAGTTCCCGACATTCCCCAAGGACCACCAAAACGGAACTTAGTAGCTGCTTAACGACGGCCTGATTTGTAAAACTCATTTTCTTTTGAAATAATCGTAGATTCCCGGGAGTAGTTCCCGTGGGGGCTGCACAGCGTCCCGTACAGAGAGACCAATTTAGTTTCGTGTGCATTTATTCCACTTGTGCTGACGTACTGTTGGTAACGCCATTCATCCTGGGCCCCAGACCTCTGAGGAAAATTCAGTTCCCCTTTTTATAAATCCTGCTGCTGGAGCTGAAACCGCAGGGCTCCCTCTGAGTGAGCAGGAGGTCGCCGCGTTAGGCATGGGCCCACGCGAACGGGAGACCCGAGATACTAAAATGAAAGCTTTCTGTCCGATGATGGACTCGTTTCCAGACGATGCCCTGCTTGCGGGAAGCAAATTAGACGTTGAAGAAGTCTTAAAATGGCCAAGAAAACGTTAGCCTTTTGAAGCCTCCCTTGGAAAGTGTGACAGTGCATGATTCCCCCCCCCCTTGTGGTTGTGCGTATTTGATTCAGAAAAGGGCTCAGTTGCGTTGCAGGGGGCCTGGCGGCCCGTTTGGGCGCGTCGATGACCATGCCTGGCAGTTGTGTGCCCCAGGCCCTTAGCAGAGGCCGCTCCAGAATTGCGGACAGCACTGTGACACTGGAGCTTCCGTGGTCAGCGCACCGAGTATTAAAAGAAATCCCCAAACCATTCCCCAAGAATCAGGATGGCCGTTTCTCCCAGGACATGTACTCTGGGATTCTGTCCCCCAGTTTCCAGCTAAAATAAGAGAAGGCAAGTAAGTCTCAGCTTGTTTAGGAAGCTCTCTGCTTTGTAGAGACACACTTAGAGGTCACTGGTGTGCGCCAGAACCTGACTTCCCCACTCGGTCTCTGAAGCCGGTCGGGATCCCCAAAACACCTCCCCCCCCTCCCCGCAAACCAATTGGGACTGCTTCCTGCCCCCCAGAACTCAAAGCGGCTGTTTTGTGCCCATGCACGTGTGTGTGTGTGTGTGTGTGTGTGTGTGTTGTCTACGATGTGACTATTTAAGAATTGCCAAAATATTTAGACTAGAGGAACGTCCCAAGGGTCCGTTGGATTGTGACTTCTCTTCTTTTATGGTTCGGTTTTGTTTTTTAAATTGCTTTCTGTTAAATATGTCCGTAACCCCCTCCTCACCACCGGCCCCCCAATATATTTGTATATACTGCAATTGAAGAACTAGAAGGATGACTTGAATTCGTTGTTTTAACGTTTTACTCTTCTGTCTGTTTGTTTTATTGGTGATTTTCTGCTGCCTAATGACCGTTTCTGTTTTTGTAACCGATGGGGAAGCCGGAAGGACTAGGTCCGCTGCCGGCTGCTCCTCATCCAGTTTATTGTAGACACTTGGGCTCTGAGTAAGTTTCGTTTAATACGGCCACCACCACTGTCTCTCTCTCCTTACGCTAAAAGAAAAGAATCTGGCACCTTCTGGTTGTACCCTCGTATCTGCCTCTCTAATAAACGTATTTTTCTCAGTGTTGTGTATTTTACATGATTTTTCACCTTTCCGAGACAATTACTCTGTGTAATATGGGTGTTTAACTCTTGTCTTCAGTAATGGGGAACTTTTCCAGCCAAATGCTTTTTAAAAATTCTACCCTCTCCTCCCGACCTCCACCCTTCAAACGATGGCGCCTTCTCCGTTTCTCACCCTGTGTGCTCCTGAGGGCTTCCAGAATCCTCTCTCCTTCCTCTTCC
Source organism: Suricata suricatta (assembly GCF_006229205.1). Classification (NCBI taxonomy): domain Eukaryota; kingdom Metazoa; phylum Chordata; class Mammalia; order Carnivora; family Herpestidae; genus Suricata; species Suricata suricatta. Next base: position 5,669,505 of record NC_043712.1, read on the forward strand.
GCCCCCTCGAGATGAAGAACTTTCACTGTTTCTTGCGGAGTAAACATTAAAGTGACAGGTTTTCTTTCTCGCCGAGAGCGTACGTTTCTGTGAAGCCCACAGATCCCGCTGGAATCGGGCCTCGAAATCCCTCCCGGGAACCTGGGCACATTTTTTTCCACCTTAGAAAGAAGGGTTGGGGCGGATGGAGGCAGCGTCTCCCATGAGGGCCTCTGTTCACCCCCGAAGGAAAGGCGGGCTCCCCAGTGACGTGAAACCGTGAAAGTTCCTTATCTCGGAAGTGCCCTGTGGTGACAGCCCACTGCTCTGAAGCTGTCCCCTCCCGGGTGGCGCATTCTGCAGAGAAGCAGAGTGGCCGCCCCTGACCACCTGCCTTCCTCTAAACTGTCTTTTTCTTTCTGTCTTTTTGTGTTGTAGATTCCTAGAGGCCTCGGGGAGCCTTCCCAGGAGAAACCCTCCAGTCTGCTTGTCTCCGCAGGCCTGGGCGCCCGCGCGGGGCTGGACCGTGGCCCTGGACATCTCGGCCTGAAGCGACACTCCCCACCCCACACCCCACCCCACCCCGCCGCCATGCAGCCGCCTGCCTTTTCCTTTCTTTTCTTTTGACAGCATGCTTCTGGCAGCCCAGCTCCTTCCGTGGCCCATCCGGCCACCTCTGCGGGGAGCGGGTCTGTCCCTGTCCCTGCCACACACAGGGCCACGGAAGGCAGCTAGAGGCGTGTTCCCTCCTCCCAGGGCTCCCACCGTGGCCCTCAGTCTGCCTGGAGCGTCCTGGCCCGTCCATGGTTCACACTGTGCCTTTCGTGAAAACTTTGCCACTGGTCGCCACCCCCACCCGGGAGACTAACAGAATCTGGACAAGCAAGGTCAGGTGCGCACCAGGCGGACTGAGTGCCCAAATGTCACTGATGTGTTCCCGTGTCCCAAGTCCGCTGAGAATTTAGTGGTCCTCTTCTGGTCCTTGCACTGAACGTTGGCCCTTGCAACATTTCATCGCCTCAGAGCGTCCACAGGGTCAGGGAGGGTGCACACACACACACACACACACACACGCACACGCACGCATGCACGTGCCCCCCTCCGTGCACGCTCAGCACACACACGTTTTTATCCGGGGCCCATGCTCAGTGCCCTGGAAAGGTCTGGACTGGAAGTCCTTCAGCTCGGGGGGCCGCGCCCAAAAGCCCGAGTCCGCCTTTCACAGGGTCGAGGAAGGGCCTCATCACCCTGGTTAGTGAGAACGTGGACCCTGGCGCTTTCCGAACAGCGTCTTGCCTCAGCGCGAGCGCGTTGCAAAGTGGAAATTCCCGTCTTCCCGGCAATTCCGAGATTTACATCTTAGCATTTTAGCGCTTTCCTCACCAAAGACCCCGTGCTGCTCGTGGCCCTTGGGGCCATCCCGGGGCTGCAGTTCTGCAAGTCCTCATGTGCTCTGCGGGCCACAGGGCTTGGACGGAGTTTGCTTTGGAGCGGCGTGGGGAAAGCGTGAGGCCGTGTACCTGTGGCCACTCCTGCCTTAGAGCAGCGTAGCATTCCGTCTTTTCTGGTGCAGAAATAGTCGAGAGTGGGCACTGGCTGTGAGCCTCTTGGACAAGATGCCATCCCGAAGCCCCAGGAAGGAAATCGGGCCTCTCTTCTCCCCTCCTTTGGCTTTTGGTAACTAGGTGGTTGCCTCGAACACCCTCAATTTTTCTGGACATTTACGAATCTAAGACCAGGATGTCTTGTAGGAGCCGAAGAGACAGGGACAGAGACGGCAGGTGCTAAGGGCTTGGGCCTGCGTCCAGGGCCCAAAACACGGCTCCGCTCAGCACACCGGGGTTGACCACACACCGCCCTCCGAGCGGCTCAGCAACTGGAAACCTCCAGCAAGTGCCTCGGGTGAGGAAGTAGCTGTGGGTTTAAAGGCGAGCCAGCAAGAGGTCATGAGCCGCCCCCCTTCTGTCTCTCTGTCCTTCTGTCTGTCTGTGTGTCTCTCCCTAAAGGGGGCTCTGCCCTTGGGCTGAGGATCACCTGGTGGAGAGGCTGCCACACGGGCGGCGGCGACCCACCGGAGGCCAGTTCCGTGAGAGGGCCAGCTTGGCACGTGACCGGCAGCCAGGCTGCCAGAGGGCGAGGGAGGCCGGGTCTCCCCTGTGTCCCTGCAAACCCACAAGTGTGTGGTTAGTCCTGGCAGTCCTGGGGGGGGCGGCACGGAGGGCTCCTCCGTCAGCCAGGGACCAGCCCCTCCAGGAGCTGCTGAATGTCACCAAGCCACGCTGACCACTCTCCACTCCACATAAGATGCTGAAGGTTTTTTAAATCGCTTTTAGAGCCTCGGTCATGCATGCGCATTGCATCTTTCACATTCCGGGTCAGGATAGATTGGTTTCTCGCAACATAGGGAATACGGTAGAAGCCGCAGTGACTTGTTCCTTTCGTGTCTGTTACATCCGGTAGAGAATATGCTCGTATCTTATACGCCCTGCGCCTTTCTCCCCCTTCCTTCCTTCTGTGGTAAGCGCTTCTCAGCGCTCACCGTGGCGTTTGCACTGTGAGACTGAGCTCATCGAAGGAAATAAGTTATAACTTCTGATAGTTGAGATGCATCATTTACTCTGGGAATCCTACTGGGAACTCATCCATATATGCCTACGGACCAGTTCACGTAGCGTAGAGACGTGGAATTTCCCATCTGCTTCTTGTTCTCCCCCACCTCGTCCCCGAAGCCTGTCGTTTCTCTGCCGATGCTAGAATATTGTTGTAAGAATGCCTAAATTTTAAAGAGCCTGCCCTGACAGGGACCTAAAAACAAAATGAAAGAGAGGAACTTGTCATTTACCCAGTTCTTCCTTTGCAGGAAATAAAGGTATGGAAGGCCGTAATGGGATTTTCCTTTGGGTTTTGATCATGCACGCCTCGAATCTTCCAGGCTTTAGGCTCAGGCCACATGAGCCGTAGCACAGAGGCCCCCTAATGCCTTCTGGTGACATCTGTAATTACTGGAGAAAGCTCACTAAACGTGAAAAAAATAGTTACATCGATGCTAAGTTTTTTCCCCCAGAAATCTTGGGTTTCATACTTCGTCATGCCTCTGACTCCTGTGCTTCTATCCTGGAAAACAGAAAACAAAAAATTTCCTTAGAGAGTGATCCAAAATTCTATTTTAACCTGATGTTGAGCACCTTTAAACTTTTTGGTTTACTTGTGTGTGTGGCACTAATTCTGAGCTTTGGAGGCATCGCAAGTGTTGTAACGGCCCATTGCCATTGTGAAGGTTCTGGAACCGCCCATGTGTCTCTGGAGATGGAATTAAACCAAATAAAGTGCTTCCATTGGAAGGCTTATATTGACCTTGTAACTATACGTTAACCCTCTTAAATGTTAAATAAAAGTATAACCTTGGTTATGTCCTCAGAGGCTTTTTCTGTTGCTAGGTTGGTGCTGGGCGGTGGAGTAGCCTGAGGCCCCCAAGCAGGCAGGGCCCCAGGCTGGGGGTGGAGGTGGCTGGGGCCGTCCCCACCTTGCGGATTTACTGTGTGAACCCAAGATGAGTCACGTAGCCATCGAGACTGGGGCCGGGCTCCGGGCTCCCACCCGCTGGGGGAAAAGCTGTCTGTGAGGACATCGGGATGAGAGATTCAGGTTGACTCAGTCCAGGGATGTGGGGAGGCTCCTTTAGGAGCAGGGGGGGTATTTTTCATGCACTTGCAGCCAGCAGCTACTCTAGGTTTTCAGAGACCCTCTAGTGGGGAGGCGAGGGGGGCTGGGGAAATGGGGCACGTGCTGTGGCTAGTGCTCCGGCCCCCCGGCTTGCTAGCGTGGCCTCTGTGCAGCCGCAGACGGCCGAACGCACAGGATGTGCACGGGCGGGCGGGAGGCTGCTTCCCCACAGGCACGGAGAATCCCACCCCAGGCTCTGCGGGGGAGGAGTTACTGTGGTTTGTGCCCACACCCCTTGAGGCCCTAAGGCTCCTCAGAGCCATTTTAGGAGAACATTCTCTGCAGAGAGTGAAACGGCAGCAACAACGCCGAGTGAGCGAGCGAGCAAGAGCAAGGGCAGCCTCGCAGGCGCCGAGTGGCCGAGGGGTGGGAGGTGCGGCCACCAATCAGAGGCCAGCCCTCCCTGGAGCCTTGGCCTCCTCCCACCACGCCGATGTGACTGGACTGTAAAACCAGAGCTGCTGATTCAGAAGGCAGCAGACCTCTCGGCCAGGCTACCCTGGTGGGGCCGGGGCCTCTGGGAAGGGCCAGGCCTCAGGGCTGCTGGAGGCATCACCCGGCTCACCGGCGCCCGCCGCACCCGGGCCTGGCAGCGCGGCCGCAGAGGCGGGGGCGCCCCCTAGCGGGAGAGGGCGTCAGCGCTCAGGGGAAGGGTGCCCCGGAGGGGGAGGGACCGGGTAACCAGCCATACGTTGGGCGGAGCCAGGGGGCCCAAGGGTCCCTCTTTTTTCTTTTTTTTTTATTAAAGCAAAAGAGATCTCTGGAGTTGTCAGTCGCAGCGTCCCCCATGCCCCAGGTCCCCATGCCCTGAGCAGCGGGGAAGTCCTGTCCCCAGCTGGAGGAGGCCTCCCCTCCCTGGCCTCTGCTGTTCTTTCCTGAGAAGCCAAGGAAGTAAGCCTGCCGCCAGCACCCCCTCCAACCCAGGATTAAAGTCTAGGGGCACCTCGGTGGCTCAGTTGGTTAAGTGTTCGACTTCGGCTCAGGTCATGATCTCGGGGATTATGGGTTCGAGCCCCGCGTTGAGCTCTGTGCTGACAGCTCAGAGCCTGGAGCCCGCTTGGGATTCTGTGTGTCCCTGTCTCTCTGCCCCTCCCCCATTCACTCTGTCTCTCAAAATAAAATAAAGACATAAATTTTTTTTAAGTGCAAAGTCTGTGGAGCAGCACTCAGCAGCCACTTTGTGTGTGTACATCATGAGGCCTTGTTTTATTATTTATTTCATTCTTTTTATTTTTTAAATTTTTTAATTTTTATTAGAGCGAGCAAGAGAGCACCTGAGTCGGGGAGAGGGGCAGAGGGAGAAAGAGAGTCTTAAGCCCCGATGTGGGGCTCAATCCCATAAACCAGGAGATCATGAGCAGAACCAAAATCGGGTTGAATGCTCAACCGACTGAGCCACCCAGGCACCCCCTGTAGGCCCTGGCTTCAACACTACTGCCCCAGGGGCTACAGTGAGTGACCTTTCTTAAGTGACTCCCCTTCAGCCAGGGGGTGGGGGGCGATACTGGGCCACAAACGGTAAAGCAGAAACTAGGAAAGGCCCCCACGTGACTCTGTCCTAAGGGGCCAAAAGCCCTGCTCGTCAGCTCTCGGGGCCCAGGAAGGAAGCCGTAGGGGCGGAAGGATCCTGGGCGGCACCCTGCCTGGGGGTGGGGCCGTCGGGCACCCTGGCAGCGTGCACACCCTCTCAGTGCCCCAGGCCAGCCCTGTGCCCACTCCCACTCCCTGACGCCAGGCTGCCCACTGGGGTCAGATCTCAGGAAGGGCTGGAGGCGGGCCCCTGACTCGCCCCAGGGTCAGCCTTCCAGAAGGCACTGGGGGGGGGGGGTGGATCCGTACCTCGCCCTGAGGGAGCTCGCTCCTCCCGCACCTGCTCCTTCCCCGAAGGGAGGCCTGATTCCAAGACAGCGCTGGCTGTCCCAAGGCTCTGTGGGGCTCAAAATGAGGTGGTGTGAGGCTCACAGAGCCGGTTATGTTTGCGCTGAGTTCCAATGAGCAAGAAGGCAGGAAGCTGCACTTTCCAGGCGGCCCGCACTGCGCCAGCGAAGCGCAGATGCGGGTCTGTGAGAAGCACAGGCAGACCAGAAGGCCTGCCGTCGGCCTAGCATTTCCCCGTCTGCGGGCCCGGCTGGGCTGGTGGCTCTGGGCTCCTCGAAAAAGCGCTGCTGGAGTGAGGCCCAGGCCCAGCTGAAGGGAGGAGCCCGACAAGGGGGTGCATGCGGGGGGGCGGGGGACAGGAGGGGGTCCTGCTGCCCGTCCCCACACGGCCCGTGAGGTGAAGGTCCAGTCTCCTATTTTGTCCCCAGACCCCAGCATCCAAGTTTGCCTGAGCCGCTTAAAACCTAGTGTTTCTCTTCAAGACTACTTATTTTGAGAGAGACAGAGTGCATGCACCCGAGGGGAGAATCCCAAGCAGGTTCCATGCTGTCGGCACAGAGCCCATCTCGGGCTCAGGCTCCCCAGTCGTGAGATCACAACCTGAGCCGAAACCAAGAGACGGATGCGTAACCGACTGAGCCGCCCACGTCCTGAGGCCTGGTGCTTCAAGGGACGATGGAAAGCATTTTAAGGGCCAGTGGTGCCCCCCGATGTCTCCCCCACCTTCCTGCAGGACAGCAAACGGTGTCTCCAAACCTCGGGATCGGTCCCCCCCACAGAACTGGCTCAGTCTCACCCTCCACGGCAAACCAGAAAAGCCAACCAGGAAATCCACACCATGCAAACCTGTGTAGACCACGTTCCGACGTGATGCGCACGGACATGAGGCCGGGGTCTGCCTCTGGGGTGGGGCGAGGTGGCAGATGTGCTCAGAGGGGGCCACAGCAGTCCGTGGGGGCCGGGGACGGCAACTCCCAGGAACCGCTGAACACGGTCTGCGTACTCCCGTCTGATAGGACTTCACACGTGTGTGTTTCATGTCACACACAAAAGTCTCCAACTCTTCTCTCCCCACCAAACTCCAAGAAATATCAACGAAACCAACCCAAACCGTGGGGGAAATAATACCCGAGCGTCACTAAACCTCAGGGGGCTCCCCAGGCAAGACACCGGCCACTGAACGCTGTGACAGGGGCACCGCCGGCCGGCCGCCAGGGGAAGGTCCACAGGGCCAGGAGGCGGCCTCGTCTGGCCCAGGGAGGCGCCCCTGCTCCGTGTGGGGTTACTCAGAGCGGCCACGGTGCAGGGGCAGGAGGAGACGGGCGGTGGGATGCGCTGGCCCCACCCCCACCCCCACCTCTCCGGGTCCGGGACCTGCAGGCACGCGTGCGCAGCCTCTCCTGCCCCTTCTGCTGCTGCAGCTTCCGGACACTGGTTTTAGAGCCAAGCAGAGGCCCGGCCACAAGGGTGTCTGTGACGCCGATCGCCCGGCTCCGCACAGCCTCCCGCCCCCTCGGACGCACAGACAACAGCGCGGGCAGCGAGGGACGCGTGTGTATTTATTACGGCGTTCTGACACAAACGAGGCCTTGCAGACCTGGGGCGAGTTTACAGTCTGGTGCGGTCAGCCTGGTCTGAGCGTCACTGACGGTGGGACGCGTGGCCGCCGGCTCTCCAAAGGCTGTGACAAAGGCTGTGACAAACGTCAAACTTTGGGGGGG
>NC_043712.1:5676905-5682158 GCF_006229205.1 Suricata suricatta
GGGGGGCCTGGCTGGCCTGGGAGGCCAGGGCTGGGGCCGGCGGGACTCACCCTGCCTCAGCTGGATGTGGCCGCTTCCCCTGGCCTGTGCGATCCTGCTGTTGTCGATGGGCCCGGGGGGCTCTGGAACAGACACGCGCAGGCTCAGTGCCTCGGGCCTCTGCAGCCGTGGGAGGAAACCCCAGCTCCTCCTCTCAACAGGTAAGAGCCATTCACCCATGGCTCCCGAGAGGCTGTCCGGGGGCTCAGGGCGGGGGTCAGTGTGACGTCCTCCCCAGGGCGGGTGCCTGAGCACCAAATGCTCATCCACGGAAGTCTGAGAGCCAGAAGGGATGCATAGCATCCCTGAAGCCTGCAGAGGGGACCTCAGGGACTTGGGGACTAGTTGCAGACCTCTCCCTGTGGGTGGCAGCTGCCAGGCGCTGAGCACCCTTTCCGGAAACCTCATGGAATCCTCAAGCACCTGGTCCGGGAGCCGGTCACAGACACGGGAGGAACAGGCAAGAGCTGGTAGGAGGTACGGCTGAGACCCACGGGGGGGCAGGGGGGGGGGGCTGCAGCTCCCGAGCTTGGGTCTCCACCGGAGGCAAGCCTGACGGCCTCCAGCAACACAAGGGAGGCCTCGGGGGGGTCCCTGGGACCCTGAGCCTGGCACGGGCTGGATGGCAGTGAGGTCCCCCCCTCCCCTCTCCCCGGGGCCTGGCTGGAGCTTATGCCCAAAAGGCCAGCGTCCCATTCCCAGGACCCGCTGGGCTCGGCCGACTCTGCCAGGCCCCATCCATCCCCTAAAACCTAGTACTAGGGGCAAGAGAACCCCCAAAGGGAAGGGCCTGGCGGGAGGACTGAACGGCCTCATCTGGGCAGCAGCAGGGACGGGGGACGGGAGGGAAGGGGCAGAGCGAGGCAGCTGCGGTCCTGCTGCAACAAGAAGGCCGGGCTCCGGGGCACTGACTGGGGGGTCTGGCCCGGCGAGCCCGGTGGGGACAGCGCCCCCAGCCCTGGAGCCGGAAGAACACCCGTGCTCTCTGCTCCTGCAGGAGGCGGGTGCTCACCTGAGGGGGCAGCACCCCAAACCTGCTGGGCACCCACAGACCCTGGGCGCCCCCTCACCCACCTCCTGGGACCCTCCCAGCACATCTGGGGCCCCAGGGCCCTCCCGGCGGGCGGAGAGCCAGGCCCGGGCTCTACTCACCATTGTCCTTGCCCTTGACAAAGGCTTCCCACTCCCGGAACCACTGCATGCTGATGCAGTAGATGACACCGGGGGACTCCTCAGCCTGGAAGGCTTTGTTGAGCTGGGCCAGGGCAGGGAGCGGAGGGGAGGGTCAGCCAGACGGCCCCAGCACCCCACCAACCTGCACCCTGCGCTCCCGGGGCACGCCACACACTCCGGTTGCAAACCGCGGGGTCCCAGCCTAGCTCCAAGGAACAGTGCCCACGGCCCCGCCGCTCCGATCTCTCTGCAAGGACTTTAACCCCTCAGAGACGCCCCCACTTCACAGAACGCGGCCCCTTGCTCCCTCGTTAACGATTCTGACACGCCGTTTTCTCGTGGGCACAGAGCGAGGTGTCCTTTAACACCTTTCACTCACACGTCTGCTACTGAGTGACAGGCGGTCCCCATCCCCGGTGGGGGTGTGCCCGGGGCCGGCCCGCCTGCCTTCTCCCACCACCCTGCCCCTCTCCTACACTGGGTCGTCCTGGGTCCTGCCGCCACTTGATTTTCTCACTTAACACGCTTTTCTGTTGCCAGGGCGGGGAGCCCGTGGTTCTCAGTGGGAGGGGGCAGGGACGCTGCCAGCGCCCAGAGGCGGTTTTCCCATCGCTGGCATGCAGGAGGCCTGGGATGCTAACTGTCCCATCACCTGCAGTCCAGGCCCCACGACAAGGAATCATCGGCCTGGAGCCCCATGCCCGTGGCTTAACAGCACACCAGGCAGGTGGAGCCTCCTGAACCCGGCCCTCCTGTTAGTAAAATCTTAAGATGTTTTCTAATCCTCTGGCCACTCTGTTCTCCCCACAGAACGTGTCCTCCAAATAGAGGCTGACTGCACTCAGTTCTTCAGTCCCCAAACCCCCATGTGTCCCCAGCAGAGGCCAGAGCGCCCCACCCCCCCCCGCACGCACCTTAATGAAGGTGTCGATCTCAATCCGCCTGCGCTTGGCCAGCGCCTCTATCTCCACCTGGCAGACGGAGCACACGTATAGATGGTTCACGGCAGGGCCGCCCCCAAACCTGCACGGGGGTACCGGGAGTGGCGAGAGGGAGGGAGGGAGAGAGAGTGAGCGAGCCTGAGGGGCGGGTTCCAGCAGGCGAGGCAGCAGACGGGCCAGGGAGCCATTAATGCCCTCCGCGTGGCTTCTCCTCCTCTGGGGAGGCTCTCTGGCCCTGGGTGCCCGGGGTGCAGCCCTGCACTTTTCTATCCTCCTCGCCAGCCTGGCAAGGGTCCCTGTGTACCAGCCCCACCCCTGCACAGGGCCTGCCCCGGCGTAGGTGGGTCACAGATAGATGCTTAACGGCTAAAGGACGAAGGGATTCTTGGCTGCGGGCCAGAAGGCCTTGTGCCCAAGAGCCCACCCGGCCAGACCCTAAGGACAATGTCAGAGGGACACAGAACTTGTCCCTCTGCAGGGAGGAGGGTGGATCCCCCAGGATATGGGGACACATCTCCCTGGGGGGCTCCGGCCCGCCCACCTCCAACCAGGCGCAGTCCGCACCTGAGCTGCCAGCAGACGGGGCAAAGCCTGCCCTGGGAGAGGCCTCCCCGACCCGTCTGAGCGCGTGCTGGGCACGGCGTCTGCACAGCCACCTGGGCCCGAGGGCCACGCGAGCTGGGCCTGCCCTGAGCCAGCCCTCACAGAGCTTTCGGTGACAGGGACCGACACGCTTGCTTTTGCTCCAGCCAGTTCTCTGCCCCTCCTGACCGGAAGCGTCGGGCGGGACGCCCACCGGCGGGCAGGTCACGCGCCAGAGGAGCCCTCGGAGCCGCCCCTGTGCTGCTCTGCCCCGCGGAGGACGGCGTGGGGCCCGCGGTGGCCTCCATCCCCCGAGCTCCTTCCCGGCCGGCGCGGGCTCCCTACCTGCTGTAGAGGTGCTCCCAGACGTTCTGGGGCAGGATCACCACCAGGTCGTCGATGTAGTGGTACTTGTTGGGCGGGATGCCTGGAGAGGAAGGCGGGAGGAGGGAGAGCTGGGGGCTCAGCCGCCCGCCCCGTGCCCGACCGCAGGGGCGGCGCCCTCACCTCCGTGGGGGCAGAGGAACGTGTGGTTGGCGATGGGGCCCGGCTCCGCGAAGGTGTTGAACTTGTTGAGCCACTCTCGGGACACGTAGAAGCGCAGCAGGCTGGGCTCCCGCGTGGCGGCCAGGGACACCACCTGCTGCCGCTCCCGCACAGCCTCCTCGCTGCTCTTCCTGGGGCAGGGGCGAGGCGGGGCGGGAGAATTAGGGGCAGCTGTGCCGGGGCTCACTCCGTGCAGGGGCAGCAGCCACACCCGCCAGGGGTGAGTTCGGAGCACCCCTGCCAGAGGCCCTGGCCACCCCAGCGTCTCAGCAGCCCCGCCCCTGCCGGGGTTCCAGCCACCGGCCTCTCCCAGAGGACCACCCCAGGAGGACCAAACTCAACTTCCTGGGCCCCCCACTTTCCCGCCTAGGCCTCAGGGCTCTTTCCTCCAGACTGAAACCCTTGCTGCCCAGGCCTGGGACCCTTCCCTTCCAGGCTCCACCTGCCCCGAGACACACGCACACACACACACACACACACACACACACATGCCCACAGCAGCCCAGGCCTGGGACCCTACCAGGCTCCACCCGCCCTGAGAGACACACACACATACACACACACACACACACACACACACACACACGCCCCGCCCACAGCAGCCCAGGCCTGGGACCCTTCCCTTCCAGGCTCCACCCGCCCCGAGACACACACACACACACACACACACACACACACACACACACACACGCCCCGCCCACAGCCCCCCCCCACCTGTAGAAGAGGACGTAGGCCTCGGCATTCTGCACCACCGTCTCGTGGACCTCGGTGACGTACTGGTCGTCAAACTCGTACCACTGCCCGTTGATGACGTTCTGGCAGTAGGCGATGTAGTGACCACCTGCGGCGGGAGGGGCGGGCCGGTCACAGGCGCCCTAGAGAGCGGGGACGGGGAGGGGCAAGGGGGCCAGACTCACTGCCCGCAGTGCCGTGGTGGCAGATGACGGAGAGGAGGTCGTAGGTGGTGATCTGCGACGTGCACTCCTTGGCAAGGAATGGACGCAAGTCGAGTCCCTCCAGGGGGAAGGAGACGTGGCTGCTGATTTTGAACGAATACATGACCTCGTGCCGAAAGCGCTTTAGATGGATGCACAGGATCTGGGGGGACCGGGGGCAGGTGTCAGGGGGACGCACAGGATCTGGGGGGACCAGGCAGGTGTTGGTGCGGGGCCGGCTGGGGCCCTAGGAGCCCTGGCAACCAGACGGGGTCTCGAGGCTGGGTTCTGGGACACCCGCTAGCCCACCGTCCGGTCCACTCAGGTCTTGCTGTCCAGGCAAAAACAAGGAGCGTAGTAGCTGGAGCCTTCCAGAGGTCCAGGCGGGCGACGGAGCACACCCACTGAGCCCCCGCAACCCAGGGAAGAGCCCCACGCGGGAGCCGACCTGGTCCCGCGAGTCGCCAGGGCCTGCAGACGGCACTCAGGCGTCCCCACCCTGCTGGGCGCCGCCCCGGCACACGCGCCTCGAGGCACAGGGCAGGAGGAGCTGAGGGAGGGACCAAGCCACCTGCCAGCAGGGGACACCGCCCCCGGGCTTCCTCAGGCAGGAAGCCGCCCCACTCACCTCGGGCAGCCGCAGCACCTTACAGTACTTCACCCCGTTGCGCAGCCTGGCGGGGAGAGCGGGCGGGAAGCGGTGAGCGTCCGGTGTGGGGGCGGGGGGGCGCCCTCCCGACGCGCTCACACCCGTGAGGTCAGGGTCAGACTCCCTGGGGGATGGACGGGCGTGGGGAGGGGAAGCTGGGGAGGGGCCCCGGGACGCACACACTTACTTTTTACACCGTTCACAGCTGTACATGTTGTCACCTAGGGCAGTAAGTGCAGACAACAGTTAGCGGGGACAGGAAATGGGAACAGACGTGGACATAACGATCTGTGCTGACGAGACACAACCCAAGAGGCTGCCTGCAAGAGACTCACTTCAGGGTTAAGGGCACACAGGCTGGGAGAGAGGGATGGAGGGAGAGAGAGGG
>NC_043712.1:5682258-5683497 GCF_006229205.1 Suricata suricatta
CCCCTATTCTTTTTTTAAAAATTTGGTAGCATTTACCAGCAAACCGTCTGGTCCTGGACTTTCGTTCGTTGGCAAGTTTTTTTTTTTTTTACTGCTTCAATCTCATTCGTTGTTCTGTTCAGATTTTCTCCTCCTTCCTGATTCATTCTTAAGGTTGTATATTTCTAGAAATTTGTCCCTTTCTTTTGGGTTGTCAAATTTGGTGTACAACGAATTGGACTTAGCGCCTCTTATGTTCCTTTGTGTTTCTGTGGTATCAGTTGTAAGCGTCCCCCTCCATTTATAATTTATGTGCGTCCTCTGTCTCTGTTTTTGCTAATCTAGCTAAAGGTGTTTTCAGTTTTATCTTTTCCGAAAACTGACTTCGTTTTATTGATTTTTTTTTCCATTGTTTTTTTCTCAGTTACATTTATTTCTGCTCTAACCTCTATCATTTCCTCCCTTCTGCCAAGTTTGGACTTAGTTTATTTTTCATTTTCTAATTCATCGAGAGAGAGGTTGTTTGCAATCTGTTTTCTTAATGTAGGCATTGATTGCTATGAAATTTCCTCTTGGAACTGCTTTTGCTGCATCCCCTACGTGGTGGTATGTTTCCATTTTCATTTGTCTTGAGATACTTCCCGAGTTCCCTTTTCAGTTTTTCTTTGACCCGTCAGTTGTTGAGGAGCGTGTTGTTGGAGGTGCGCATGTTTGTGAGTTTTCTAGTTTTCCTCCTGCTGATGCTTTCCAGTTTCATACCACTGTGGTTGGAAAGGACACTGGATGCTGTATCCGTCTTCCCTGATTTGTTCAAGTTTGCTCTGTGGCGCAGCAGAGGATCTGTCCAGGAGAATGTGCCGTGCGCACTCGAGAAGCGTGTGTTCTGGCGCTGTTGGGCGGAATGTTCCGTATATGTCTGTTAGGTCCATTTGGCCTGAAGCCCTTTAGGTCTGGTGCCCTTATTAATTTTCCGTCTGAATGATCTACCCAGCGTTGAAAGTGGGGTATTAAAGTCCCAACCGGATTGCTGACTCTTTTCTCCTTTTAAGTCATGTTAGTATTTGCCTCACACACTCAGGTCCTGTGGGGTTGGATGTGTGTATTTACAACAGTTGACCTGTTTTGGAATTACCCCTTTATCACTGCGTGGTGGCCCTCTTCGTCTCTCGTGACAGTTCTTGACTGAAGGTCTGTGTTATCTGATATCCGTAGAGCCACCTGTGCTCTCTTGCTTTCCATTTGCAGGGACTGTCCCCCTCC
>NC_043712.1:5683597-5686304 GCF_006229205.1 Suricata suricatta
GCCTGGGTGGCTCAGTCAGTTAAGTGTCTGGCTTCAGCTCAGGTCATGATCTCATAGTTCATGAGTTTAAGCCCTGTGTCGGGCTCTGTGCTGACAGCTCGGAGCCTGGAGCCTGCTTCGGAGTCTGTGTCTCTGTCTCTCTTTGTCCCTCCCCAGCTCCCTCTCTCTCAAAAATAAATAAATGAACAAAAAAATTTTTGTAATAAAATTTTAGAAAATGGTTAAGATGGTAAATTTTATGTTACGTGTATTTTATCACAACTAAGTTGTTTGTTTGTTTTTTAAGAAAAAGAGCGTCCCCAAAGGTAAGGCGCCAAGCACTCACGAGAAAAATGGGAAAAGGACAGGAAGAGGAAATTTCAAAGTAGGAAACACAAACAGCCAGTCCACTTATGGGAACCGTCCAAGCTCAATGGTGACGGAGGAAACGCAAAGTTAAAGCACAGTATCATTCTGGTGCCCCAAACCATGGAACAAAAGAAAACCAGGGGAAGCCTGAAGGGGGCGGGGCTGGGAGAACGCAGGGTCCCAGGCTCAGCCTGGCAGGCGTGGGGGCGGGGGCGGGGGGAGGGGGGGTGATAACGGACAGTGAGCTCCAGAAACCAGCCGGCCGGTCCACTCACCCTTCAGCTCGTCGGCGGCGAAGAAGGCGGCAAGGCAGTCTTCCAGGGTGACGACCGGCCCCCAAAACCAGCTGGGGGTACAGGATACCACAAACCTACGGAGACAGAAGAGGGTGGCAGGTGCTGCCGGGGCCCGGGCGAGACTGGCACCTGGGGGCTTCGGGCCCAGGGAGGCACCTTGCTGGGTGGGTGGAAAGGGCAGAGGTCTGGCACCTGACACTCGGGACCACCGGCCAGGAGCCCAGTGTCCTGGGGAGAATGACATCACTTCTCCCCGAGCCTTGTCTTCTCACACGGGAAGGGGCCCTGCTCCCACCGGCCTGTCCTCCGGGCGGAGGCGGGCTCCTGCCGTCAGGCGGGTGTAGACGAGGCCTGGCAGCAAGGCACGCAGCGGGGACTCCAGGAAGCCACCCGCTGCTCTCCCACGGGCTCGGCCCGCCCTCCAGCTCCGCCCTCCTCTCCAGCTGCCACAGGCCCACGCACCCAGCCCGCCCTCCTGTGGCTGAGGAAGCGCCCGCCCCACTCAGCCGACCCCTGTGCATCCTCCCTCTTTAAGGGCCTTTCAGGACTCTGCCCTTGGCCTTGCGAATGCCCGCGCTCTGCTGCCTGCCAGGGCCGGGGCGGGTCGCGTCTCCAGCAGGCGGGAAGGCGGGGTACCTCCGGATGTACTCCACGATGAAGGCCAGCCAGCCCTGGGCGGCGTAGCCGTCCCCGCAGGCGCCCGGCTTGGCGGGCACGTTCTGGTAGATGGCCGAGTGCAGCTTGGCCAGGTCCTCCTTGCCGGGAATGGGCAGCGACAGGTCCTGGAAGGTCTCCACCGTGGTGGACACCTGTGGGGTGGAAGGTCAGCCTGGGTTCCCACCTTCCGGGGCTCTGTCCTGCCCGGAACAAGCAGAAGCCACACCCCGAGCCCCAGCCACCCCCCACTCCTGATGGCAGGCGTAGGGCAGAGGGTCTGCCCCCGGGACCCTGGACATGGGAGCCACCCCTACAGAAAGGTGAGGACATTGCCCTCCTGCCCCCAAGCTGCAGGAGGGGCCCCGGGGCCACCGAAGGCTGGCATGTCACTCACGCCCTCCTCAGGACACTCACGCGGTCACAGGTGAGACACTGCACAAGGCTCAGGATGGAGCCGTCGAAGATGTCGGAGATGACGCTGCGGTATCGCTGCTCCTTCCGCCTCCGGCTGCCGGCGCTCAGCACCTGGCCTGGGGGCACAGCACGGACTAGGCCCAGCCCCGCCTGTCTGGGGCAAGGGGCGGCGCTGGGGCTTGCTTGGCTGGGACCTGGCGGGGGGGGCCTAGGTGCGTCACGTGGTGGGGTTCACAGTTCACCTCCCAGCGCCTGTCACTGTCAGTGAGATGGGGCGCCCCCACCGGCACCCCAGTGGCATTAGGAGGGCTCGAAGATGCCACCGCACGCAAGGCCAGCCACGCCCTGAGGACCCAGCCTCCCCACCCGATCCTGCCAACCTTTCTTGAGCACGTACGATGGCCCCATCCTCACGGGGCTCGCCCGAGGGGGGCTGCCGGCCAGCTTGGTGTGGCCCTCGTGGTGGCGCGAGGCGCTGCGCATGTGGGCCTCGTTGTCCGGCTCTGGGGGCAGAGAGGGGCCGTGCTGGGCTGAGGCAGCTTTGCCAGCTGCGGGGCCTGTTCCGGAAGAGGACCTGCCAGCACCCCCTGGGGACACAGCCGGTATCCGCCGCGCCTCCTCCAGCCCGTGCCCACCCGGCCCCCACCAAACCCACAAGACGCCTGGCCTCACTCCAGTTTCCAGCGGAAGCACAGGGCCGAGTCCGCCCCTGCTACGTGGCTGACCCCTCACCCAAGGCGCTGGTGGTGGGACCCCCGGGGGTGGGAGAGGCCAGCGGGCCAGCACGCGCTGGCAGTGCCGGGCAGAGCGGGCCGGGGTCCCCGAGCAGCTGTCTGGCACCTGGGGTCCGGCAGGGGCTGGAGGGCCGCGGCGACGGCGGCTGGGCCTCCGCGGGCTGGTCGTCAAGGGCGGCCAGGGCTGTGTCCACGTCGGCGTCCTCGTCCACCTGCTCCGAGCTGGAGCGCTGCCGGCCCCAGGAGGACTTGCGGTCC
>NC_043712.1:5686404-5714167 GCF_006229205.1 Suricata suricatta
CCGGCAGGGGCTGGAGGGCCGCGGCGACGGCGGCTGGGCCTCCGCGGGCTGGTCGTCAAGGGCGGCCAGGGCTGTGTCCACGTCGGCGTCCTCGTCCACCTGCTCCGAGCTGGAGCGCTGCCGGCCCCAGGAGGACTTGCGGTCCTTCCTGCGCTCCTTCTCGGAGATGGCGCGGCCCGCCTCGTCGGGGACCGGCGGCTCCGCCCCGCCGCGGCCCTGCCCGTCGCCCTCTCCCCGGTCGCTGCTCGAGTCGCAGGACAGGAACTCGTCCTCTGACGGGCTCCGGTCACCCTCGCGCTTCTCGTCCGTGTCGCTCGAGTCGGAGTCCCGGGCCTCCACCAGCGCCGCCGCTGCCGCCACCACCGGCTCCTTGAGCTCCTCGTGCAGCTGGTCCATCAGGCAGCGCAGGAACTCCTGGGTGTCCTGGAAGCAGCGGCAGGGTCAGCGGGCCTGGCCCCGGGGCGGCTGGACCTGCCACAGGCACCCGGCTGCCTGGACCCCGGCAGATCTGTCTCGCGGGTCCCAGCGGTGCTCCATGCAGGTGCACTGAACGGGCCTCACGGTGGCCTCCGTGACAGTTCCCAACCCCCACTCCGCCGAGAATGCTGGGGCCTGAGAGCGTCCCGCAGCTGAGCAGAGCGGCAGAGCGGAGGACGCCCGCGGGCCCCAGGAGGCTCCAGTGTCCTCACACACGAAGGGCCGAGGCAGCGAGAGCACCGCCCTGGAACGCGCGCCATGCCGGTCTGGGCGTCAGAGCCGGGCCGGGGGGTGACCCTGCGCGTCCCCGGCGCAGCGCGGACCGCCTACCTGCTGGGCATAGCCGCGGAACATCGGGTTGACCAACTTGATCCCATGAGACAGGCTGGTGGGCACGACGTAGCTGGGGCTGTGGGGAGACTGGACCGTTAGCGCGGGCGGCCCGCTCGGGCGGGCGGTCCCCGAGGGCCGGTGGGCAGGCCGCTGGGGCGCAGGATCGGACTCAGCACCGGGTCTGCTCTGACTCTGGGACCGGCCGACGTGGCCAGGAACCCCCGCGGCTGGCACCTCCCCGTGTTCAAGAGGGAAAATGCCAAGTCACGGCTCCACCGGGCAGAGAACCCCTGCCTGGGGATGGCCTCGTTTCCTGTGAGTCCAGAACAAGCCCACTTTAAAGTTGTTTTCTTTCTGAAATGCTTCTTGTGGTGTTTCTCGTTTGAAAAGTAATCCATGTTCATTTTTGAAAACATCTAAAATTTCAGAAGAGCCCAACAGAGAGACATCACCACTGACAGCACCTCCGGGAGAGAACTGCCGTTAAGACTTCTAGATTTTTCCATGGAAACAGACACACACAGAAAACAGACGTGGCTTCTGAGAGAACGAGAATGCCAGCGCATTGCGCTGCTTTATACTTTGCTTTTACGCTTAGTATATCTCTATGCACTCATTTTACGCTATTCCCAAGTTTCCCAGAGAAATGGGTCTAATCCAAACTTCTAGCCTTTGAATTCATTTTGCACCGAGCTAAACCCCTGCCCGGTCAGCGCCAGCCGCCACTCATGAGACTCTCTCCCCCGCGGACGGTGGCAGCGGGACCTCGGAGCGGTTGTGGTGAGCGTCGGGGCCTCAGCACAGGTCAGCCCAGAAGCGGCCGCTGGCTCAGCGCCACACCAGGTTCAAATGCTGGCGCCACCTCTCACAAGCTGAGTGACCTTGAGCAAGACTGTAAACCTCTCTGAACCTCAGTTTCCTCAATTTGTGCCACAGAACTGCCATGAGAGTCACACGGGTGAGGCGCGGCAGGTGCACAGGGAACGGCCCAGGCAGAGGTGGGGCCCCGTCCAAGGGCTGAGAGGAGCCCCACCCCCCTCCCGGCCCCACGCACCCGCCCAGGCGCAGGGGCTCCGAGACTTACCGTTTCCTGTGCCAGACCTCAGAGACCAGCTTCTGGTAACTTTTGCACAGGGCTGGCTTCTTGTCCGTGCGCACCAGGCCTCCACACTCCAAGAAGAACTGGGTGAGCGGAGGGCTAGGGGCAGGGGAGGGAGTGGGTCAGACAAGAAGGGGCGTGTGGCATGAGCTAGAACAAGCTGGGGAGAGGGGCGCCCGGGGGGCTCAGTCAGTTCAGCGTCTGACTTCGGCTTAGGTCATGATCTCACGGTTCATGGGTTCAAGCCCTGCATCAGGCTCCGTTCTGACAGCTCAGAGCCTGGAGCCTTTCTTTGGATTCTGTCTCCCTCTCTCTCTGCCCCTCCCCTGCTCATGCTGTCTCTCTCTCTCTCAAAAATAAATAAAACATTAAAAAAAAAAAGAGCTGGGTAGAGAAGCAAAAGCTCACATGGTGGGGGGGAGGGGCATCCTTAACCCCTGGAGCCAGAAAGGCCTGCGGCCGACTAGAAGGATCCCACCGCCGCATGCTGAATTGTCTCCCCAAATTTATAAGTTGAACACTTTGGAATATGACTGCATTTGGACACAGGGCCTCGAAACAGGCCGTTAGGTTAAAATGACGTCCTCCGGGCAGGCCTTAGTCTGATATGACTGGTGTGCCCATACCAGGAGGAGGTGTAGACAGACATGACCAGGGGGAAGGTGACACAGGGGAAGGTGGCCACCCGGAAGTCAGGGAGAAAGGCCTCACAAGCAGTCACCCCGCCTGCGCCGTGACCTGGAGCCTCTGGCCTCCAGAACAGGGACAGAATACATTTCTGCTGCTTAAAGTCTTCTGCCAGGGGCGCCGGACGGCTCAGTGAAGCATCAGATCCTTGGTTTCAGCTCAGGTCATGATCTCAGGGTTTGTGAGTTTGAGCCCTGCGTCGGGCTCTGCGCTGACAGCTCAAAGCCAGCTTGGGATTCTCTCTCTCTCCCTCTCCCTCTCTCTGTCCCTCCCCCGTGTGAGCACACTCTCTCAAAAAAAAAATAAAAAAGAAACATTAAAAAAATAGAGTCCCTGACGGTCATGTTTTGTTACAGACGCCCCCCAACGTGGAAGCAGGCCTCTGCCCCGTCCCAGGGCTGCCGGGCCTCCCGCTTCAGCGCCCCCTGGCGGCTGCTGCTGCGCCAATGGGAGAGGACCCAGCACCTGCCAGCCCATTCTGGGGAACTTTCCCGAACCTGAAGGCGTCCTACTTTCCCCTTGTGTTTCAAAAGCATCTCTGGTTACTTAAGAAATGCACATTCATCGTAGAGAGACTGGAAAATCTAGATGAGCAAACGCTAACAAGGGGTTTAATCCTGCCACGTGAAGACGGCTCCCCTGGACATTTACCGTTCCAGGCTTTCCTAGGCAGATGCCCCTCCCTCCTTCACGCAACTGTGCACCGAGTCCCCACCAGGTGGGACACCTGTGTACCGGGCACAGGAAACGCCCTGGCCTCACCGACTTAACAGCCCACCCTCGACAGAAAGGACTAATTTTCCCCCCAAATGGGACTGTGCCACACACAACTTTATTCCCACTTGCCATGTCTGACCCCTTCCCACTTGGAAAATACTGTCCTACACTCACTGTATATCTAGGCTTTGTTATTTTTTTTTAAAGTTTTTAATTTATTTTGAGAGATAGAAAGGGGGAGAGAGCATGAGCAGGGGAGGGGAGGGGCAGAGAGAGAGAGCACGGGCAGGGGAGCGGAGGAACAGAGAGAGAGAGAGAGAGAGAGAGAGAGAGAGAGAGAGGGAGAGAGAGAGAGAGAGAGAGAATCCCAAGCAGGCTCCTGGCTGTCAGCACAGAGCCCTGACTCAGGGCTCGAACCCATGAACTGTGAGATCATGACCTGAGCCGAAACCAAGAGTTAGACGCTTACTTAGCGGACTGAGCCCCTAGGGTCCCTACAGGTGGCCTTTAACGTGGACCTTCACACCGTTCACTATAAGCCACAGGGTGTCCCCATCCTCCCAGGTCGCCTCCCCAGGACTATGACCGGAGGGATTGCTGGGTCCGAGGGCACATGTTTTCTAAGGGGGTGTGACGCACGTCTAAACGAGTGCATCTGGGGGCAACAAGCGCAGCCCAGCCGGGGGCAGCTGGGGACAGGGCCCGGCCCCCCAGCGCCTGGACGCGGCGACAACCTACCAGTTGGACAGGGCCTGCAGGGCGGCGTTCATGTAGCAGGAGTTCCCAAGGTTCTTCATGCCCGTGAGGCCTAGGGGGCCAGTGCACACGGGAGGGGGCAAGGTAAGGGTCCCGCCACTCACACAGAGCCACCAGGCCCCAACCCGAGGACGACGTGGGTGGCTGCCGTCCCTCCCCAGAAGTCTGCCAAGCTAGCTTCACGTGCTCACGGTGGCTGCGGGCGCCCGAGTGCTTCCAACAGATGGACTGCTTTCCCTCTGCCCTCTGCCCACCGTCGGCGGCACACAGGCCAGGAGGCCGGGTGTGGAGCGGCCGGCCTGCCCAGGGTCACGCGTTGAGGCTGGACGGCCAGCACCCCCAGGAGAGCCACCACACTCTGCGGAGTGTCGGTCACGCCGCCCACAGGGCCCGATGTGCCGCAGAACTCCCCAGCCCACCGCAGAGGCCCCCGGCCCGGCCCGACATCCCCCCCAGCTCTGGGGTCAGCTACCTCGAGGTTTCAGGTCATCCTCCTCTGACTCAGACTCTCCTTCGTCAGCCACGGCAATAGGGACAGTTTTGAGGGGGTGCAAGGGCAGCGGAGGGTCCTATGGGAGAGCCGCAGAGTGAGGAGGTTGGGGAGGCGAGGGGGTCCGATTAGGGGCAGGGGTCTGAGGCCTGCATGCTCCCCTGGGGGGAAAGGAAGCCCGGTCCTCCCACCCCCACCCCCATCGGGTCCACCCATCTGAGCAGAGGACACCCAGAAAAAGATGGCTCCGGCAGCCCCATCCCAGGAAACTTGGATCTTATTCACACTAATAAAAATGGGGATTTATAACAAATTTGGAAAAAAACAGAAACAACGAATAATGACATACAATCCAACTTTCCCAAGATGACCACTATTACGTATGGAGTTATGTGAGTTTTTTATTCTTAAAACACACACGCCCCCAAAACCAGATACTGCATGTACACTGTCTTATAGCCTTTCTTGTAATAATCATAACCAGCTGCACTCTTGCAAACGGGTCCCGTAAACATTTACTGAGCACCTACTACGTGACGGTCACTGTGTAAACGCGGAGCAGACACTCGCGGGCCTCCCCGAGCTCCGACTCCAGCTGGCCAATCCCACAACGTGCATGCTGACCAGAGGCCGCCCTCCAGGCGTGGGTCTGCCGGGCCCACCGCCTTCAGGTGCCCCACGGTGCCCCACTCAGCACATCGTTAGGGTTCCCACCGCAGTGACTACTCGGGGTTCCCGGGGCAGGGGTGTGTCTTAGATGGGGGGGAGATGGTGGGGAAGGGGGGCTCTCCGCAGGCCTGGAAGCCTCCGCGCTGGCCCCAGGCCCAGACTCTGGGCAAGCCCTGCCCTTGCACGTAGCCTGCCCGTGGCCTGTGAACCCCCGAGGGGATGCCCTTCCCAGGAGGACCTTTGTGTCCTCAACCCCCCCCCCCCACCGAGAACACGGACCAGGGACAGATGCTGTCTAGGACCCACCAATCCCCGCTCCACCGAGGCGGGGGTCACAAGGCCCTGCCCCCAAGGCATCACCGCCAACGAGGCTGACCCCGCCGCACCCCCTTACCTGCTCTGAGAACTTGGGCGAGTGGCCTGCGGGGGGCGCTGCCAGCCTCTGCTCCAGGAACACCTCCTTCTCACAGGCGTAACACCACACCCGGAACGTGGTCAGGTTCACAGTCAGGTGGTGCTTTTTCGCCTAGGGGGCAAGATCGAAGGGAGGCTGGGGATACCCCAGCCCAACAGGTGCCCCGGGGCTGCATCTAGTAAAGGGCCCGGAAGAAGAGAATGTGCGCCCCGCCTCCAGCCAGGAAGGCCATGGGCTGCCGTTTACGAGTCACGCACATGTGCTACACACGTGCACCTGCTGGCACCTCAGCAGCAAGCCTGCCACTTCTGTTCCTATTTTACAGACCCAGCAGCAAGGCCCAGAGTGGGGAGATGGAGCTGGGAGGCGGCTGGAGCCGGCGTGTGAATCCTGGGTCACCTGCCTGCAGGGCCCGGGCTCCCGGCCCCAGCGCTCACCTGAGCGTGAATGGTGCTGTGGTCGGCGAAGGATTCTCCGCAGCCAACGTAGGGGCAGGCGACCTGGGGAGAGAGGGAAGGGGAGAGGACCAGGGACTGGACCATCTCCACCACCAGGACCAGGGCCGAGGCCCTGCCGCCCCACAGGAAAGCGCATTTATGCACCTGAGCTCCACCGGAAAGGGCGGCTGCCCTAAAAGCAGCCCCAGCCGCTGAGTAAGGTGGGCAGGTGCCTTGGGCTACTGGCCGCCTACGGAGAAGCCCAGGCCGGGTCCCAGCAAGACGTGGGCCCAGCTGAGGCCCGCCTGTGTGACACCCAGACCCTCCCCCTACTTCCTTATGGGCCAGTAATTGAGACCCACAAATTGGACCATTCTGGGGACCCATAGGCCTTGCCTTTGACCTTGCACTTCCCTATCCCACAACTACCAACCCACCAGACCCACTGCAGGCCTGCAGCCCAGCGATCGGCCTGCTTCTCCACAAGAGGTCAACCGCGCAGGCTTGGGAGGACTTCCCGCCACGAAAGACACGCCATTTCCTGCTGAGGGGCCCCAAGGACACGGGACCATGCCTCAAGCCTCTTGCTGCCCCCGAGGGCCCAGGCAGTATTCTGCAATCTGCTTTAGAACTGAGCGACAGGCCCTGAAGGCCGAGGCCAGACAGAGTCCCCTGGTGGCCCGAGTGTCCTTTTTTTTTCCTTTCTACTTGGCATTTGTTTTCAAAGAAATTTTAAGTAGCAGTCATTTGCAACAGGATTTTAAACGTAATAAATGCACGTTTGTAGAAAACCGTGGAAAATGCGACAAGAATTCCAGAGAGAAAAATGAAAACTACCCCCAAATCCCATTCCCCATAGAAAACGGCCTCGCTTGGACACAGGTCTCTTTAATAAGCAAGAACAACGAGTCGAGACTGGCTTCTGCTGGATGCCGTCCACGGACCACGCACCTTGCTGGTGTCATCTCGTCAAATCCAGCCCAGCCCCACAAGGTGGGGACAGCTGCTCAGCGACAGTGGCCCCTTACAGGTGGAGAGACAAGGCGCAGGCTGGCCCAGGGACAGGCCACCACGCAGAAGAGCCAGGGCTCAGAGCCAATGTACCATCAAGTCTCCCGCACACACGCGAGTACAGACCCTTCCCTTTCATGCGGATGGGATCATTTAGTGTGGAGTCTTGCTCCAAACAGCCTGCTGTCTTCTCTCGTCATTTCTGGTGGCTGCCCAGGCAGCCAGCCAGTTGGGGGACCTGCTGACTCTGGCTCCCTCTTGGCTCGGGCCCCACCCCTGAGACTCCGTGCCCTGTGTCTCTGCCCAGGGTTCCCAGCGGGGCCCACCAGAGACAGACATTCCAGCCCGGAGTCCAGACCAAGCTCCACACCCCCCACCGCAGCAAGGGTACCTTACCTGGAGACAGGCCCACAGGTTCG
This sequence comes from Suricata suricatta, assembly GCF_006229205.1. Taxonomy (NCBI): domain Eukaryota; kingdom Metazoa; phylum Chordata; class Mammalia; order Carnivora; family Herpestidae; genus Suricata; species Suricata suricatta. The sequence goes on from NC_043712.1 coordinate 5,693,915, forward strand.
GTCCAGTAACACCACACGACTGACAGGTTCCCTGGGCCAGGCGAGGGGGGAGGGAAAGAGCCAAGTGTGAGCAGCCGGGGGCGGCCAGCCCGGCCAGAGGCACCGCACACTCACCCCGCCGGACGCCAATGCCCGCCCCCCACAGCTCTCCCTCCGCTTAAAGGCTTTTTTTTTTGCCTCGGAAAGGCCTCCACCAGCCTGCCGATCTAAATGTCCTTCCTCAGGGCGCCCGGGTGGCTCAGTTGGCTAAGCGGCAGACTTCAGCTCAGGTCATGATCTCATGGTTCATGGGTTCAAGCCCTGCGTCAGGCTCTGTGCTAACAGCTCAGAGCCTGGAGCCTGCTTCAGATTCTGTGTCTCTTTCTCTCTCTCTGACCCTCCCTTGTTCACGCTTTGTCTCTCTCTGCCTTTCAAAAATACATACATGTTAAAAAAAATTTTTTTTTAAATAAGTAAAACAGCAATTCCCAGCTGAGCCTCCACGCTGCCTGAGGTGCCCGTCAGCTGTGAGGCGGATTCTAAGTGCCAGCTGCGACAGCACTTACAACCTGGGGCCCAGTCCGAGCGAGGGACGGCCACGGCCAAGTTCTCCGCACGAGGCTCCTGCAGTCCCCGCCAGTGTGTGGGCGGCAGCTCTTTGGGACACGTGAGGAACCGGGGCTCAAGGTCACGCCCTGCTACAGAGCAGGTCAGGAGGGGAAGCGGAGGAGACTGGGAAGAGAGCCCCCCCAACAGGAGAGCGGGCTTCCCCCTCCCACACCTCGGCCGGCCGGAATTCTGCGTTCTCACGGAACCGGTTTCTGGCTGTGTCAGTAAAGGGCCCGAACGCGGAGCTCCCCGCAGGGTTGCGGTAAGGCAGGCTGGACCCGGGATCCGCGATCTGACTCGGGGTCTCCCGCTGAGGGCTCTGGGGACAGCGGAGACCAAGCTACCGCCAGGCCGGGCGCTCGGAGCAGCGGCCCGGCCCTGCCCGGATTTGTCATCTCCTTTCTGATTGTCTGATTTCACAATTCACTTCCTTCTTCCAGGGTTTCCGTTTGGTTTCAGTCGTTTGAGTGACAAAAGTATCCTGTGCTTGTTTGCCTTTCTTCTTTAGGCTCACAGGCCAACGTGGGGCTCAAACTCAAGACCCCAAAATCAAGAGTCGCATGTTCTACTGACTGAGCCAGCCAGGGGCCCTGTATGTGTGTCTTAACAGTTCAGACGACACATCCGTGCTGTACATGATCTCAAGGAGCGCATGCGGTGTGTAATACTTACAGATGTTAGAAAAACCTGAGACCTCTCTCTCTGTACTTCCCTTTTTTTTTTTTTAATTTTTGTAATGTTTATTTTTGAGAGAGAGACAGAGTGCGAGCGGGGGAGGGGCAGAGAGAGAGGGAGACACAGAATCGGAAGCAGCTCCAGGCTCTGAGCTGTCAGCACAGACCCCGATGTGGGGCTCGAACTCACGAACCGCGAGGTCATGACCTGAGCCGAAGTCAGACGCTTAACCGATGAGCCACCCAGGCACCCCCACCATGTTTTCTTCTGCTACAACGTACATGCATATACTTGGGGGAGGGGGTGTGATTTTTCAGAAAAATAAGATCACACTATACGTATTCCTCTGACCCAGGCTTCTGTCACCTCCTTACGGCCATCTTCCCAAGGCTGCATGCAGACACCACACCTCCCCAGCCGCTGTAACGACAGTGCCCCACGCTACGGGCACACCGTAGTCACCCGTTCCCTTCTCCGGGGACTGCCACCGGTTCTCTCCTCAGACAAATCAGGCTCAGTAAATACTGCCGTGTTTGTGTCTTTCTAACCGGCACCCACACCTCTGCGGGGCCAGTTCCCACGCGTGGGGCTGGGCCCCTGAAGTGCGGGAACGCCCACCGGACCCCACCACGGTGCGGTCTCCTCCCCTCTGTTGCTGTCGGCCCAGCTTGGATCGGCCTGTGGTTTGTCCGGCAGACGAGAAAGCAGTCACCTTAGGCTCCGTGGCAACGTCCGGCCGCTCGGGAAGTGAAGCACCTTTGCTCAGGAGGCCCTCGGCCATTTGCGGCTCCTCCTGGTGCCCGCCCTGTCCGCGTCCCTACCCCTCCTGGTGTTTTACAACCGCCTGGGCTCCGTTCTGCAGACTCCTGGGTGCTCGGAGAAGGGCGGAGGACGTGCTCTCTGAAACACCGGCCTGGGGCGTTCCGGGCGTTCTCGGTCCTCGTGCCCCAGACCTAACGCCTCCCAAAGGCTGCCGTGCCCCAGCCCAGACCCGCCTCCTCGCTCACCGCTCTGCCCTCGGATCCCCTCTTCCTGCCTCCTCTGGAGGAAAAGCCCCTCGGTCTGTCTCACTGGTGCCTCTGCGCAGACTCAGAGAGCACGAGTTCCTGCAAAGGCACCGCAGCCTCGCTCTGCCCTCTCCCTGACCACACGAGAAGCAAAACTACTTCGAAAAGAAGCCTCGGGTACTTTGAAAACCTGATCCCCTCCCACAGGCCCAGGCGGAACCAGCTCAGGCCAAAGGCCACCCGGGACCTGCGGGGACAGGGAGGCGGAGTGACTAGCATCAGGGGCCCGGAAAGAAGAGAGGGCAACGTAGAGCGTAATTCTAGACCCCCCGCTCCCGGGACTGTGCCCCCCACACACGACAGCACCTCCACGAGGCCATTCATCACAGCGCCGCCTTCACCATGTGCGGAGAGCCTGGGTGCCCACCTGCGGAGGCGCAGGTACGGGGTCTGCATGATGAGACCCCATGCAGCTCTGAGGCAAACAAGGACAAAGTGGTCTTTAGGTACCAGGGTTGAAAGAGCTCCAAGATCTACTGTCCTACGAAGGAAGCAAGTTACAAAAGCGTCTAGGGGCACCTGGGTGGCTCGCTCGGTTAGGTGTCTGACTCTCGATTTCAGCTCAGGTCATGATCTCACGGTTCGTGAGTTCGAGCCCCGCATCAGGCTCTGCACTGACAGTGCAAGCCTGCTTGGCATTCTCTGTCTCCCCCTCTCTCTGCCCCTACCCCCTCATGCTCTCCCTCCCTCTCTCTCTCTCTCTCTCAAAAATAAATGAATTAAAAACAAGAAAGCAAATTTTAAAAAAGCATCTATAGTGTAGCATGTTACCTTCTATATCATGAAGAGGAAAATGAAAAATAAGCATATTTGCATAGAGAAACTCTGAAAAAGTACAAAAGAAACTGATGTAAGTGGCTCCCTAAAGGGGGGAGTGGAGGGGGAATGCAGAGGCTGGGAGGGAGACCTCTTGGTACTTTTTTTTATGTTTATTTTTGAGAGAGAGACAGCATGAGCAGGGGAGGGGCAGAGAGAGAGGGAGACACAGAATCCAAAGCAGGCTCCAGGCTCTGAGCTGTCAGCACAGAGCCCAATGTGGGGCTCAAACTCACCAACAGGGAGATCACGACCTGAATTAAAGTTGGATGTTTAACCGACTGAGCCACCCAGGTGCCCCTGGCTTTTTTTCTTTTTAATTTTTTATTTTAAGTAGGCTCCACGCCCAATGTGGGGCTTGAACCCTGAGATTAAGAGTCACATGCTCTACCAACCGGGCTAGCCAGACAACCCCCCCACTTAAAAAATGTTTGGGGGGGCACCTGGGGGGCTCAGTCGGTTAAGCATCTGGCTTCGGCTCAGGTCATGATCTCACAGTTCGTGGGTTCAAGCCCCGCATCGTGCTCTGCGCGGACGGCTAGCTCAGAACCTGGAGTCTGCCTTCAGATTCTATGTCTCCCTCTCTCTCTGACCATCCCCTGCTCACGCTGTCTCTCTCTCTCTCAAAAATAAATAAAACATTAAAAAAATATTAAAAAAATTTTTTTATTGACATGGATACTTTTACAGGGTCCGATTTTGAACCAGAGAAAAGTATCACCCAGTCAAAACATCCTCCCACTCAGCCCGCCCTCTTGCTCTGGCCTCCCCAGACCCTCCCCAGGTCACACGTGTCAAAATGTCGGCGGACGCAGAGCATGACTCAGTCCCTGCCCCGGGAAGGCTCCAGCCGCTAACGCTCGGGGCGCTGGGGGCTCCCCAAGGGACGCTCTAAGCGGTAATTACTGGCTGCGGGGATGTGGCCCCGGAAGGCTCCGTGCACAGACGCCAGCCCTTCCCTCTGCACGGAAGCTAAGCAGAGGCTGCCGGGAAGCCGGTTCTTCAACTCCTTCAAACACTTCCTTCGCAAACATCTGCACCTCAGGAATCCGGCGGCCCTGGGTGTGGGCCCCAGCTCTGTAAGGTCGGACCCTTTACCTTCGATTTGAACAGCAGGTCCTCCTTGGTCACCTCCCCTATGGAGTCCAGGTGAGGGCAAAGCGTCCTGGAGTCCCCCATGCTGGCCGGGGCTCACCTACAAGGAAACACAGGGAGCCTGGGTGAATGGCAGCCCCTGCCGGAGGGAGGCGGGAGGCTACTGGGTCCGCGCACATGGTGGTCTCAGGTCCTGGCTCTGCCACCTCTCAGCCGGGGGGTCAAGAAAGCCCCTTCTCGGAGCCTCACGGTCCTTCTCTGGGAATCGGGTGTGCCAGTGCCGCTCAGGAGACTAACAAACAGGTGCGTGCAAAACCGGCCACTCGTGCACAGGCCCTGTGGCTTGTACCAACGTCACTTTACTGGTTGTGATGCTGTGACGTTGTGCTGCAGACATGCCGAAGAGGTGGTACCCGGGGGAAACTGAGCGAAGGGAACGCAGGACCTCCCTGGGACAGTCGTGGCCACTTCTGTGAATTTCCAATTATTCCCAAAGAAAATGTGTAGAAACAGGTAGCTGAACTTGCTTCAGCCGCCCCCAAGTTTTCACAGAAATCGCACTCAGGGAATCTGACTCCCGGGTCTCCAGCTCCAAACTGTTGTCCGGACCAAGATTAAGTGGAGCCAACGTGGTTTAAGCAAAGGCAGAGGTGGTGTGTCCGCTGCGGGGAGCGGACCCCCACCCTCTCCTGACACGGTCAGCCAGGGGCCCCCGGCCAGGATGGGCGTTACGGGTGCTGATCAAGTCCCAGGTAGCAAACCTAGGGGTTTCCGTGCATCGTTTCTTGGAAGACTCCCCTGGACAGCTGTGATTAGCCCCATTTGACAGCTTTGGAAACGGGCTCCTTCTGGGCTCTGGGCTCACAGCAAGGAGTGTGAGAGCCAAGACGGAAGCCCCAGCTGCTCGGACTCTTAAGGCCTCCCTTGATTCTCTCTCGCTTTTTTTTCTTTTAATGTTTTTATTTATTTTTGAGAGAAAGATCGCGAGGGGGAGAAGAAGTTGGGGGGGGAGAGAGACACACACACACACACACACACACACACACACACACACAGAATTGGAAAGACGCTCAGAGCCTGATGTGGGGCTCGAACCCTTGAACTGTGAGATCGTGACCTGAGCCGAAGTCGGACACTTGATCGACTGAGCCGCCCAGGGCAACGGAAACACACGCAAAAGCAGACAGCTTCAACAAGGAGCCGTGCAGCCATCCTTGCTTCGGCCCAAACGCCCACTTCCTCTTTTGGGTGAGCAGACCCAGATACCGCCTCGGTTCAAAGGTGTGTGTTCTTAAAAGATAAGGACTTGAAAAAAAGAAAACGAGAAAAAAAACCACCAGACATAACCACAATTCTGTTATTTCCCCGAAAATAATTTCCTCTTGGGTCCGTGCTCGAGGGCTACAAATGGAAGGGGAGGCTGGGGGCCTACCTCTGCGCGAAGCGACACCCCCAGCACGTGGCCGGCGTCCGCATGCTCCGTGGACGGCGGGCGGTGGTGGGCCGAGCCGGCTGGAGAAGTGCAGCCCTCGGGGAGGGAACCTGGGGAGACAGACCGGCTCACTTCTTATGCAGCGCCATCATCTTGCACTCGCTCTCAGCGCCGACCAGCGGCTACGAAGAGGTCAGAAGCCTTCCTGGGAGGGACAGGTGCAATTCTGGACGTCTGGGGCCTCCGCAGGCTGGACCGGCTCCCCAGGTCATCCACGGACACCAGAAAAACATACCTGTCCGGGGAAGCTAAAGGCTTGTGCAGAGCTGGTGGGTCGGGGCAGCCCCTCCTCGCGGGTTGTGGTCCCCGAGAGCAGAGACCTGCAGGAGTGTGCACGAGTGGGCCACAGCCTCTCCAGCTACTGCTCTGGCTGCCACAGCCCGTTAGCCTCCTGGCCTGAAGGCTCAGCCCATCCCGTGCATGCCACCGGGACCCTCAGATCATCCTTGGAATTTCCCAAGGATGCTGTGCTGCTCGGGCCCCAGAGCCCCGATGCTGAGCAGCCCCAGGCCAGAGGCACAAGTGAGTGCACTCTAGTATCTTCACTGACTGCCCCTCCCCAGCCTTGCTGGCCTGCAGTCTCCCAGACATGAGCAGTTCAAAGAGGGAGAGGCAGTTAGAAGCCAACATTTAAAATGGCCACATGGCAAGGATCGGTTCAAGGGTCTGAATTCCAAGCCTCTTCACCTGAAGCCAGAGTTTTTAGGGTTTTTGTTTGTTTGTTTTCACTGCGTCAGGCGCACCAGGCTGGCGAGCGGCAGTGTGGGAGTGGGGGCAGGGAGTAGCTTCGGTGTGCGTGGCCCCGTCTTCCCAGCCAGGTGGCCTGAGCCAGCTCATGAGCCTGACGCCCAGGGCTGCGCACGGAGCCCGGGACAAGGATGCCGGTGACAAGCCCATCTTGATTCACACGTGCACTCAGACCACTCTCAGACGGGGGAGGAAAAGGAAAAGCCCAGTGGGTAACGACCCTCCATGTGTCCTCACTGCCCCCATTCTACAGAAGAAACAGAACAGAGCCTAAGGAACTGACCGACTTGGCCAAAGTCAGTCCTCAGCTAGTAAGTCGTGGGTGGGGACCTGGTCAGATTGTCTGGTGCAGAGCTGGGCTCTGAATCAGGGCTTGGCAAATCTTGTCTAGATCGTGGGCCATGTGGGTCTTTATCACCTGTTCTTCGTTTTCTTACGATGATTAAAAATATTTTTATTTTTCTTTTTTAACAGAGGTCTTTTTTTTAATTTTTTTTTTGAGAGACAGAGGGAACAGGGGAGGATCAAAGAGAGAGAGAGAGAGAGAGAGAGAGAGAGAGGGGAACAGAATCTGAATCAGGCTCCAGGCTCTGAGCTAGCTGTCAGCACAGAGCCCGATGCGGGGCTCAAACCCACAAACCGCAAGATCATGACCTGAGGCGAAGCCGGATGCTTAACTGACTGAGCTACCCAGACACCCCTCAAAAATATTTTTGAAAAATTTCCTAGCTCAAGGGCCTTGCAAAACGATGCTAGCCCACTGCCACAGTTTGCTGCCTCTCATCCTAGCGCGCTGTGCCGCTGGGAACTCATAAAAACAAGCCCGGGTCACAGACATTCCACGTTTCACTGCATACAAATCACTACTTTAAATAAGGCAGGTAGCAGAGAAGAGCCAAGAGCGTTCACCCAGCCCCAGAGTTTTTTCTAAGTAAGCATTCAGGACGTGCGCAAAGACAGACTGACCAAGAAAGGCGAGGGTATGTTCAGATACGTTCAGATATGAACTAGATGCAATCTAAGCAAACAACAGGCACTTAAGCAAACAAGCACACAACCACACTCTGTCGTGCTTTGCGGCCATTAAGACTAATACATACTGAATCTTTCTATCCGTGAAATTCAGTTAGATCTAAATAAATGGAGAGGTACACCACGTTCATGGACAGGCACATTCAATACTAAGATATCCATTCTGCCCAAACTGGTCCATAGATTCAATGTCATCTCCTTCAAAATCCCAGCAAGCTTTCTTGCAGAAATCGTCAAGCTAATTTAAAAGTTTATACAGAAAAGACCTAGAAGAGTCAAAACAATATGGAAGAGCACAAAGTTGGAAGATTGAGACCATCTGGCCTAAGAATTTCTATAAAGGTTCAGCAAACAAGTTAGTGGGGTGTTGGTTCAAACACAGACATACATGTAGCTCAAGGGGAAAGAAGCGAGTGTCTAGAATTAGACGTGTGCGTGGGTGGTCAACTGATTTCCAGAAAAAGTACTGCTAGAATTCAACGGGCAAAAGGCAGTCTTTTCTACAGAGGCTCTCCACATGGGGAAATAAATGACCTTTAACCCCTACCGAGTATCAGGCACAAGACTTATTTAGAAATGGATCACAGACTTTACGTAATTGGTGGTCCATAGAGGGCATTCTTTTCCAGGGCTCTGGAAGAGTCCGTTATCCTAATATACATTGTTGCTAGAATCCCGGTTTGCATTCTCATTTTCCAACTGATGACACTTCCCCCCCCTACTTCTTTCTCTTCTGGTCTTTTGTTTGCTCATGGCGCTGCTGGAGCTCAGCTTCAGAGCCCTTTGGTTTTCAACCTTGTCTTCGGCCTTTGTCTCAAATACCTGCTGCAGCTGTCGCTCCTTCACCCTCAGCCACACGCTCCATCCCTCCATTCATGCCCAAGGGCTCTGCGCACGCTGCCCTTGACTCTTGCTGCCACTCCCCTCTCAGGCACAGCTGCCGTTTCCTGCTTCTGCACTTGCCCGGGCACAGTGTGGTCCGTGACATCCTTCAAGCCCTGCACGGATGTCCTTATCAGCCTACTTCTTAGAACTGCAAAACCCCAAACTTCACCGTTCTCAGCTCCGGCAGCACCCAGGATGCGGACTTCCTCCCCACTTCTGCAGTCAACTCCCGTCACGCCATCGGCCCCGCCATCGCGAGAGCTGAACGGTCCTTCGGGTTTTCAACAAGCTCTCCTCCTTCCTCACCTTCTGCTTCCGAATCTTCATATTTTCACTGTACGCGCTTGGATCTCTTTACTTGGTTTTAAGCCCTTGGCGCACCTCTGGTGTGAGCATGTCTGCTCTTGGCAGTAAGTGGGGTAACGGTCACTTTTTCATAAACCTGGTGTCCAATGGTTTACGTCCGTCTTCTGAAGGGGCAACGCCGCGCCCCATTAATCAGGCTCCTGGCGTGTGCACACTAGAACCCTGCGCTTCGGCAGCCTTCCGATTTACTGTCGGCATAAACAATGACAGGCTGCCAGCAAGGACGTCATCGGCCCCATCTCCTAACCCTGGGGCATCGGCGATTGTGGGCAGCAACCGAATGCCACCTTCTTTAGTGAAAACTCGGACTGTTTCGGTCTTTTTTATTCTGTAGGACCTGGGTGCTCTGGAGAATACAAATATGTGAGGACCAGAAGTTGACGACCGTCTGCCCCCCCCCCCCCCCCCCCCCCCCCCCCCCCCCCCCCCCCGATTCAGGCTCACCTGCAGCCGTAGTGGGAGTTCAAGCCCCCTGTCCACTGAGTTTCGGAATGCTTGGCTTGGGAGCTTTGCAAACCTCGCAGAGCCTCTGAGGTCCATCTGGGGAGCCACCACGGTGCCGCTGTGGACGCGCCTCCCTCCGCAGGGGTGGGACCACGCTGACCCACGCCCCCGACCCCACGGCAAGCAGCCCCGGTGCAGCCCAAGCCGCCGGTTCTCCTGATCTCAGACTTTAAACAACAACAGTTAAAACTCTAAAACTTCTAGAGTAAAACACAGGAGAACATCTTTGAAATTTGGAGTCCACAAAGATCTTAGGACACCAAGGGTGTTAATTATGACAGGAAACACTGAAAAACTGGACTTTCCACAATTAAATGCTTTTCTTTTCCAAAGACGTTAAGGCAAATGAAAACGGAAAAGCTGCAGACTGGGAGAAAATGTTCACGACACATGTAGGACGGGGAGGCAAGGAGCCATCGATCGACAAAACTCTTTCAAAAGGTGTGTTTTGGGGGCGCCTGGGTGGCTCAATCGGTTAAATGTCTGACTCTCGATTTGGGCTCAGGTCACAATCTGACGGTTTGTGAGATCGAGCCCTGCATCCGGCTCCTTGCTGAAGGGTAGAGCCTGCTTGGGATTCTCTCTCTCTCCCTTTCTCTCTGCCTCTCCCCACCTGTGCTCACTCTCTCTAAAATAAATAAACTTAAAAATTTTTTTCAATTAAAAAAAAGGATAGAAAGGTGCATTTTATTGGATATAAATTATACCTCAATAAAACAGATTTTAAACCCTGAATAAAAAAAAAAAAAAAACACACTCTGACTTATGACCTGTATTATCGACATGGCTAAACCTCAGAGGACGTTGAGTAATGAAAACAAACTGCACCACTTGCACCCGTGGGCATGGCCGCTATCCAAACACAAAAAACTAAACCAGAAAAAAAACCCAACAATGTTGGCGAGGATGTGGAGAAACTGGAACCTTGGCGCTCCCGGGGAGCAGTAAGATGGTGTGGCTGCTGTGGAAAACGGCATGGGGGCGCCTCAAAACTTAAACCGGGGATGACGGTAAGGTCCAGCAATCGCCCTTCTTGATACAACCCTGAAGCACTGCTAGCGGGGACGTGAACAGACACCCGAACCCCTGTGTTCGCAAGAACCAAAGGGGGACGCAGCAAAGGGACCATCGAAAAATGAAAGGATGGACAAGATGTGCTCTGTCCACTCAACAGATTATTATTCAGCCTCAAAATGGAAGAAAATTCTGACTCATGCTACAAGATGAACAGGGTTCAACAATGCACCCTGAGGGCATTATGCTATGTAAACTGAGTCAGAGGAAAAAAGATAAATACTATATGATTCCACTTATATGAACTGCCTGAAGGAACCAGCGCTGCAGGGACAGCAAGAAAGCAGAGGGTGGGTGCGGGTCGGGGGGGTGATGTTCAGTGGGGGTATGGTCTCGGTTTGGGGAGATGGGGAGGTTCTGGAGCCGGATGGGGGTGACGGCGATATAGGGGTGCGAATGTACTTAATGCCACGGGACTGCACACTGAAAATGATTAAGACACTACGTTTTTATGTATTTTACTGAAATTTTAAAAATGAAATTTTCAAAAATAAAATTTTCAAAAGTTGCAGAAAGGTGTGTGTGTGTATATATATATGCACACATAGTAGGAGGCCATTAAAAAGAAAGTTTAGGGGCACCTGGGTGACTCAGGCGGTTAAGCTCAGGTCATGATCTCACATCGGGATCAAGCCCCGCATCGGGCTCTGTGCACACCACTAGCTCAGAGCCTAGAACCTGCTTTGGATTCTGTGTCTCTTTCTCTCTGCTCCTCCCCTGTTCACGCTCTGTCTCTGTCTCTCAAAAATAAATACATGTAAAAAAAATTTTTTTTTTAAGTTTAAAATGGGGGAGGGGCAGAGAATGATACGAAGCCGACCAGCCCACGGCTGCACCACACACTGTCCACTGCCTCTGTCCTCTCTCAGCTGCGCTGTCCCCTGACCAGGAAAGGCATCTGCGGGCCACCCTGCCCAGCACTGTCCGCCCAACCCCACCATCCTCTCTCCCGGGCAAGGCCCATACTTTGCATGCTCTATAAGCGTTTTGGTCATTTACCTATTTTCTGGTCTAATGCCTGTCCCCTCTCAAGAACGTGAGCTCCCCAAGCACAGGGCCGTTTTGTGCACCGCTGCAGCCCAAACGCCTGCAATGGCACCTGAGGCCCGCCAACGTCTCAGTAAACATTCGCTGAATGGATCAAAAGTGCAAGAGGCTGGAAAACACGATCACAGTGAAACGCCATGGCGGTAAAGGAACCTTGCTTTGTGCCTACGACAATGATGCTATTGTCATTTCTGGGAGGATGGAATCAGGTTGATTTCTGTTTCCTCCTCTTTTGCCTGTCTGCATTTCCTACAGAGAATGGATGCTGCTTTTGTAACATACACCCTGATAGGTTACTTTTAATTATCTTTAAAGTTGCCAGGGGCGCCTGGGTGGCTCTTGATTTTGGCTCAGGTCATGATCTCACGGTTTGGGGGTTTGAGCCCCGAGTTGGGCTCTGTGCTGAAAGTACAGAGGCTGCTTACGATTCTCTCCCTCTCTCTCTGCTCCTCCCGTATTCACGTGCACTCTCTCTCTCTCTGTCTCTCTCCATCTCAAAATAAACACTTAAAAAATCAAGTTTCCAAAATAAAAAGAACTATGCATTTGGCCTCTGGTATGTGACGTGTCCTTCCTGGGTCGTTGCTTTCCCCAGGCCCCAGAGAGAACATTGGGGGAGCATGACCTCCCTCCCCTGGGGACTCTTGGGGCCCACAGAATGTGGACGGGACACCTGAGGTCCATTTCAGAGACGGGGCAGCCGCTCCAGAGTGGTCCCAGAAGCCTGGACAGAGAAATCCCTCAGCTGCTACCTGGGTGGTTTGAAAGTAAAACCTTCTAGGGCACCTGGGTGGTTCAGTCAGTTAAGCGCCCAGCTTCGGCTCAGGTCACTATCTCATGGCTTATGAGTTCGAGCCCCATATCGGGCTCTGGGCTGACAGCTCAGAGCCTGAAGCCTGCTTTGGATTCTGTGTCTCCCTCTCTCTCTGCCCCTCTCTGACTTGCTCTCTCTTGCGCTCTCTCTCAAAAATAAATAAACATTAAAAAATATGTTTAATAAAAAAAAAAGAAAGGAAAACTTTTTACCATGTAGCTCATTCACTTGAAGATCTGCCCTTAACGCCTTTGTGTTGTTTTGTCTGCCACACTAACTTCCACGTTCAGTGAGAAATGTTCATCTCCTCCTACCTTTCTACCCTAAAGTAGAAAGAGGTTTTGTGTGTGGTTTGAATAAAATTAATATTCACCCCTGTAGAAGCTGGAGGGCGTCTCCACTAAAACGGAAAAAAACGGTTACTGCACGATCTTCACAGGCATGAACGTGTAATTCAAGAATGGAAACTCAAAACTCATATAACAACAAGTTTTTGTCAAGAATCGGCTTGTGCGCAGGGAAAAGCGAGGGGGGGGGTACCACGACTGCGTACACAGGACCCGAAGCACCACAAGTGCCGGTCTACAAGGGCTGCGCTCCGTTTATCTCGGGTCCCTACGTGTTTTCGCGTCGTTTTATCTCGGTATCCAACTGGCCTGGCGTGGGGCAGTGGAAAAGGTGCCAGGTCTGGGCCCTGCCCTCATGGGGCACGGAGGCGCCTATCTCCGCAGCAGGGTACCCGTATGCAGCCTCCGGGGACGTGATCATTCTCAGCAGCAGCCTCCTTTTTCTGGGCTCCTACCCTGTGTCAGTTGCTCCATCATTAGCCCCGGAGGTGACTGTAATTACAGAAGAGACACCACCAGCCCAGCGTTCAGCTCCTCGCTCGGCACTTGCTAAGCCGTGTTGTCATTAGAGAAGTCGGTCGCCCCTCAGTTCCCCCATCCATGAAACGGGGACCAAGACAGCAGGGAGGGTTGCGAGAGAGTGTGGGGAGGCGAGGCACAGAGCCCATCTGGCATAAGGGCATCCGATCACGTGGCCCGGGGTCTGTCTTGACCTGCACGGTGAGAGCGCTCAGACAGGTTGTGTGGACTGTAGTTTGTGTCACTGGCTGTGTTTTTTACGATCAGGGAACTGAGATGGGCAGGAATTTGAGTCACACGCCCAAGGGTGCCCTCCATCAGCTTCCCGGCCAGGGCTCCGCTGCCCAGGCTGGCGCTGGCTCTGAGCAGTCGCTGAGCCCTGCTGTTCTCGCCTTGGGAAGAAGGGAGGCCCTGGCCTGGGAAGCCATTTGCCCAAGACCCTACAGCGAGGAAGCGACACGGCGAGGAAGGGGCCAGCTTGTATCTGCCTTCACGGTGCTTCCCGCTCTTGTGGAGTGCACACAGCAGGCACTTAATAAAGACTGAAAGAAACCTGTGCAGCCGAGGAAGCTAGATCCCAGGAACATGCCCTCCAGGAGCAGCTGGGCTGCGGGGAGTCAGCAAGGCACCTGCCATGGCCAGTGAGGCAGGGCACCTCCCCTTCCCGGCCAGCCAGCCTGGCCTCCTCTCCTGGGGCAGCAAAGCTGGGAGGGAGGCTCCGGCGGGTCTGGCGCAGAGCCCACCCATCATCTCAGGCCCCGGTGAGGCTTCCGGCAAGGAGGAGGGGAGGAGTGCCCCCAGCCCAGGGACAGGCAGGCGGCATCTCTGGGCCTGGCATCAGCTGCTCAGACCAGGCCTTGAGTGCCCATTACTCATCATTTTCCTGGCCTTCCTGGCTACGCCCTCCTCCCAGCAAGGAGCCCGGCTCCTTAGGTTGAGAGAGGGTGCCTGCCAAGCCCCCGCCAACAGAGAGACACACCCACCTGCCCTGACCGTTGCCACACCAGCCACCCCACACCCCTGCCCACCCCTCTGACCCGCAGAACCTGTCCCCTTTCCCTCCCTCCTGCCCACTTCTCTCTGCCCTACCTCCAAGCAACGCCATTTCTCCGAAAACACAAATACATCCCTTCTGTTGACCCAGTCTTAATTCCCTAAGAGTCCGCCATCCTCCTGACTCCCAAGGCAGAACCCTCAGCCTCCTCCCACCCCGACAAGTCTTGCTTGCCTCTGTTTCTCCTCATTGGCCTTACCTGCCTAGCCCCTGCCAGGAATGGCCCGGAGTGACGGAACTGATACAAACAGACCCCCCCCCCCCCGCATCCTTACCACCATCCTGGAGGTCAGGCAACAATTCAGGAGCTGAATCCATCTCCACCTCCATCCACTAAAGGAGGAGAGGCTGAGGCTCAGAGAGGTGGAGCAGCTGGCTGGAGGTCACACAGCTACTGAGCCGCCGATCCAGGGTTTGAACCCAGGACTCCCGGCCCTGAAGTCGGTGCTCTCAACCGTCAGCCCCACAGTCTCCCAAACGGCCCCAGCCAGCCTGGAGTGAAGACAATCTTCACCTCCTCTGACCCAAACACCCACATTCTGAGGGCAGCTTCCTCTGGCCTCCTGCATAAGAGCCGCTCCTGAGTCATGCTTCACACGGAGCATTTTCCTGCTCCACTTAAACTTCTGAAGTCTAGGATACCATCTCTGAAGCCTAGCACTGCAATTTGTTCCAAGCTCTGGAAGAGTCAGTTCAGTGGAGAGGGCGTGGGTCTGGGGCCACGCCGGGATGGCAGTCCCAGAAGCAGTGACTGGCCCAGGTCCCTGGGAAGCCACACATCCTGGCGTGAGGAAGTAGGAGCAGAAACTCCGACTCAGACCCCTAACACCACAAGGCAGGAGAGGGTCTGAGACGTTCACGCCAAAGGTCACGTAGCCAGTAGACGGCAGAACGGGAACTCGAGGGAAGAAGAGGCTGAGGGAAGGGGAGGCTCCCGCCCGGAGTCACGTGGTCAGTGGGCACACTGGGGGCTTGAACTGAGAGTCAGGACCTGCACCTCAGTCCCCCTGGTTTGGAATGTTACCGACCAAACCGCAGATGAGAATACACCAATTTAAATGTGCGACTCAATCCCCGGTCCCACTGGTGATTCGTTGTCTCGCTCTGTTTCCACAACTCTCATCACCTTCTCATATACTTGACGTGCTTGTGTTGTTGGGGCCTGAAGTCCGCCGGATCAGGGATGTTTTGTCTCTTTTGCACCCTAGCGTATTTCAAGGACTAGAACAAACAGTGCCTGCTCCATATGGTAAAAGCTCAGTAAATATCTGAGTAAGTGAATTAGTCCAACAAACCTTCACTGAACACCTAGTACAGCCAAGCTGTCAACTGCAATCACTGTGCCGGGTCCCAAATCCCCCTAGACACGAATGGCCCCTGAACCAAGCCTAACCCAGAAAGGAGCCAGCAAACCAGCCCCAATTCAAGCCAAATCCATCCACGTTCTTAAACAACCAAACTCTTGCACAAAACTAAAACATGACACATCTCTGAACTGAAGAGAACCCAAATTCTCTGGAGGCTCCCTCCGACAAGCAACGCCATCTCACCACCACCCCCCAAAAAGGCCCAGCAAGACTTAGAGAGTCCACAGCCCCTCAGCCTAGCCACCCAGATTCACAGCTGCCACGTCTCCCGCATTACTTTGGCGAGAAACGGGTCTCAGACCTGCCACCGCCCAGGTGGGGAGCAGCACTGGGCAAGTTCATTTGTACCAGACACTCCTCCCCGGGATGTCAGAGGAGAAGAAGGGTCGGGAAATGTCCTCGGCCTCCTGGCCCTCTCCCTAGTGCACTCCAGTACCTCCTAGCAGAAAGGTCGCTGTGGGGGGGGGGGGCGGGGGGGGCCACAAAATCAGAACTACCTCTGAAAGTGTGACATCTGCAGGCATAAACTCCCGGGGTTCCTGCAGCAATTCCCAAGCCCCCCCTCCTCCAGCCAGCAGGCGCAGGATGGCCAGCGCTGCCCAGGTGCCTCTGGGGTTGGCTGAACCAGACTGCAGACAGCAGCAAGACTCAGAGATTTTAATATATAGCTTGTGACCAAGGCCAAAAAGCTGTTCCAAGAAGTCCTGGTTCCGTGTGTCTCACTCCAGGGAAGAGAACAGCAATCTCAGGAGAGACTGTTGCAGAGAAACTGTCTTGCAGAAGAGGAAACTGGGCCCCATCGGCCCCTCCCCCCCAGCCCACGGGCCACAACAGCAGCTGCCGCAAACATTTAGGGAGCGTCGGTGCCAGGCACTGTGCAAGACCTGCAGCAGAGGCGGGCCCTCCGCTTGATCCCTGCTCCCCGCGCCAGCTGTGCAGCCTCGGGCACCCACCGCCTCTCTGAACCAAAGTCTTCTCACTGGCAAAATGCAAGAGAACTTCGGGGATCGCTGTGAGAGTTCACGGAGATAACGCTTAGGTTAGCCCCCCCCTCCTCCCCACCTCCGCCTTGCTGGCACAATGTAGCCTTACAAAGGGGCAGGGCTTTCAAAGAACAGGATGGGCCTAGACTGAGAAAAGGAATGTTAAGAGGTCCCTAAAAGTCCTGTAAACCGTTATTTACACATTTAGTGATTTCCTAAACGTTCCTTGATGCCTGTTGGGTTTGTTTGTTGTTGTTGTTTTTTAATAAACTTAATCCTCACAGCATCCTGGGGGTGTAAAGGGCAAAGGGCAGAGCCACAGTCCTCATGGCAGAAGAAGACAAGAAACAAGGCCCCTAAGTCCGGGGAGGCGGCCGGCAAGCACCCGAGGAGGGGCCGCCTGCCTTCAACCCCTCCGGAGTAGGTTCAAAACATCGGACGCGGGGATGAAGTGGCCGGAGGCCGTCATTAGCGGGGCAGTCGGCGCCAGGACTTTAATTCACCACGGCTAAGAAGTGGTCATCTTTTATCCCTAAAGGAAAAAACGCATGTCAGGGCCCAGACCCTGGGGAAGTAAGTCAGCGCCCCGAGACGCCGCACTCGTGCTTTCAACGCGGGGTCAGGCCGCCGCAGAAATAAAAGAGATGGCGGCCCCGGTTCCGGAGAAACAACGAGCCCCCGGGGCTCCAAGTGGGGCACCGGGGCCCCAGAGGCCATCCCCTGCCTGAGTGCCGGCTGGAGGAGGGGAGAGCGCGGCGGCGGCCGGGGGTCCCGGGCTCCGCTCACCTGGCAGAGGCGTTCTGCGCTCCCGGCAGGGCCAGGTCCCAGCCCGCCCGGAGTCAGGCTGGGGTCGCCCCTGCTCGGAGAGGCCCGGTCCCCCCACCACCCCGAAGCAGCCGGCGGCGGCCCGGAACTCACCTGCCTTCGCAACCGCGCCGCCGCCGCCTGTCAGTCAAGCGCACCCACCGCCGCACCACGCAGAGCCGTGGGGCCCGCTGGCCGCGCCCCGCCTCCTCCCCCTCAGCCGCCCAATCAGGAGAGGCGAACGCCACGAATGGGGGCGAGGCCATGAGAGCGGTGCGGGCCGGGGGCGGAGCCAGGAGGATTTGGGGCGGGGCAGGGAGGTGCCGGCGCTCAGCGCTCTGACCTCACTGCCGCGCGCCGGAAGCAACCCGGGCCACGGCACAGGGGAGCGGCGGCGGGACCGCGGGGGCCGGTGAGATCATGCCGGTCACCGGGAAGAGTTTCCGCCGGCGCCGGGCCGATTCGGAGTCGGAGGAAGATGAGCAGGACTCAGAGGAGGTTCGGTGAGTTTGGGGTGGGGCTTCCAAAGGGCAAGAAGAGAGAGCCGGTTTGTGATACTCCTCACTGGCCAGCCAGCTCGTTGACTGTGAGCTGAGGTTGCTGTCCCTATTTACGGACCAAAAAAACAAAAAAACCCTGAGACTCCTAGGGTTGAGGCCGCCGCCGCAAGGCCGCAGTAGCGAGAGGTTCCCCAGGATGTGCGGTGGCTCCGATTTCAATGGGTCTAAACGCAGGCTTGCCGTCTGGACCGTTGTGCCTGCGGCTCAGCATTTGGACAGGGGTGCCCGTCGAAGTTGCCTTTTGAGTCTGGGTTCCGCGGAGGGTCTCTCAGCCTGTGCGTTGCCTTTTTTCAGATTAAAACTGGAAGAGACCCGCGAGGTGCAAAACTTGAGGAAGAGGCCCAACGGGGTGAGGTGGGTACCGCAGGGGTCCCAGAGGAGGAGGCGGAGAGGACAGACTCACACCCCCGGCTGGGTCGCCACCACGATGATCTCCCCAGACATAGCCCCTTCTCCTGACAACACCGTACACCTTACATTGCCCTAAAAGGAGGCCAGCGTTCTTTGCGGACGTTTACCCAGGAGACGGCCCGAGCCGTATGGTCTTGAGGTTTGCTCCGGAGGTGCAGAAACAGATTATTAACTCGTGGGGGGTTTTACACCTGATTGCGAAATGCACATGGATAGGTTTGGAAAACATTTTAAAGTATAACCAAAAAAGTAAGCAGCATACGTAATTCTCCCATCCGCAGGTAACCAGTGTTAACATTGAATGTTATGTCCAGTCTCTTTTTTGGAGATTTTAAGTTTTATTCCGTGCCGTTTTCAGCCCATCGCATTTTGGGCATTGACATCATGGATTGTTTTTCCCAAAAACCTTTGTAGGGGCTGCCCAGTATTCCACCACGTGTATGTGCCGTAATTTAATCCCTTACGTAGAGGTTGTAGGTCATTTGTAAATGTTCATCATCAAATAAGGGTGCAATAGGTATTTTTCTACATTTGTCTTTAGCTTTGTTTTCCCGGAAGGCAAAATCTTAGAAATGAGATTTTCAAGCCCAGATAATGCCAATGGCGTTGTAGGAAAGCGATCACTTTACCCCCCCACCCCCCGACCCAGCATCTAGAGTGCTTCATTTTTAAACTATTTATTTGTGTAGGCTTCCCCAGGTGGCTCTGGTGCCCAGTCCTCAGGTCTTGCCTTCGCGCTAATGTTGCTACAGACTTTCTAAGCGTTCGGTCTCATGTCTGAATTGTGCCATGTCTCTCTCTGTCTCACTCTCTCTCTCTCACTCTTCTCTTGTTTTGGCTCAGTGCTGTGGCCCTGCTGGTAGGAGAGAAGGTACAGGAAGAGACCACCCTAGTGGTGAGTTGTGGGGTCCTTCTTGGGAATGGACAGCTGTGGCTGGACTCTAGTAGGTGACTGTGTTTTCCTTTAGGAAAATAGGGGGGCGCCTGGGTGGCTCAGTCGGTTGAGCATCTGGCTTCAGCTTAGGTCATGACTTCGCGGTTTACGGGTTCAAGCCCCGCGTCGGACTCTGTGCCGACAGCTCGGAGCCTGGAGCCTGCTTCTGATTCTGTGTCTCCCTCTCTCTCTGCCCCTCCTCTACTCAGGCTCTGCCTCTGTATTTTTCTCTCAAAAATAAATAAACGTAAAAAAATAATAAACATCAAAAAAACATTTTTTAATTTAAAAATTTACCAAAAGAAAAGACCACCGGAAAATAGTTACAGAGAGGGAGGGAGACAAACCATAAGAGACTCTTAAATACTGAGGACAAACTGAGGGTTGATGGGGGTGAGGGAGAGGGGAAAGTGGGTGATGGGCATGGAGGAGGGCCCTTGTTGGGATGAGCGCTGGGTGTTGTATGGAAACCAATTTGACAATGAACCATATTAAAAGAAAAAGACCACTGCCAGTTATACAGATGCTTCCTCACAGCTGTGTCTGCTTTCTGCAGGATGACCCCTTTCAGATGAAGACCGGCGGTATGGTGGACATGAAGAAACTGAAGGAGAGAGGCAAAGATAAGTGAGTGCGAGACTCGCTCAGGGACTCACCTAGCGCCCCCCCCCCCCCGGCCCCCCGTCTCTGTGCCCCCAGGGAGCTGGGCCCCACAGCAGCTCTAGTGGGACATTCTGAAGTATCCTTTGTGTTTTGCAAAGCATGCGCAGTTTAAAAACAAATGAGGGGCGCCTGGGTGGCTCAGTCAGTTGAGTGTCCGGCTTCGGCTCAGATCATGATCTCATGGTCTGTGGGTTCGAGCCCCGCATCAGGCTCTGTGCTGACAGCTAGCTCAGAGCCTGGAGCCTGCTTCAGATTCTGTGTCTCCTTCCCTCTCTCTCTCTCTGACCCTCCCCTGCTTGCACTCTCTGTCTCTCAAAAATAAAATAATAATAATAATTTTTTAAAAATTAAAACAAAACAAAACAAATGAAAGCAATGGGGCGCCTGCATGGTTCAGCCTCCAACTTTG
>NC_043712.1:5714267-5720375 GCF_006229205.1 Suricata suricatta
AGGCCGTTAAGCAAATGACCACCACGTGCACCACCCTTCCGTTTTCAGCAAACCTTACGTACGTCAACAGCGACAGGCTGGGGGACGCAGCCTCACAACAGTAGTTGGCGCTTTAAGTCACAAAAAGTTTCGGGGCGCCTGGGGGGCTCAGTCGGTTGAGTGTCTGACTTCGGCTCAGGTCATGATCTCACGGTTCATGGGTTCGAGCCCCGTGTCGGGCTCTGTGCTGACAGCTAGCTCAGCCCAGAGCCTGTCTTCAGATTCTGGGTCTCCCTCTCTCTCTGACCCTCCCCTGCTCATGCGGTCTCTCTCTCAAAAATAAATAAAAACTTAAACAAAAAACAAAACAAAAAAAGTTCCTTATGGTGAAAAAATTTTTATCTTTATTTTCCCACGGACTGACGGACACTTCACAGACCACCACTGCTCTGTGGGCCGCTGTTGGGGGCCCCTCACTCTAAAGACGGGCTTTGTGAGCTTCCTGCCTCTCCTGAGTTCTGGTGGGTTTCTCGTTTCAGGATGAAGTACATCGAGACGGAGCTCAAGAAGAGGAAAGGGATCGTGGAGCACGAGGAGCAGAAAGTCAAGCCGAAGAGCGCAGAGGACTGCCTTTACGAGCTTCCAGAAAACATCCGCGTCTCCTCTGCCAAGAAGACGGAAGAGATGCTTTCCAACCAGATGCTGAGCGGCATCCCCGAGGTGGACCTCGGCATCGAGTAGGTTTTGGGCCGCGGTCCGGCCTCTCCCGCCCCGGGCCCGCGGAGGAGCGCTCTGCTCTGCGGCCGAGGGGGCTCCTTCTTACCTGTCTCCTTGGAAACCCACAAATAGCTCTCTTTCCTCGGGTTGGCGGAGGTGTGTGTGCCCAGAGGGTCTGAAGGACGGGCCCGCGGTGCTAGGGAGACCCAGAGAAGGTCTGTTTTGGTTATTGAGTATAATCAAGAAACCCGCGCCTCAGGTCGGTCTCAGGTACAGGTGTGAGGGCTCTTCGTACGCAGGTGTTTAGTTTTATTTTGTCTTTGTTCACAGCTTATCTGCTGTTCTGTTTTCTTCTAGCAGGTGCCATGTCAAAGGCTCACCTGTCCCAGGAGCCTCCTTTTCATTTTTTCTTTTTTTAATTTTTTTTAATGTTTTATTTATTTTTGATAAATATTGAGACAGTATGAGAGAGGGAGGGGCAGAGAGAGGGAGACACAGAACCGGAAGCAGGCTCCAGGCTCTGAGCTAGCTGTCAGCACAGAGCCTGACGCGGGGCTCGAACCCACGAACGTGAGATCTGACCTGAGCCGAAGCCGGAGGCTTAACCGACTGAGCCACCCAGGCGCCCCTCCTTTTCATTTCTGCAGAACAGCTGCTCTAGAACAGGACTGTCACAGAAGAAGCAGGATAGTCAGAGTCCTCTTTGGGTGGAGGAGAAAGTTGGGAGGCTCCTGGTTCTCACCTCTTCTCTGGCATGAGCTTCAGGCCTTCGGTAGTTTTTTGTCCTCCGAGGCTCAGCTTCCTCCTGATCAGAAGAGGACAGTAAGGGGCGCCTGGGTGGCTCAGGTGGCTAAGCATCCCGACTCTTGATTTCGGCTCAGGTCATGATCCCAGGGCCGTGGGGTCCACGTCAGACTCTGCTGACAGCGCGGAGCCTGCTTGGGATTCTCTCTCCCCCTCCCCCACCGGCATGCCCTCTCTCTCTGCCTCAAAATAAATAAGCATCAAAAAAAACAAAACAAGAAAGGAAGAGGGCGGTAAGTCCTGCATCTCCGATGGCTGTGAACACACGAGCGCGTGACTGAGGCGGCTGGGAAACCGCAGAGCCCTGGGCTCCACGGAGGATTTCCTCGCGCCCTGGCGGCTTCCCAGCCTGACCGTCGGTTCTGTCTGAGGCCCACTGGTGGGAGGATTTAACACCTGGCACGGCCCCTTTCTCCCCACAGCGCTAAAATAAAAAATATCATCTCCACGGAGGATGCCAAGGCCCGTCTGCTGGCAGAGCAGCAGAACAAGAAGAAGGACAGCGAGACATCGTTCGTGCCCACCAACATGGCCGTGAATTACGTGCAGCACAACCGGTGTAAGCTGCTCTGGCCAAGGAGCCCTGCTCCGTTGGTTCGACTGCCCCCACACCAGTCTCGTATTTTGTCTGATGTGTCCCCTGGTCTCTTTCAATCTAGTTTATCATGAGGAGCTCAATGCCCCCATTCGGAGAAACAAAGAAGAGCCCAAAGCCCGACCCCTGAGAGTGGGCGACACAGAGAAGCCAGAGCCTGAGCGTGAGTACCGTGGAGGCCGCAGGGCAGCCCGGAGCAGTCACCGAGGCCCCTGGAGACGGGGTGGGCTCTGCAGGGTGGGGCTCAGGCCTCTGGGTGCCACTCCACGTTCTGGACCACAGTTCCTTGCCTTCCCCTTACCTAGCCTCAGTTTACTCATCTGTAAATGGGGATAGTAATAAAACCTACCATTAGGGGTTCTTGTGACGATATACCAAGCTATCAAATAGCTAATGAAGACTTCAAAAATTAGAATATTTAGGGGTGTCTGGGAGGCTCATTCAGTTGCGGCCAGCATCGGCTTAGATCATGATCTTCTGGTTCGTGGGTTCGAGCTCAGAGCCTGGAGCCTGCTTTAGAGTCTGTGTCTCCCTCTCTCTCTGCTCCTCTCCCACTCCTGCTCTGTTACTCTCTCTCAAAATTAAGTAAACATTAAAAAAATGTTTTTAAATAAATTTCAAAACATTAAAAAAATTAGAATATTTCAAAAGGCAGAACTAAGTCAAAGTTACTCATAATTTCACCAAAGATGAGCACCGTTAACATTTTTATGATTCACCTTTCAGACTTTAAAAAAATATGTAGGGGTGCGTGGGTGGCCCAGTTGACTTGGGCTCAGGACACGATCTCACTGTTCGTGAGTTCGAGCCCTGTGTTGGGCTCTGTGCTGACAGCTCAGGGACTGGAGCTGCTTCGATTCTGTGTCTCCCTCTCTCTCTCTCTGACCAGTCCCCACTCACTCTCTCAGAAATAAAAATAAACATTAAAAATATACTGATGGATACAAAACCATATACTGTATTCAATAGGATCTCCTAGCTCTTTACTCAGTAGCGTGCCCTGCACACCTGTCTGTGACAGCAAATAGTATTTTCCTCTTCAGTGGCCCTCTCATGTACCATGGTGTGGTCTCTAGTTGGACACTTGTCCCTCTGGTTGGACACTTGAATGGTTTTGCATTTTTCCCCATGAAGCACTGTTGTGCTGACCATTTTGCCTGTATCGTGTCCTTCGGCTCCATGCCAAGAAGCCGCCAAGCACTCCTCTAGAAGTGGGGTGCTGACTCGTCCCCCACCAGCGGCACCTGGCTGTGCGCCCGTCCCTCATGCTGGCCGGCACCAGCGCGCTGTGTTTTTCATCAACAAGGGAGTGAGCCTAAGGAAATGATACATTTGCTGAGGCTGTTTGCTTTTCCTTCCTTTTCTTTCTTTCTTTTTTTTTTTTTTTAAGATTTTAAATCATTTCTCCACCCATCGTGGGGCTCAGACTCACAACCAGGAGATCACGAGTCGCGTACCCCACTGATGGAGCCAACCAGGCACCCCGCTTTTTCTCCCTTCTTCCTGGTGAAATGCTTTTCTGTGCCGCCTTGGTTGCATAGTCTTTAATTGCCAAAGAGTTCTGTGTTACTCACACCTAGTAAGCAAGGACTTTGGAGTCACCAGACTCGGGTTCAACCCTCAACCTACCTTCACCTTCTGAGTGACCTTGAGGAAGTCACCTAAGCCCTCTGGACAGTGATGGCAGTATGCACCCCCTCCCCCCAGCTGGAATTGCCGCGAGGGTTAGAAACAAGTCGCATCTAAAAGTATTCAGCACCAGGCCTTGTGCCTGATCAGACGCTCCCTGAAGCAGAACACCTGCCGTCACCCAGGTGGACGCTGACGTCAGCATACTGTCACCTGACAAGTAGTTACTGAGGCCCTGCTGCGGCCCTGCTCACCGGGGTAGGCAGCGGGGCTCCTGCGGGGAATGAGGTCGGCATGGTCCAGCGCAGGCAGAGCTGAAACCTGCCGCTGGCTTCGGGCTCGGCACACAGCCTCTCCCCTTTTCCTTCTCAGGGTCCCCTCCTAACCGCAAGCGTCCTGCTAACGAGAAGGCCACGGATGACTATCACTATGAGAAGTTCAAGAAGATGAACAGGCGCTACTAAGGGTGGCCAAAGGGAGAAGTGCAGGATGGGTGTAAATAGCGCCGGGCCCTCCCTGACCCCGGACAGGCGGCTTCCCAGACAGAGGCGGGCAGAAGTTCGCTTATTCGCTAGACAGACTCTCCGCTGGCCCTGTGCTCACCTGCTGGACCTCCCGGGACCGGCGTTTGTAACCTTTGCAACAAGACAAGGTGGAGTTTTCCTGTTTGGGGCAAATTCTCTTCTTGTGTGTGTGAGCATCATAAAGTCTTGTTTGTAAATACATTGACTTTCTCTGAATATTTGCCCTGGGTCGGGAGGAAACAGCGGCGTGCAGAGTGAGAGGACACCGTTTAGTTCGTGCTGTTATTTAGTGCACGTGCAGTCGGGTCTCGTACTTTCAAACTCCTGGAGTTCAGGAGTGCGCCCTTCACCGCGTATAGCGGGGCCCAGCTCACGGCAGAAAAGTCTAGGACGGGATCCGAGGGACACTGGCGTTTTCTGACTCTTACAAAGTTCCCGGTTTCTTTTCATTAAGAAAGAAAAACAATTTCTATGATTTTCAGCACTTAGGTATTAAATATGAAATGAAACCAACCACACTGTATCTTGTCTCCTTATACCAACCGTAGGGAATGTTGAGAGCCTCGGGGTTCGGCAGCTCAAGTGCAAAACTCCAGTTACTGAGAGATTTTCTCACTCGGTTTAAAGATGTAGGGGAGGGGCGCCTGGGTGGCTCAGTCGGTTTGACATCCGACTCTGGATCTCTGCTCAGGTTGTGATCCCAAGGTCACACGTGGGGTCAAGCCCTGTGTTGGGCTCTGCACTGAGTGTGGAGCCTGCTTGGGACCCTCTCTCTCCCTCTCTCAAATTAAAAAAAAAATAGGCTCAGCCTGCCAGCTCTCGAGTACGGGCCCCCATGCCGTCCTCTTCCTGAGGCACGTGCACCTGCTGAGGTGAGAGCAGGTGGACTTCGGGGCGGACCAAGAGCGGGTGTTGTGGCTAGAGGGGTTCGGCTCTGGGGTCCACGCTGAGCCCTGCTCACAGCCCATCCTGTCCTCCGACAGATCTCTCTGTCTGAGCCTGTTTTCTCCTCTGTAAAATTGAGATTGTTTTCATTTTTATTTTTTTCCTCCACTGAATGCATGGTCCCTGAAGGCCGGGATCACCTATACCTGAGGTTCTTTTTTTTTCTTGAATCCCCAGGGTCTGGTCCATAACAACACACTGGCAACCCTCAGCCTTTGAATGAATGCGTGAATGAGTGGGAGAAACTTCAGGGTGGAGAAGCCTGAGGAACACTACCTCACCCAGGTGGTGAAAGTCCACCTGGACACCCGTCATGTTGACAGTATGAATCCTTCATATGTCATAGAAGCGGCACCCTACCCATGTGAAGTTTCCTCCGCAACACTCATAAGCCCCGTCTAGTCACAAGAAAAACATCACACTCCACAGTGAGCCATCCTCGAAGACCACCGAGCACTCCCCCAAACTGTCAAGGTCGTCAAAACCAAGGAGAGCTTGAGACACAGTCTTAGCCAAGAGGAGCCTTAGGAGACACGAAAACTAAATACAATGCGGGCTCTCGGACAGGACCCTAGATCAGGTCTAGGGCATTAGGTAAAAACAAAGGAAACACGTTTGTATCAATACCGGCTCGCTAATTTTAACAAATGTTACCATACTAATATCTTAATACGGGAAATTATGTTGGAGGGTACATAGGATCTAAAAATATGGCGCTCCAATATATTTTTATTTTATTTTTTTGCATGGCCTCGAGCGGCCTCCGTCGTCCACCTCCCGGAAGCAAGAAGGGCTCCGCCCCTTACAGAGATGGCGGCCGCGGCGGCGCGCGGAGCCCCGCCCCGCACAAAGATGGCGCCGGCGCCGGGAGGAACCGGAAGCGCGGCCTGGCAGCGGCGCCGGTCCGGGGCAGGC